>NW_006400079.1:355963-388127 GCF_000299155.1 Elephantulus edwardii | reverse complement strand
AGGGTGAAGATCTTCTCTCACTACTCTAAAGGGCCCCTTTGGCAGTAGGAAACACATAGACTATTATGGAGATTGATTTTGGAATTTAGATGCACTTGTTTAGGACTTTCTGATGTTGAGGGAACAGAAGGAGCCTTCATTGGTCCACCCAACCTCCTGTAGAATCTTTGTCTCAACTCCATTTATTTTAAGCGTTCATTCTTGAGAGGTTCACTCCAATTACACGAGAACTTACTGTACCGGTTCTTTCTCTTTAGATAAATAATGATAATGTGTTCAAATTTATTCACTTGGAATGAAGTAAATTAGCTTTGGAAAAATAATATTTTTAGGTACATGTCTGAAGACTACATTTCACAGTTAAATATTTCCTAAAAAAATTAATCAAAGCAACTGATGATCTGTCTCATCGGACCATCTGGATTTCAACACTAATTGCTGCTGATGAGTTGGTCTTTGAGCTGAATTTTTAAGTTAATGTAGAGACAGAATTTTGTTCTTCATCATTCATGCTCTAGTCTGCACTTACTCACTACGGAGAGGTCAAATAAATCGATTAAGACAAGTGAGATGGGATAAGTGCATGGTACAGCCATATGTTTATAAATATTTATGGATACAAGTATTAAAAATACATACAACTATTGTTGTAGTAGTTGTTGTTGCTGTTCTGAAGTATGACTCATAGTATTCCTATGAACAACAGATCTGAACTCTATTCTGCCCTGTGCCATTCTCATCAACTCTTTTAAATTCGAGCCCATTGTTGCAATAATTGTGTAAATCCACCGAGTTGAGGGTCTTCTTTTCTGTCACCATCCCTTCACTTTTCCAAGCACTATGGCACTCTCCAAGGAACAGTTCCTCTCAACAACATGCCTGAAGTATGTGAGGCAAAGCTTTTCAATCTTAGCCTCCAAGGAAAACTCTGGCTACACTCTCTGCAAGACATATCCGTTTGTTCTTTTGACAGTCCATTAAATATTCACTACTTTTCTCCAACACCAAAATGCAAAGGTCCTAGTTTTTCTTGTGTCATTTGTCTAGCTTTCAGATGCATATAAAGAGACTGAAAAGACCATAGATGGAATCAGGTGCACGTTAGTCTTTAGATAGATTTTGTTCCTCAACAGTTTAAAGAGGTCCCTAACAGCAGACTTTCCCAGCAGAGTATGTCCCCTGATCTACTGGTGGTACCAAGTTTGCTGATTGTGGATCCAATTATGATGAAGTTGTTGAAAGTTTCTATCTTTCCTCCATCTATCATGATGTTGTATATCAGTCTAGAGGTGATAATTTTTCTTTTCTTGATGTTGAGATGGAATCCATATTGATGGCTATAGTTTTTGTTGCGCCTGTGTTTTGTGTTTATTTTTTTGGTGGTGGGAGGTTTAAGACAATACTTGTTGATCTTCTGCAGCAATTTCTTCAAGTCTTCCTAACTTCAAGCAAGAAAGTTTATGTAATCTATATAATGAGTCCTCTGATCCTGACACCACGTTCTTCTTCATAGAGTTCAGTTTCTTGAACTATTTGCTCAGCATACAGATTGCTGGGCACACAGATTTAATAAGTGTGTGGAAGAGAATGTGGGAATTATTGAACAATATCATTAATATCACATTCAAGGAAAGAATATTCCTCAAGATATTCAGAAATGGCCAGAACAGTACATTGAGAGGAAACTTCCAGAAGTACTAGTTGAGTTTAGAAAAGGCTGTGGCACCAGGGATATCATTGTTGACTAAGATGGACCCTGGCTGAAAAGAAAGCATGCCGAAAGACGGTCTATTTATGCTTTATTGACTATGCAGAGGCGTTTGGCTGTGTGGATGATAACAAATGATGACTAGCATTGAAAAGAATGAGAATTCTAGAACAATTGACTGCACTCATGTGAAACCTATACATAGAATAAGAAGAAGCTGTTGTCCAATCAGAGGAAAGGAACATTGGATGGTCTAAAAACAGGAAAGGTCTATGTCAGGGTTGTATCCTTTCTCTACACCTTTTCATCTTGTATGCTGTGCTCTTTTTGTGATTAGGTGTCTTCTACTCATGTTTACTCTTGTTGTTATATTCGCACAACACATTGGCCTACTGTGGTCCACATAATTGTTGATTCGAAAGAAGTTCACAGTTAAAATTTTCAGATCAATCATATCACTTGAAATTTTATTTAGGAGACTCAATAAATAGTATTACTTTCACATAATAGAAACATTTATAAGTTTAGGTGTTTTGTGACTATTATTAGGTGCCATTGAGTCGGAACTAATTTAAATACAATACTAAATACAAAGACCCCACGTAGATGAGAAGAACCTACCGGCTGGTCCTCTGTCATTTTCACAATTATCTGCACCCACTCTCATAACCACGATATGTCATTCGCCTCCTGAGGCGCTTCCTCTATTTTGCTGACACTCTACATTCCAAGGGAGCATTAAACTAAAGGCTGAATTGAACTTTTCTCATAATTTGAATCCACCAGAGGCTCCAGAGAGAGAAAGAGGAGCAATCTTCTGTGTGATTTACAGTTTCAGAAGCTCAATGAAGGTTAGCTATGTGATTGTTCAAACTCAATGGCATGAAACTTTTTTCCTGTTTGAGCTATCAGTATGTCCTCCAGCAACTGGTCTCACGTGATGATGTGACCAATGTACATGTACAAAGTAAGACAAAGTATTATCACTCTTGTTTCTTTTTTATTATTATTTGAGTGAAAGTTTACTATCAAATACAACTTAAAAAGTACAGTCAGCATGGGATAAGCTATATGATCGGGGCCTCATAAAAAGAAAAGCTTTAGGTACACGAAAAGACTTCTCCAAAAGAGTAAAAGAGAGCCTACCTATGGGGTGGGGGATAACTTATCAATGACTTTTCTGACAAAGGACGAATATGTAAAACTGGTAGAAAATTCCAACCCTTCTACAAAGAAAAGAGAAACAACTCATTTACAAAGTTGGCAAATGACATGAATGGACACTTCACCAAAGACTTTCAAATGGTCCGCAAACTAGATCAATACATATTTAAGATAACCAAAACAAAAAATAAGAGAAAATCTTACTCCAACAACTATATAAAAGATAGCGAACAACAAGGGATGGCAAGGATGTAGGGAGATTAGAAGCCTTTTTAAAAAAAAATTTTATTTTTTATTATTATTTTTTATGTGTGTACCATAAAATCAGGTCTGACTGGTACAGGAGGTGATTATTCCTCCCTCTTCAGCAGAGCATCTGGTGGACTTGAACCGTACACCTCTGGGATTGCAGTGCAGCTTCCTGCCACTAGGCCACCAGAGCTCGCCAAGATTAGAAGTCTTATCCACTGCTGGTGGGGATGTACAATGCTGTCACCACTATGGAAAAAGGTCTGGCATCTTCTTAGCAAGTTGAGAATAGACCTATCTTTTGATCCAGCAATTGCATTACTATTCCATATAAATAAAAATTACAACACAAATTGGCATCCACACACACCTTTGCTCATTGCTGCATTATATGTAATAATGAAGAGCTGGAAATAGCTTGGGACCATCAATGGACAAATGTCTGAATAAACTATGATTCATTCACACAGGGGAGAATTATGCACCATTACCAAGTTCAAGAATCTGAATAGTACTGCACCACATGAATGAATCTAGAACAAATTGTATTGAATGACATAAAATAGTCACAAAAGGACAGCTATAGTATAAGACCACTAATATATAAAGCTAAAGAAGTGGTTATGCACAGAATCTAATTTGGAGGGCCAACAGCGTTTCATCTTTATTCATTGTCCACTTCTCAGATGTATAGCAAGTGACTGGAAAGATCATGGTCTTTCATCCTTAGTCTTCAACCTTAGTTTTCAACCTTAGTCTTCCACCTGACATATCAGGTTGAATTACTCCTCAATAATTTGGAGAGTCCCCTAACTGCAGACTACTCCTAGTGTAATATGTTTCCTGATTTCTTGACTACTGTTACCAAGAGTGTTTATTGTAAATTCAAGTAAGATGAAGTCATTGACATTTTCAATCTTTTCTCCATCTGTCATGATGTTGCCTATAGGTACAGTGGAAAGAATTTTTGTTTTCTTAATGTTGAGATCCAATCCTTATTAAAGGCTGTATTCTTTGCTCTTCTACAACGAGTGTTTCAAGTCTTCCTTACTTTCAGAAAGCAAGGTTAAGTCATCTGCATCAGGCAGGTTGTTGATGAGTCTTCCTCAATTTTGATACCACATTCTTCTTCCTATCATGCAGATTGAATAGGTATGGAGGGAGAATACTACCCTGACATACTTCCTTCTCGATGTATGTGTGTGTGTTGCTAAGGTTGTAGGATTTATTGATGGTGCAAGGAAAGGTAGAGGACATCATACAGTGAAAATCCAACTTATAGTAAACAAAAATCTCAACCAAAGTTAACATCAAGACACAATCCCTCAATTAGTTCAAACAGTTTCTAAGTCAACCGATCAAAGTCCAGGTTTCAGTCCAGCAACACAAATTCAAGTGGCCTCTGGTTTTCCTTCTTAATTTTAAACCATGTAGTGTTTCCTTGCTCTGTTCACACAACAGCCTCTTAGTGTAGGTATAAGTTTCTCATGAGCATAATTAAATGCTCTTGAATCCCCAAACTGCTCAGATAAAGAATGAGAGAAGAATTGATGCCTTTGAACTGTGCTGTTGGAGAAGAGTACTGGACATCCAGTACTATATTTTAGCAGTCTGTAGACTGCTAAAATAACAAATAAATATGTCTTGGAAAAACAGTAACCAGAGTGCTCTTTGGAGGCAAAGATAATGGGGCCTCACATACTTTGGGCATATTGCTAGGAGAGGCTATTTCAGAAAGGCTGAGTGTCAGCAAAGGAAAGGAAGATCCTCAATCAAGTGGATTGGTACAATGACTCCTGCAATGGCCTCGAGTGTGTCAGGAAGTATGAGAATAGCACAGGATAGGAAAGTGCTCAGATTGGTTCATCATATGGTCGCTATGATTTGTACTTTACTCAATGGCACTTTACTATAATATCAATTAGAATATATAGAGAGATAGAGAGATGGAGAGATGGGTAGGGAGAGAAAGAGAGAATATTAAAAAATCAAATATTATAAATATTATTATGTGGCATTGAGTCACCTGCGACTCAGAGCAACCCTATGTCTAATAGCTCTGAACTCTGCCCTATCCTAAGCCAGTCTCGATGACTCTTCACACTTACCCCATTATCCCAGATTTTGTGTCAATCCATCTCAGTCAGGGTCTTCTTCTCCTGTGCTGTCTCTCCACCCTTTGAAGCATGATGTCCTTCACCAAGGACTGGTCCTTCTGGCTAGGTGCCCAAAATATATGAGATGGAACTTCAAATTCCTAGCCTCTGAGGAGAAACTTAGTTTCACCCTTTCTAAGACAAACTTGTTTGTCCTCTTTCAGGTCCGTGTTCAATACTCTTCTACAACACCACAATTCAGAGGCATCGATTCTTCTTCTTTCGTACTTAGTCATTGTTCAGCTCTCTAATGTATAGCAAGTAATGGCTAAGATCATGGCCTGGATCAGGTGTACCTTAGATTATACGCTAATATTATTGCTCTTTAGGACTTTGGAGAGGTCCCTGACAGCAGACGTACCAAATGAAATGTGTCATTTGATTTCCTGACTTCTCTCATGCCAACAGTGTTTTAGAGACAGACATTAGGTCATAAGAAGACAGTCCTGGAGAAGAAGGTCAGGGGCAAGAACCTTTCCCCAGTTTCAATCTCTTCTCCATCTGTCATGATGTTGCCTATTTGTCCAGTAGCAAGAGTCTTTGTTTTCTTAGCATTGAGATACAATCCATACTGAAGACTACATTTCTTGATCTTCTACAACAAGTGCTTCCAGTCCTCTTCACTTTCAGCAAGGGACATTGTGTCATCTGAATAATGCAGGTTATTGATGAGACTCCCTTTGATTCTAATATCACATTCCTCTTCATAGAGTCCAGCTTCTTGAATACTTTGCTCAGAATAGATATTGAAAAGATAAAGATAAAGAATACAACCCTGACACACTTCCTTCTTAATTTTAAAACATGCAGTGTTACACTACTTTCTTCACAAAACAGCCTCCTGGTCTAGGTCCAGGTTCCTTCTGTTGTCCTTGGTCATTTTCCAACTTTCAGATGCCTAGTAAGCAACTGAGAAGACTATGACTTGGATCAGGTGAACTTTAATATTTTAGCAGACATCATTCAGGTTTTGTACTCTGGAGGAGTCTTTGACAGCATATTTTCACAATATATTACTCCTGTTTATTTCTTGATTGCTGGTGCCAAGGGGGTTGATTGTGGATTCAAGCAAAATCAAATTGTTGACAACTTCAATCTTTTCTCCATCTTTCATGAGGTTGCTTATTAACCGACTGGTGAGAAATTTTATTTTCTTGATGTCAAGGTGTAATCCATGTTGAGTTCTGTCATATTTTATCTTCTACAGCAAGAACTTCAAGTCTTCTTGACTTAGAGCAAATATAATTAGGTCATCTGAATAACACATGTTGTTGGGTCTTCTTATCATGATTCCACATTTTTCTTCATAAAATCTGTATTCTCAAAATCTTCATTCAGTATATAAATTGATGTAGAGAAAGTATGCACCCCTGATGAATAACTTTCTAGGTTTAAACCATGCAGTATTCTTTTGCTTTGTTCACACAATTGCTCCTTGTCTAGCTAGAGGTTTCACATGAGCAGAGTTAAGTGTTCTGGTATTCCCTCAATGTCAGCTATAATGCAATGTGATCTACATAGCCTTTGCATAGTCAATACAATACAGAAAGACAGCCTTCTAGTATTCTCTATTTTCTGCCAAAATCCACTTAACATCATCAGTGATACCCCTATTGTCATGGCCTCTTCTAAATCCAGCTTAAATGTCTGGCAGGACTTTATCAATGTTCTAGTTGGGTTTGGATAATCTTTAGCAATCTCTGGATATTACTGATATCTGTTTGAATAGGAGAAAAAAGATAAAATATAATAAAAAATAACAGTAAAGGAAAGATTGAAAAATTGGAGTAATTAAAGTAAAGAACATGAGGACGTCAAAAGAAATCATTAAGACAGTTAAATCAATGCATCACTAAACTACATAGTTTTCTTTTGTGGCATTTTCCACATATATGGTTTACTTTATGCCTTTGAATACAAATAAACACAAACAAGCAAACAAACATATATGCAGATTAAAACCTTGAGATGATAAATGACCATATTTTAGGGGATAAAACTCTAGTAACTATTGTAGTTGGAAAAAATTGAGAAAACTACTTTATTTGGTACATTGTGTAAGGGGAAAGACAGATTAAGAAATGAGAACCCGGTACTATGGTTCACATAGTTTCTCCTAAGAAGTTACATCTTTTTGGAAATATAGACAAGTCAAAGTGTTAGTTTTCCTCTCATATAAAACTCCTAAAAAT
The DNA here is from genome assembly GCF_000299155.1 of Elephantulus edwardii. Lineage (NCBI taxonomy): Eukaryota > Metazoa > Chordata > Mammalia > Macroscelidea > Macroscelididae > Elephantulus > Elephantulus edwardii. Next base: position 380,658 of record NW_006400079.1, on the reverse strand, counting down.
GAATGCTCATGTATCTTGCTTGTAATTTGTGTTGGCCTTTGCAGAGTTTTGTTGTTGTTGTTGTTTGTTTGTTTTTATCAGAGACTTTTAATACAGTAGCCAGCTTTACTAGAACAAAGGATATTCACAGTCACAGGATGAAAGTAAAGGGAAAGGCATCAGCTCAGATTGAGGAGATAAAGTAAGGAAGCAGGCCCAATGCCCTTAAGCTTATAGGAGGTCTGTCTCTACCAAATACCAAAATTACATGTGCATAATATAGACTCATTTCAAGGGACTACTAGGTTGTAAAACTGAAAGGAGTTAGCATGGAGGTGTTTACCAAAGTTTGAAAATTAACTTTGAATTAGCAATTTGGACTTTTGACAGCTCACTACTTAACAAACAGTTGTTTCCTCCAGGATTACTTAGTAGGCATTTATTTTCCCCTGAAACAATAGTCATGGAAATTATAGTGGGAGCAGAGAGTTAAAAAAAAAAGATGTTTAATTGCTCTTTTGGTAAAAAGGAGGGTTGCTGCATGTTGGAGGACCAAGGGAAAAAATGCAGAGAATGAGATGAGACACCTAAGGTTAAGAGTGGAAAATGGCAGGGTTGAACCTTTCAGGGTTTACTAGCTGCACTGAAACTCTATTGCTATAAAGCATGTATTTGATAAGTTATCCAGTCTCTTTATTCTAAATAATCTCTTAAGCAAGTCTTTTTACAAAAAGTTATGACAAAGGTGCTCACCACCCCCAGAGAAAGTGCAGCAGTCAGGAAGAATCTGGTCTCTGACCATGCTGTGGAACACTGAAAACAACTGAAGACTTTTGAAGGGACAGACAGTACACTGGAGACTCCCACCAGGCTACCTGAGACCTGAGAAAGGGGACTGCAATCAGGTTAGAGACTCCATCCCACAGTGGGCACATTGAGGTGCATGGGAGGGAGCTCCCTATACCTCCTCTGTAGAGAAACTGCTTTACTTGGAAAATCTGGCCTCTGGACTGTACCTCAAACAACCTAGGACAATAACAAACTTTAGAAGAAGTAGGCTGCACTCAGGATATATTCCTCCAGGGCTGTGCTACAGACCAGAGAGAACTTAAAGGACTTTAAGAAAGGCAAACTTTCCTACTGCACAGGCCCAGAAAGGATTTCTGATAGAATGAGATGTTCACCTTCATAAATAGAGTATTTTAAGTGTGCTTAAAATATTCAGTAACTTCATAAAGTTAATGGACTGTCACCAACCTATGCAGATGCAAAACAAAACCAAACCAGCCTAACACATTGTTGTTGTTGTTGTTGAGTGCCGTCGAGTCGCAGGCGACTCATAGTGGCCCTATGAAGGAGAGTCCTAAACGCTTGAGTGCCTTTCATCCTCTCTCCAGGTTCATAGGGTTTCCGGGGGCAAGCTATTATGGAAGTGGATGCTACTCCTCCTTCCACACTTGTTTAATTCGGGGAGCTCCACCCCACTCTCTGCCCACATTGGGTAACCAGCCATTAACACATTTGACACATCAGCGTCACAGTGTTCAGCCTCACAGCAACCACAAGTGACCGCTGGGCAGCAACTTGTACACCAGGGCTATACGACCTAGAGGAATGTCTGAACAAAAACAATGAAAGACTGGCCTGAGGGCCACGGATTAAAAGTCACCCACCTTTGTCTTTCTTGGTAGCATCGTTTTCTGTTCACTGGGCCAGCTGATCTCTCTCTCTCTTTCTCTCTCTGTTGATACTATTGTTGTTAAGTGTCGTTGAGTCACAGGCGACTCATAGCGATCCTATGAAGGAGAATCCTCTATGCTTGGGTGTCTTTCATCCTCTCTCCAGGTTCATAGGATTTCCGTACCAAGAAAAAAAAATTGACATAATGTCAAAAAAGCAGCAAGCAGCTTAAATATTGTGAAAAAACAGAACAAACTTTCTCTAAAAAAAGCAGAGCATATTTCAGATCCAATGTATACCCCAGAGGTAAGGAGGCAGGAGAAATACATCAATGTGGGGTTATAGGAATAGCTGCTTAAGAAAGTACACATGGTACAAGAAAGAATGGAAGCCAGAAGTAAATTGAATTCCCCCAGTTTTAGGGAGCCAGAAGAAATATATTGAAATGAAGGAATAGGACGACTACTGGAGAAAGTACAAAAGATGTAAGAAAAAGTTGAAACAATAGGTAAAACAAGAGAAGAAATTAAAAAAAATAATCTCAAGATAGGGAAGATGCAGCCAGCATGGCACTGGAAATAACAGAACTTCATGAAAATGCAATCCAGAATATCAAAACAAAAACAGCAGAAGTTTTTGACATAGTGGAAAGACAGAAAAGCAGAACAGAAGAAATGGAACAGAGATTCAGTGAGATATGACAAGAACCTGAGTGAAAACATAATAGAAGAAAAAAATTGAAGAATGAAGAAAACATTAGAATCATGTGGGATAACATAAAAAACCCCCAACATATGTAGGATCATAGTTCTAGATTATAAAGAGGACAAAAAAGACACTGAGAAAATTGTAGAAGAGGTACTACTAGACGAAAACTTCCCAAGTATCATGAAGAATGAAAAAAAAAATCTGCATTTAAGAAACTCAGCAAAACATAAAACAGATTAGACTCCAAAAGAAAAACAATAAGACATATCATAGTCAAATTCTTCCAAGTCAAAGGTAAGGGTCGAATACTAAAAGTGGCATGAGAAAAACAGAGTCACCTACAAAGAAGAACCATTTAGATAAACAGAAACCATGCTAACAAGAAAACAATGGAAAGGTGTACACAGAAGATGTTTGGATGGCCAAACAGACATAAAGAAATGCTCAAAAATTACTGGCAATAAGAGAGATGAAATTAAAAATCCCAGTGAGATATCATTTCACTCCAGTAGCAGTAGCAAAATTTAACAAAACACCAAGCAATGACTTTTGGAAAGGATATGGAAAGATTGGAACTTTCATGAACTGCTAGTGGCATTGTAAAATGATACAACCACTCTGTAAGGTCATATGATATTTCCTGGAAAAACAAAACAAAACAAAAAACAAACCAACCCACAACTCACAAAAAAAAATTGAACATAAAAATCCCATATGACCCAGCTATAAAATGCTAGGGATATACTTCAAGGAAAATATAATTGAGACACAAGTGAGATTTGTTCACCTATGTTTATAGCAGCATTATTCACAATGGAAAATGGAAATAGTCCAGATGTCCATCAATGAATGGATATACTGAGAAATTATGGTATAGTCACACAATGGAATATTGTGCAACAGTAAAAAGCAGCGATTTTGTAAAATACTGTATAACATAAGAGAGTCTAGAACACATTGTGCTGAGTAAACTCAGTCTCATAAGGACAAATACTGTACAACACCATCACTGTAAAAAATAGAAGCATAACTAGTAAGAAGAGTAGGGATATTCAAAGATGGAAGGAGAATGGGCAGGAGGGTTGAGCGGAGAAGAGGGAGGGAAATCATTGAGACAGCAAGTTTGATGGGTTAAGGGAGAAAGGTGAAGAAGTTAGGAAAGATACAATGTGTGATGGGGTATGATCAATGGTGATTAATTTTCTAAAACACAATGTACATTCACGATCTTATGAAACACACTGTGAATGTAGAGAGGAATCTGTGAAACTCAATGTACATGAACAATACAGACTGTGTACAAAATCTGTATGCAAACCAACATAAAATAAAAATAAAGTGGAGGAAAAAAACCCTTATTTCAAATCAACAAATATAATTTTCCTCTTATAATTGTGTAACATGATTTTTCAAGTATAATTTTCCTCTTCAGTATACTTGAATGGCACCAAATTATATTTTCATGAAATTTGAATAAAATATTAGGTTAACAAAAATTCCCACACTGCTGCCTCTACATGCTGATTAATTAGGTCATGTTTTATAATGTTCACTACAGAAGAGAAGAACTAGAGGTTTATGAATTGAACAAATTAACAAGGAAAATAACCACTTAATTTGCAGAAAACTTTGGCAGAGAAGAACTCAGAATTTCACTCCCGGAAACCTGCTCTCTACTATAATAACCTGAATAAAAATTCTATACCATATATAGTTATCTTTTCCTAATGTCAGGAATGTTCATTTGTTAACAGTAGAAGTAAACCCATCATAGTTTCTAAATATCTGGACTCTGAGCCTTAAAACAAAGGCAAGTCATTGTTGTAAATATTTAGCCAGTAATTATTAAATAGATCAGCTCAGCGTGACTATTCCAGCTGGGCTAAGAGAACAGATTTCTTAGGGCTCAAGTTACGTATAAACCATTCTTTAAATGAGGCTGAGAATGGTGGGACTGATTATTTCTGCTCCTGGCATTCATTACTTTTTCACCACATACTTGCCTGCTTAAAGTCCACACTATGGCAGAACTAAGAAGGAGTTTTCGTCTAAGGCGTTTAGGTCATTTAAATCACCTGAATTTTTGTATGTGAGACACAATAAAGAAGATATTCTTTCCAAAGAGTGGAATAATTTATAGGTGCAGGTATTGTGTGACTGAATGTGTGGAATAGTATATCTTTAATTCAAATCTAGCTCATTTCTCTGCTATAGAATTCTTTATGCATAATGATGACCTTTTCTTGCCTTTAATTCTTATCCTGTTCTGTATTTTACAATGTTCACACATCATACTCAGGACAGTTATGCAACGTGTCCTCTAAATAAATATCCATCACAGTGTTTGTTTTAATGTGCATTTTAAAGCATTTATTATTGTGATTTGAGTGGAAATGTACAGGTTTTTCTTGTCATGTGTTGTAGAGTTGCCTGCAACCCATAGCAACTGTATATACAGCAGCTCTGAAACCTGCCCTGTAATGCCAGTCTCACTAATTACGACACACCAGCCCCCACTGCACCAGTTACTGTATAATCCGTCTCATCCAGGGTCCTCCTCTCCTGTGCTGTCCTTCTACCCTTCCAAGCACAGTGTCCTTCTCCAAAGACTGGTCTCTCCTGACACATGCCCAAAGTATGTGAGATGGAGATTCAAAATCCTAGCCTCCAGGAGAAACTTGGTTTCACTCTCTCTGAGATCGACCAGTTTGTTTTCTTGGCAGTCCCTGGTATGCTTGATACTCTCCTCAGCATCACAATTCAAAGGCATCAAGTCTTCTGTCATCCTTTGTCATTGTCCAGCTCCCTGATGCTTAGCAAGTAATTGCAAAGACATAGCACATTAGTTTTCCATTTAACCATTCATACATGTTTTGTTGTGTGTAACTGATTAAAATATACAGATTGTAACAGCAGCCTTCCACCTTTTTTTCTGTGGTTTTTATTTCCATTCATCCAATGATTCTCTCTCTTCCTGTCTTCTAAACATTATCTCCTAGCAAAGGCTGCTCTTTTGATCTTGTGTAGTTAATTGTTCTAAGGATTGAGTACGTCTCTGGTTTTATTTTTCACATTATGTTGTGGTTGCTAGGTGCTGTCAAGTAGAGTAAGACTTATAGTGACCTGAAGAATAATAGATCTGAGCCCTGTTTTATCTTGTGCCATCTTCACAATTCTTGCCACATGAAAGCCCATTGCAGCAATCACCATGTCAATCCACCAGTTTGAGAATCTTTCTCTACTTTACAGACACTCTACCTTTCTGAGCACCATGTCCCTCCCCAAGGAATAGCTCCTCCCAGCAACATGTCCCATGTGTGTGAGGAGAAGCTTTATCATCTTTGCCTCCAAAAAGCACTCTGGACATACTTTCTCCAAGATACACTTGTTTGTTCTTTTAGCAGTCCATTGGATGTTCAGCACTCTTCCCCAGCACCATAGATCAGAGACAACAATTCTTCTGTCATCTTTATTCATTGTCCAGCTCTCAAATGCATAATGCGTGAATGGAAAGGCCATGGCCTGAATCAGATGGACCTTAATCCTTACACGACATCCTTACTCCTCAATAATCTGGAGAGGTCCATAAGTGCAGACTTTCCCAATGTAATACATCACCTGATGTCCTGACCGCTGGTAAAAAGGATGTTGATTTTAGATCCCAGTAGGATAAAGTTGTTGACAGTTTCAGTCTTTTTTCCATCTGTCACGATGTTGTCTGTCAGTACAGAGCTAAGAATTTTTGTTTCCTGACATTAAGATGCAATCTAAATTGAAGGCTGTATTCTTTGGTCGTCTGCAACAAGTGCATCAAGTCCTTCTCACTTGCAGCAAACAAGAGTGTGTCATCTTCATAACCAAGTTTATGATGTGATTTCCTCCAATCTTGTTGCCACATTCTTCTTCATAACGTCCAACTTCTCAAATAATTTTCTCTGCATACAGATTGCATAGGTATGGAGAGAGAATACAACCTTGTTGACAGCATAGGCCTGTCTATTGTTTGGCTGTAATTAGGTAATAGGAATTAGTTCCTTTCCAGGCTTCAAAATAATTACGTACCATAGTGTTGAAGGTTCAATGAGTACCTCTCAGACAAGTAGACATAGTCATTTGTAATGATTTTTCGTTTTAATTCTCTATTTATCTCCCACTGTAACCAAAGGTCCTTATTGAAATCAATTTCAGAGAGAATAATATTGGTAGCTGAGCACCATCTACTTCTTTCATTCTCAAGATCATTGTAGCTGAGTTTCAAGAAGTCGATCTCTTTGTATTATGACCCATTTTTTTCCAAGTCTAATTTTATTCACTTTTCTTTGATCCAGATAGGGAAAGACACTAGTTATACCTCTGATGAATTTTGCCAGGCTTTTAAGAACCAATTTCTACTCACCAAATCAGGGTGAAAAAATTTTGGTTTTGTGTGCAAATTCTGATGTGCCAATACCTCTTGATGCCCCATAAGACTGTGGTCCTTATGTGAATTCTTATGTGAAATCTTATATATGTTTTTTATTTTTAAAACGCCAATGGAAATTTGTTGCAGTTCTCAGTGAGTGGTATTGCTAGTCCAAAGGCAAAAATGGCAAAAAATATGGAAAGACTCTTCACTAAAAAAGACATTGAAATGGCCCACAGATACATGAACAAATGCTCAAGATTCTTGGCAATAAGCAAGATACAAATCAAAACTACAATGAGATACCATCTCACCTCAGTAGCAGTGGCAAAGTTTAGCAGGGAAATAAGCAATACATGTTGGAGAGGTTATGGAGAGGTAGAAACTCTCATATACTGTTGGTGGGATTGTAAAATGTCACAACCACTATGGAAAGCTGTGTGGCACTGCCTTATAAAGTTGAACATAGAAATTCCATATGACCCAGAAATCCCACTATTAGAAATATGTTGTTGATTGCCTTTGAGTTGAACAAGACTCATAGTGATCTAACAAACAAAAGACCTGAAACCTTCCTATAACTATCGACATTTATCAAAGTTCATAGAGTTCCCAGAGGCATGTTGTTTAGGAAGTGGATGCCATTATAGCCCAAGGAAACTAGAACAAAGTCACAAACTAAGATTTGTACGCCAATGTTCATAGTAGTGTTATATACCATTGCAAAAAATAAATTGAAATAGCCCAGAGGTCCAACCACAACTGAATGGATTGATAAATTGTGGTACATTCACACAATGGGATACTAAGCAGTACTCAGGATCAACGTTTTGGAAAAAATACTGTGTAATTTGGGAAAGACTGTAGAGCATTAAGCTGAGTGAACTAACTCAGACTTACAAGGATGAGTACTACATAGGACCATTACCATAAAAATAAGTGGGACTAGAGAGGTAGGATGGGTAGGAGTGAAACCACATGGATGTACAATTTGGTGGGTAGAGATATGGGATGAAGTAAATGGGAATGATTTGGTGGGAACCTGAAAAGACAGGGTAATGATTGGTATGGTCCAATGGTGATTACTTTCAGAAAACATAATGCATGGAAATGAGTGTATGACATACAATGTGAATAAAGAATAATGTAGAAGGCAATGAATATAAATTTTATAAGCAAACCAATATAAAATATTTAAAAATTAATAATAAAGGAAAAATGCATGTGGTTAAAAGTAACAAAGACTAGACTACAGCAGTTTTTTCCACGTAAAATGATGTCCCAAAGAAGGTATTCTAGATACTACAGAGTAATTTTACTCAGTTTGTCAGAGACTCGGGCTTTATCAGTCTTTCTGTTCAACATCTCAAGTGCATGCATTCTAGCCTCACAGTCCAACCAACACACCCACTTAAGAGCATGAAAAACAAGAAAATGAAGGCAAAATAGGCAAATAAATCCCACCTACTGGTCAAATAGTTATCTCTCTACTGAAAAAAGAAAGAGAAATGCATCTTGGAAGAATAGCTGGCTATTTTTGCCAAAATTCAGAAAGTTCAGATTGTTTATTGCCACTCAAAAATTGTCATAATCCTGTTAGTAGAAATTAGATTATAAGAAAGCATGTCTCAAAAGGGGAGAGGTTCAAATCAGGAAAATGCTCATGTTTAATGAGGAAAGAGTTTTGTACATCTCACAATGGTGATTCAAACAGTCTAAGCTTTGAAATAGGGGAGAAATAAAATAAAGAAAGAGCTTACAAAATTGTATAATCTTGTTGTAGCTATGTCCAGGCCAAATCTAGCTAATTATATAGTAATTGCTTTACAAAATAAATAAACAATTGTTAAATGTGTTAGTCACGACACACTTTCTGCCTGAGATTTTCCATGTCACCAAAATTTCTACCATTCCGGTCTCCAAGAAGCCATTGCCTGGAGATGTGATGGTAGGGGAAACATTTGTCATTTTTATACTTAACTCAATGTCTACCTTAAAAATGTCAATATTTGTTTCATCTCTTTATTCTTTAGTCAGGCTTTTATTTTGAGCAGGGAGAAAATTTTTCCTTCTTTATATAGAACTTAAAAGAGAAATAGTAGTGGTGCCCGGTCAACCATTAACCCTCCACCCTTCCTAACATGATATCCCTTTGCAGGATTTAGTCTCTCTTAGGAACAAGTACAAAGTACGTGTGCAATTTGTCTCTTAATATGGATTGGCGGGAGTGGATGGCTGTGTGGAGGAGTGGAACCATGCAAGTGAGGTGTGTTGGTTTGTCCACAAATCAATAGGCTATCTACCATTCTACAAGGGGATTGGCCAGTCTCAATCTACAAGAGGATTCGGTAGTCTTACCAAAACATTTAACAGCTTTGGCTGCAGAGAATAGATCTTCACTGGAAGAGAGAATTCTTCCCCTAGACAGAGAAGAGAGACCTCCCTCAACCTGGTAAAATGTAGGACATGCTCTGGGATGACAGCAGCAGCAGAAGCAGCAACAATGGCTGAACTGGAGAATTGATGTGAGATAGGACTTTGGAGAGGGAGGAAGCCATTATTGACAGGACTGAAACTTAAAACCCTTAGCGCATCTAAGCTCAGGTGCCTGTGTGTGCCTTTTGGTAACTATCTTGACTGTATTCTATTCTTAAAAGAATTATAACCTTTTGACATACCCCCCGCCAAAATGTGTCAATGGCCAGAGTTGAAGTATTTGTGGGAAGATGAGAACAGCTTTTCCTTTTAATTCTCCGTGGCAGGAAGAGAAACATCTCTTGTTAGTTATGTTACAGTTATGTATAAGTGACTGTCATTATCTATTAGTATTATGAAAAGAAAACAGAAGCAATATCTTTATGTAAAAGAGATAAAAGAAGCTATAAGAGCTTTCTCAGTCATATTCAAGAGGAGAGTTGCAGCAAAAATGAGGTCGCTGTTTGTTAGATCCAGGTGTAATAGAATGAGCAAGGGAAACTGAACGCTGGTCCTGGATGCTCCATCTGTATGTGTGAGCAGAGGCATGCCTCCCAGAGCTTCAATTTGCCAACTTGAGAAACTGAGATTGTTAGACAAGATGTCCCCACAGGGCTATCTATGAAGTTTAGTTGGCCATTTGCCTCTTCAGATTATGTTTCTGTTTAGGCAGCAACAGTAATCCTTTTTTAGAAGTAAAGGTTGTGAGAGGTCAACTCCTTCACACTGGATATGTCATCAGAAAAGACAAATGGCTAAAAAAATATACAAGGTTGGACAAAGCAGAGGGTCATCAAAAACATAGGAAGTCTTCATGAGATGGAATGGTACAACAATCAAAACAATGCACTTAAACCCACCAGCAAACAAGAAGATGGCAAAGGGCAGGGGGAGATTCAGTTCTGTTAGATTCAAGATCACCATAAATCAGAGCAGACTCAACGACAACCAACAGCTTCAGTGTTCTTTGTGCACTTTTTAATTCTTTTGGCTTTTTATGAAATCGTGATGATCGGAGAACAATGTCTGGTATGCAATCAAACAATCGTGATCATTGAATCTTGAGGATTTTATCTAGAGAAAACAACATCCCAACTGGAAAGCAAATTTCATCACTAAGAATTTCAAAATAGTGATAGTAGTAAATTATGCAGAAAATAGGTAAATATATTACATTAATTATTTTAAAAACTCCGTAATTTATACTATGCAACTCAAGTTAGACCGTGTGTGTTCACTTGTTCTCATTCTTTTATAAAGCAAAGACATTGATACTCCAATTAAATTTAGTCCAGAGTATTTCTCAGTGCTGTTTAAAATATACCAAGAAATTGAAGCTTTAATCATCACTAAGACCATTAAGCAAAATTAGAACTCAGTCAATGCGTGGGTCAAACTGACTGTCAATTTGAACCCAGGAATAAAGAATTATTCTCTTTTGTCTTTGAACTTTATGGTAACACATATTTGTCAATTGCCTGAATAATGTAATCTTGCTCGGATCCACAATCAACACTCTTAGCACCAGCACTCAGGAAATCAAAGGATGGCTTGCATTAGGAATGTGCTGTCGGGGATCTCTCCAGAGTGATTAAATGAAGAGCAACAACGTCAGTCTAGGAACTAGTGTACTCATAATCCAGGCCATGGTCTTCTCAATTACTTACTATGCATCAGAGAGCTGGATGATGAATTGATGTCTTTGAGTTGTAGTGCTTGAGAAGAGTATTGAACATACTATTAACTGTCAAGAGAACACACAGGTCTGACCTGAAGAGGGTGAAACCAGGTTGCTCCTTGGAGGAAAGGATTTTGAAATTCCATCTCATATACTTTGGGTTTATTGTCAGGAGGGACCAATCCTTGGAGAAGGACATGCTTGAAAGGGTGGAGGATCTACACAGGAGAAGAAGATCATGGATGAGCTGAATTAGCACAGTGACTGTGGCAATAGGGGTATTATGTTGGAGACAATGAGATTGGTTCCAGATAAGGCAGGATTCAGAGCTCTTATTCAAAGGGTTGCTATAAGTCATAGTCAACTTGATGGCACATAACCATAACAACAATAGGAATATATAAGTATAGGAATCTCTGGTATCTTAGTGGGGTGGAATTGTGTTCCCAACCCAAAGCAAGTAACTCTAATCCACCAACTATTGTGTGAGAAAGATGGATATTCTCCTCTTGTGCAATTTACTGCCTCTGAAAGCCCATGGTAGGATGATGGTGGTGGTGGTTCATTTATGAGTTATTAACAACTCAGTGATAACCATCAATAATATATATGGACATATGTGTAACAAATATATATGTGTGGGATATTTTTATACCCTAAATAAGGTATTCCTGAAAAATATTTAATACATTTACCAAATAAAAGAATTTATAAAGGGATTTAAGAGCTTAAGAATGAAATCTTTTTTAATTGAAATTTTAATGAAAGTTTATAGAGACTTTGGATTTCCATTCATTCATTGTTGCACATTTTCCTTCCTGCCTACCCCTCCTTTGTTGGTTTTTCTCTTTGAAAAGTTAAAAAACAAAAAACAAAAATACTTTAATTATTATACAATCCCCCTCCAAAGTCCACTCTCCCATGAAGTTCTCATTCTGGACTCTTGTCATGAAAAATAATTAATCGTATATTCCTTTCAAACAGTTCTCCCCTCATCTGACGGGCAGTTGGATTGTTTCCAACTCTTTGCTGTTGTGAACAAAGCCACAATGAACATGGGTGAGCGTGTATCTGCTTCAGTGGCAGTTATGGTTTCTTTAGGGTATGTTCCCAGTAGTGGAATTGCTGAGTCAAATGGTATTTCTATTTCCAACTTTTTGAGAAAATGCCACACTACCTTCCATAGTGGTTGGACCATTTTCCACTTCCACCAACAGTGAATAAGGGTTACAATTTCTTCACAACCTTGCTAGCATTTGTTGTTGCTATTCTATGCTAATCTTAATGGGGTGAGATGATATCTCATAGTTGTTTTGATTTAAATATCTCTTAGAGGTAAGGATTTTGAACATTTCTTCATATGTTTGTTCGCCATTGAATGTCTTCTATGATGAAGTGTCTGTTCATATCTTGTGCCCATTTTTCAATTGGATTGTTTATCTCTCTTGTTGTGGTATTGAGTATTCTATAAATTCTAGATAAGAGTTCCTTATCAGGCATGTCATTACCAAATATTTTTCCCAGTCTGTGGCTTCCTTTTTTACCCAGTTGGAGAAGTTTTTGGATGTGCATAGGGATTTGATTCTTAAAATGTCCCATGTTCTCATGGTTGTAGGTTTTTCAGGATTCTTGGAAGACTGTTATGTTAATGCTGTGGATTAGGGTTTCTACAGTTCTTCCAAGCTTTTCTCTAATAAAGTTTACAGTCCTTGTTTTAGTCCTAGGTCCTTGATCCACTTTGAGTTGGTTTTTGTGTATGGAGTGAGGTGTGGATCTTGCTTGAGTTTTCTGCAGATAATTTTCTAATTTTGCCAATACTATTTGTAAAAAATGCTGTCATGTCCCCACTTAACTGATTTCATCTCCTTATTAAAAATCAGTTGTCCATAGGTAGATGGGCTAATTTCTGGGTTCTCAATTTTATTCCATTGAGCTATGTGTCTGTCATTGTACCAATATCACACTGTCTTGACCACCACAGCAGCATAGTAGGATTTGAAATCAGGGAGTAAGATGCCTCCTACCTTGTTTCTCTTTTTAAGGAGTGCTTTGCTTATTCAGGGCCTCTTTCCATTCCAAATGAAATTGGAGATTGTCTTTTCTATGTCATTAAAGAATGGAATTGGTATTTATATTGGGATTGCATTGAATATGTAAATTGCTTTTGGTAGTAATGTCATTTTCACATTATCGTATTTTCCTATCCATGAGCAAGGTATAATCTTCCATTTCTCTAGGTCTCTTTTTGTTTCTTGTAGTAATGTTTTGTCATTTTCTTTGAATAGATCCTTTGTGCTTCTGTTTAGATTTACTCCCAAATGTTTAAAGGGTGTTGAATTTTGTCAAAGGCCTTTTCTATATCAATTGACAGGATCATGTGGTTCTTGTTCTTTGTTTTGTTAATGTGATGAATTACATTGATTGCTTTTCTTATGTTGAACCATCCTTACATGCCTGCTATGAATCCCACTTGGTTATGGTGAATTACTTCTTCGATATATCATTGGATTCTATTGGCCAGGATTTTATTCAGGATTTCTGCATGTATGCTTATGAGGATATTGGCCTATAGTTTTCTATTTAGGTGGGGGTCTTTACTTGGCTTTGGTATTAATGATATGTTTGCTTCATAGAAAGAGTCTTGGAGAATTTTATCTTTTTCTATGTTCTGAAGTAGTTTATATAGAATTGGTGACAGTTCTACTCTGAATGTTTGATAAAATTAACTTGTAAAACCATGTGGTCCAGGGCTTTTTTTGACTGGAAATTGTTTCAGTATCTTTTCAATTTCTTCTTTTGCAATGGGTCTGTTCAGGTGTTCAATTTAAGTTTGTGTCAGTTTAGGTAGGTTGTGAATTTCTAAATATTTGTCCATTTGCTCTGGGTTTTCATATTTGTTTGAGTATAGTTTTTTACAATATTCTATTGTTAGCTTTTTTATTTTCATTTGTTCTGTTGTGACATTGCCTGTTTCATCTTGTTTCGTCTTTTATTCATGTTATTTGTATCTTCCTTCTTTTCTTTTGTTAGTTTTGCTAGGGGTCTGTTGCTTTTATTGACTTTTTCAAGAACCAACTCCTAGTTTTGTTGATGGTTTCAATTGTTTTTCTCTTTTCCATTCCATTTATTTCTACCCTAATTTATGTAATTTCAGGAGTTTTTTTAGAGGGTATTGTGTTTTCATGCTGTTCTTTTTCAATGTGTACGAGTTGTTGGGTTAGAAAGTCCATAGTCATTTTTCCCTGCCTTTTGATATGTTTGCTTATTTGCTATAAATTGACCTCTGATTACTGTGTTAGCTATTTCCAAGAGGTTTTGGTAAGTGGTGTTTTCATTGTCATTTGTTTCAAGAAATTTTTTAATTTCTTTTTTTTTTTTCTTCTAGTACCCACTCATGTGTTTGAGACAGCGAGGTTGGCACAGGATAGAACCGCATTTAGGGCTCTTGTGCATAGGGTCACTATGAGTTGCAAATGACTTGATGGCACATAACAACAACAACAACAACAACAACAACCCACTCATGTTCAAGCAAGGCGTGTTCAGCTTCCAAATATATGCTTTTTTCCTCCTTTATCCTCTTGTCATTAATTTTTAATTTTGTAGCATTGTGGTCTGAGAAGATGCCTTGTATTATTTCTATGTTTTTTGTAGGGTTTTTTTTTAATTTATTGATGCTTACCTTATGATCTACTCTGGAGAACGTTCCATGCATATTAGAGAAGAAGGTATACTGTGTGTTTTGCCTTCCCTCCCCGCCCCCCGCATTAGCCTATAAATATCTATGAGATCAAGTTGGTTAATGTGTTAATTCTTCAGCATCTTTGTTGATTTTCTTTCTGGTAGTTTTATTTTTTCTTGAGAGTGTTTTATTGAAGTCTCCAACTACTATAGTCTTGTGGTTTATTTCCTTTTGTTTTATAAATTTTGCAGCTCTATCATTTGGTGCATCGATATTTATTATTGTTATGTCCTCTTGTGCTATTTACCCTTTAAGTATTATGTAGTGACTTTTCTTGTCCTTTTTTATGGTTTTAGCATTGAAATTTATTTTTACTGGGATTGATACCACTACTCCTGCTTTTTTTTCTGGTTGCCATTTGCTTGGTATGTTTTTTCCACCCTTTAATTTCTAGTCTTTCTTTGTCTTTGCTTCTCAGATGTGTCTCTTGTAGGCAGCATATTGATGGATTTTGGTTTTCTATCCAATCTGCTACTCTTTTTCTCTTCAGCGGTCCATTTAAACTGTTCACATTCAATGTGATTATTGAGAGGCACAATTTTATTTCTATCATTGTGTTGCGTGCTTTTTGATATTGTTGCTAGTTACTTTGGTCCATGCTGCTTTCTTTAGCTCCCCTGTAAAAAGAACATCTCTCAATGTTTCCTGCAAAGTTGGTCTTGTTTTTACAAACTCCCTTAGGTTCTGTTTTTCTGGGAATATCTTGTTCTCTCCATATTTGATGGACAGCTTTGCTAGGTACAATATTCTTGGTTGATAGTCGAGTTCTTTGAGTGTTTGATATAGGTGGTTCCACTGTCTTCTTGCTTGTATGGTTTCTGCTGGAAATTGGCATTTAATCTTATCTGCTCTCCCTTATAGGTTACTCTTTGCTTCTCCCTAGTTGCTTTTAGAACTTTTTTCTCCTTATCTTTGTTTCTGGCAAATTTGACTATGATATGTCTTGGTGTTTTTCTTTTGGGGTCTATTCTATATGGTGTTCTCTCACCTTCTTGGATACAGAGTTTCTCTCATTCTTCATTATGCCTAGGAACTTTTCTCCTAGTAATTATTCCATAACTTTTTTGGTGCCTTTACTTGCTTAATCCTGTTCTGGGATTCTGATGATGCGCATGTTATTTCTCTGGATGGTATGCCACATTATTCTTAGGTTTTCTTCTTTTTCCTTCCTTTTTGCTTCTGCATTTTGCTCTAGTGGTCAGTGGTGACAATTCTATCTTCTGTTTCACTGGTTCTTTGTTCCATCTCTTCCACCCTGTCCTTGTGTTCCTCCATCATATTGACAGCCTCTGAGATATTGGACCTCATATTTTGGATCATGGATTTTTGTTTTTCCAGAGGCTCTAATGACTCATTTGTTTTTTAGGTTTTTTCTTTATGAATGATCAAATTTTAATAATTTAATAACAGTTAGTTACAGAAGATTCCTGAAACCTGATTGTTTTTTTTTAAACTCCTCCTGGTTTTTGCTTTCAGTGTCCTATAATTCTTCAAGTTTTTCCCTCACCCATTGAAAATATTCAATCCTTTTTCTTCTAAATTCTGTGTCAGAAAGTTCTATCAGACTTTCGGGTTTCAGGAAATCCATTGATATTTTGTCACTTGTAGGAGGTGATATCTTGCTTTGCACTTTTATAAATGTAAGGTAGCTTGCTTCCTATGTGACATTGCTGTGGTAGAGTTTTTGTGCCTGAGGTGATGATAGGTTCTTGATTTGAGGTCACTGCTACAGAAGAGGAGATAGCAGTTACATTGCCTGTGTTTCTCTCTGAATTTCTGAACCAATGGAAGTGTCCATTCAGTGCTTCTTCTGTCATATAATTGTTAGCACAAGTCAGAGCAAGTTGCTCCAGATTAAAGGCAGTTAGTTAAATGGACGAGAGGAGATGCAAGGCTGAGAGAGGGAGCCGAAGGAGGAGGGAACAGGCAGGGCACACACACACACACACACACACACACACACACACACACACAGAGGCATATGCCAGGTGGGCATATGCTCATACACCTGTCCAGACAGCTAGAATCTGTGTGAGGTCCCCAAACATGCCTCAATGTCCCAGCTGTCTGGGTGGGCACATACAGGGAACTCACTCAGATTTCAGCTGATGCACTGGCACCTGGAGGGGCTAGCTGTCTGGGTGGGCATGCATGAGGAACTCACTTAGTTTGCAGCTGTCCCACTTGCACTCTGAGGGGCTACCTGCCTGGGTGGGGACACATGGGGACGTCATTCAGGCTGCAGATGTCAGGGTGGCTCTCGGCAGGGCTAGCTTCCAGGTGGGCACCTGTAGGTTCCTCAGTCATGTTTCAGATGGCCAGCTGGCATACCGCAGGGCTGGTGGTTCTGGTGGGGCTGGTGGTTCTGGCCAAGAAGGAAATCTTTTAAAAACATTTTTATCAAACATCCATTTTTCTGTCTCATTTATCTTAAATGAAGTAAAAATTGAACACAATCATTTACTAAGATAAATTTAGATGAACTATAATTATCCTTTGAAGTATCTCCCCTTGCTGAAAGGTGAAAGATAAAAAGTCTTTTCATTAATGTCAGGTACAAAATGTGCTGGAGAACAATTCATGGATTAGCATTATTAAAGTCCTTTATTAAAAGTGAAAGCTTATTAATTCCTCCTAAAATTTCATATGAACATGAAACTGTTGGTCAATCACTATTCTTATATGAGATCCAGATGAATCTATTTAATGTCTTTTTGGTGGGACTATATTTAGATATTAATAATTCTGCATTGATTAACTCAGAAACATCTTTTCTAATAGAGAAAAGGTTAAAAACTCTAGAAAGTTTACCATTCTCCAAAATAGTTTGATTTCATTTTCTGAACTAATTATTACGATTGACTTTATATTTATTGTGTTACATAATATCTAATAAATTCTTGTACATTCTCTTTCTAACAACTCTCTCTTTATCCTCAAGTGAGAAACTGCTCATATCTACCCTCCATTAGCTTTTGGAGGCTGTATGATAAAGATTACCCATCTTTCTGTGGGGAAGCCACAGGTAAATTCAAACTGCTGCAGAGGACCAACTTTTGGGATAACAGCTTAACTCCCTACAGCGTCAGCTGCCAGAGTACCATGACACCAATTTAAATCTGTCACTTACAAATTAATCTTGTTTCTATACATTTTATAGAATTTACTTAATTAAGAATTTTTTATCATCAAATTTACCCTTGTAAAGTATAAAATTTAATGGCTTTATGAGAGGCCTGGTGGCTTAGTGGTAAGAAGTTGCACTGCCAATCCAAAGACATGTGCTTCAAATCCACTAGCTGCTCTTCCAAGGGCGAAAGATGGACAATTTCTTCCCTAGTGATTCACTGCCAGGAAGGTCAGACATAAGTCAGTTCTGACTTATTGGTACATAATAATATCAGTATATGTATCAAGTTGTGCAAAATAACTTGATATTTATTTATTTCCAGGAACCAGATGCCGTTAGCAGTCACTTCTCCTTTCTATTCCCACCACCCACGATTCCAACCAATATTCTCAAACTCAAACCCAAGCTCATTGATATGAAGTCAGAATGGAATCACAGCAGAACTTGCAGTAGGGGTTTGGAGACTGCAAATCACACTGGAGGAGATTGCTCTACTTTTTTCTGTAGAGTGAGAGTCACCATAGGTGCTGTCTTTATATTCGCAGTGCTACTCTCTATGGTCTATGTCACTAGCTCCCCATTCTAGGTTCAATTTATTTATTTTGGGTGACTACTTTTTCTGGCTAAATTATGTGGCATAATATTAAGTAAGAGAGAACCTTATTGTGTTGTTCCTGATATTAAGAAGCACATTTCCAGCCTTTCTCTTTTAAAATGTGAAATAAAATGTTTGCTGTGGGTTTTCATTAGATTCCATTTACCTGATTGAGAAAATTCTCCTATATTTCTATTTTGTTGAATGTTTCTATAATGAAATAGAATACCTAACTTGAAAGTCAATACTATTTTAGAATGAAATGTATCAATGCATTCTTTTACTGTTTAGCATTTCCCAAATATTTCTAGACACTTCTAGGCTAAAATTGCAATGTCTTTAATGCAAGATCCTTACCATGAGTTAATTCTAATAATTTTCATTTCTCACCACATCACATTTTATAATCTATGGGCAAGCCTTATTCTCTTACACATCTCTATGGTTTTGTATTTTTTGTACTTTTATTATTCTTATTATACTAGTTTATTTATAAAATTTAAGTCTACCTTTTTTTTCACACCAGTTCTTTCCCATTTCCCTAACCACCCCCTCAGAAAATTTTGGGACTCTATGATTAATCCCCCTGCACATCCTCACCACTCTGCTACCCCAAATCCCCTCTTGGAACCTCATGCTCATTCTACAACTTTGGTTTTAGACAGTATTTGTCCTTATGAGACTGAGTTAGTTGATGCGTCATAATGCTCTCCAGTCACTTCCAAGTTAGGTAGTAATTTACAAAATCATTTCTCCTGCCTGCTGCATAGTATTAAATTGTGTGAATGTACTATAATTTCTCATTCCATCCCATTGTAGTTGGACATATTCTTGTGATGAAGAATAATGCTGCTGTGAACACTGGTGTACAAGTCTCTGCATGGGCCTCAGTTCTCATTTTCTTGGGGTATATTTCAAGCAGTGCAATAGCTGGGTCAGATGGAATTTCTATATTCAGTTTTTGAGGAAATACCAAACTGTCTTCCAGAGTGGCTGTACCATTTTACAATCCCACCAACAATATATAAGAATTCCTATCTCACCACATCCTCTCCAAATTTTATTACTTGCTATCTATAAAACTGCTACTGCTACTGGAGTGAGATGATAGCATCTCATTGTGGTTTTGATTTGCATCTCTCTTATTGCCAGTTATTTTGAGCATTTCCTCTTGTGTCTGTTGATCATTCAAATTTCCTCCTCTGTGAAAATTCTCTTCACATCTTTTGCTCATATTGTAATTGTTATCAGTCTTTTTCTTGTGGATGCGCAGGAGTATTCTGTAAACTTTCATTATAAGACTCTTGTCTGAGATGGTATTGCGAAATGTTTGTTCCCAGTAGGTAGGTTTTCTTTTCACCCTGTTGGAAAAAGGTTTTGATGCACACAGAGATTTAATTTTTTAAGGTCCCTTTCATTAATTTTATCCTTTTCAGATTATGCCTTTCTGGTTGTATTTAGCAGTCTCTTTATACCACACACTAAGCCTTCTAAACTTGGTACCAATTTTTCTCATATGAATTTTATAATTTGGGCTTTACCCCAGGGTTTCTGATCCACCTTCAGTTGGTCTTTTGCATATGATGTGAGATGTGGATCCTGTTTCAGTTTTCTTTAGGTAACAGTCCAGTTCTGCCCTCACCATTCGTTGACGATATTGCCATTTCCCCATTTGATAGCTCTTATTTCCTTGTCAAGTGTCAGTTGACCATAAATAGCGAGTCTGTTTCTGGGTTCTCAATGTTGCTCGATTCGTCTATGTGCCTGTCATTGTACCAGTACCATGCTGTTTTGGTTAGGTCATATAGCCCTGGTGTACAAGTTCCGTACAGTGGTCACTTGTGGTTGTTGTGAGGCTGAACACTGTGAGACTGCTGTGTCAAATGCATTAATGGCTGGTTACCCAATGAGGACAGGGAGCTCCCCAATTAAAACAAGCTTGGAAGGAGGAGTAGCATCCACTTCTGTAATAACTTGCCTTCAGAAACCCTATAAACCTGGAGAGAGGATGAAAGGCACCCAAGCATCGAGGACTCTCCTTCATAGGGTCGCTATGAGTTGCCTGTGACTCAACAGCACTGAACAACAACAACAACAAACCATGAACAGGACACATTTTCCCCATTTACTTAGGTATTTTATTGTGTCTTGCAGAAATGTTCTAGAGTTTTCCTCGGATAGGTCTTTTGAAATACTCCCAAGTATCTCAATTTGTGGTTGGCTCTTGTAAATGATATTGATTTCCTTCTATGAATTCTCTGTTACTGGAGAGGAATCCCACTGATTTTTAGATGTTGACCTTATATCCTATCACTCTACTAACTTGGCCTACTAACTCTAACAGTATTTTAGTTGAGTCTTTGGAGTTTTCTGTGTGCACTATCATATCATCTGAGTATAACGATAGTTTAACCATCCCATTGCCTGTCCAGATATCTTTTATTTTATTTTCTTGTTGTATTGCCCTAGCAAGCACTCCCAATACAGTATTAAATAGAAGTGGTAACAGTAGGTATCCTTGTCTAGTCCCATTTTGCAAGGAAAATGTTTTAGTATTTGTTGAGAATGATGTTGGCTCTTGATTTTGCATATATACTTTTCACTATTTTGAGGAAATCCCTTTCTATTTAAATTTAGCTGAGTGTCTTTTTCAGGAAACAATGTTGGATTTTGTCAAATGCCTTTCTGGCATCAATGGCTAAGATCATATGGTTCTTGTTATTTTCTTTGTTAATACAGTGAGTTACATTGATTGTTTTTCTTCTGTTGAACCATCCTGTTATGAATCCCAGTTGGTAATGGTGAATTATTTTTTTATGTGCTTTTGGATTCTATTGGTTATAATTTTGTTGAGGATTTTTGCATCTGTATTCATGAGAGTTATTGGCCTGTAGTAGTCTTTCCTGGTACTGTCTTTGCCAGGTTTTGGTATAGGGTTATTTTTGCTTCATAGATGACTCTGGGAATGTCCCTTCTTTTTCAATATTTGGAAATAATTTAAGTAGGATTGGTGACAGATCCTCTCTGAATGTTTGGTGGAATTCAGCTGTGAAGCCATGTGGTCCAGGACTTTTCTTACGGGAAGTATTCTTACGACCTGTTCAATTTTTTTCTCTTGTGATGAGTCTGTTCAATATTTGTCCTTTTCAATCTTGATAGGGCATGAATGTCAAGGAATGTGTCCATTTCCTCTAGGTTTTTTAATTTATCAGAGTATAGCTCTTCATGGCATTCTGATATTATCAATTCAATTTCATCTGGTTCTGTTGTGATGCAACTTCTAAATTTCTTAATTGAGTTATCTCTGTCTTCTTTTTTCCCCCATTCTGTTAAGTTTGCCAGTGTTTTGTCAATTTTACTGACCCTTTTGAAAAATAAGCTCTTGGTCTTACTGATATTTTCAATTGTTTTTCTGTTTTCTATCTCACTGACTTCAGTTCTTGTTCTTATAATTTCTTTTCTTCTAGGGGCAGTAGCATTCAATTGTTGTTCTTTTGCTAGTTGATGAAGGTGTCAAGTTAGACCATTGATTTTTCTTCTTTCTTCCTCTCTTATGTGTACCTATTGCTATGAACTGGCCCCTGAGGACAGCCTTAGCTCTATTCCAGAGGTTTTGTTATATTTTATCTTCATTTTCATTTGTTTCAAGGAATTTTTTAAAAATTTCATTCTTCTTTATTTCTTTTATAGACCAATCATGTTCTAGCAGAAAGTTATTTAGCTTCCACATGGGTGGTTTTGTAAGCTTTACCCTTCTATGGTTAATTTCTACTTTTATGGTATAGTGATCTGAGAAGATACTTTACATTATTTCAATGTTTTTTCATTTGTTCAGTCTTGCTTTGTTTTCTAATAGTAAATAGATTCTGCAGAATGAAACTGGTGCACTTGAAAAGAAAGTGAATTGAGTTTTAGCTGGGTGAAGTACCCTGAATGCATCTACAAGATCGAGCTGGATGATACAAAGTTTAGATTTTCTGCATCTTTGTTGAGTTTCTTTTGGGTTTACCTATCCTTTGTGATAGTGGTGTGTTGAAATAGCCTACCACTCTTGTGGTGCTGTCTATTTCTTTCTTCAATTTTATTAACTATTGTTTTATGTATTTTTCAGGTGTATCAAACGGTGTATAAATGCTGTTCCTGGGGTCTTTGTTGTGTTTGCTATCTGATTTGATATTTTAAGCTAAGTATAGCTAAGCTCTATTTTCTTCAATTGAGATTTTAATGAAAGCTTATAGAGAACTTGGATTTCCACTTGTTCATTGTTGCACATTTTCCTTCATGCTCACCCACCCCCTAGTTTGTTTTTCTCTTTGAAAAACAAAATCTTTCATTGTTGTACAGTCCTCCCCTGCCCTTGTCCACTTTACTATGCAACTCTTATTATGGACTGTTGTCATGCAAATAATACCTAATCATATATTCCTTTCAAGCAGTTCTTTCCCTTATCTCTTTCAGTGTAGTGCACATTATCCCTTTTTTTCTTAGTTTCCCTCCAATTCTCATGTCAGTCCTATTTTATAACAATGGCATCAGGCAGTATTTGTCCTTTTGTGACTGAGATATTTCATTCAGCATAATATCCCTCATGGTCACTCATTTGTCTAATATTTCATGAGGGCCTTTTCGCTGGTTTTTGTTTGGTGGTTTGTTTGTTGTTTTTTTTTCCCCCATAATATTTGAAGCTTCCTGCTGCTTCTTTAACTTCATGTGAAGCTCTTCTTGGTATGTGTGAGGCAGTGTCTGTTTTGTCTGCATAAGTAGTTGACAATTTCTTATCTTTCATGCTATTGGTAACTTACAGATTTAAAATTTTGCCTCTAACTGAGTTTCCAAGTGGCAGTCTTCTCTACTTTTTGACAGTTGGAATATCTATTCTTTTTCCTTTAGCAAACTTCTCATTTGGTTGTCCTTTGAGGAGTAAAGGCCTGGGTAGGGTAGCTGTGGAGTGGCGGGGGAAGGCAACTTTTCCTATAAAAAGGAGTCCCTTCTGGTCCCATGAACTTGATTTCTTGGTTGTGGCACTTACCTTTATATGTCAGAGAAGGACAATCAAATCTTTTATTGCCTACAGCAAGCGTTTCCAGTCTTTCTCATTTGAAGAAAGCAAGGTTGTGTTATTTTTGTAATGAAGGTTATTGATGAGTTTTCCTCCAATCTTTATGCCATATTCTTATTCATAGAGTCCAGCTTAATGAGTGAGCTATTTGCTCAACATATAGACTGGATTTGTATAGAGAGATTATGCAATCTTGACACCCACGTTTCTTAGTTTGAAACCAGGTAGTGTTCTTCTGCTGTTTGCAAAACATCCTTCTGATCTTGGTATAAGTTTTGAATGAGTTCATAAGTTCAGTTAAGTGTTCTAGGATGCTCACTCCTCTCAATCTTACCAATAATTTATTATGACTCACACGGTCAAACGCCTTTGCATTGTCAATAAAACATCAAAAGACAGTCTTCTGATATTCTTCACTTTCAACCAGGATTCATCTGACATCCACAATGACATCCATTTTGCCACAGTCTTTTCTAAACTTACTTTTAACTTCTGGCAGCTTCTTGTCAATACACTATTCTAGACAGTTTTTAATGATCTTCAACAGTATTTTGCTTTCCTGTGACAGAAATGATGTTGTGTGATAGTTTCTTCATTCTGTTGGATCACTTTTCTCTGGAATGAGAACAACTATGGATCTCTTCTAATCTGTTAGCCCACATCTGTCCTCTAAATTCTTGGCATAGAAAGGTAAGCACATGCAGGGCTGCATCTGTTATTTGAAACGTGTCTATTGACATTACATCTATTCCTTTGGCCTTAGTTTTTGCCTGTGCCTTCCATGCACATGGAACTTCTTCCCCCATTTCCATTGACCTTTGATCATGGTCCTTCCTACAATATTTCAGTTTTGGCCAATACAATGATTCTGTGTATTCCTTCCATTTCTTCTGATGCTTTCTAGATCATTCAAGATTGTGCCTGTAACACCTCTAAGTATTGCAATGCAAGGCTTGAAATTTTTTTCACAGTTCTTTCCGTTGAGAAATACCAATAAGTTCTCCCCTTTTGTTCTCCATTTCTAAGTCTCTGCACATGCCATTATACTATTTGGCTTTGTCTTCTTGAGTTGCTGTTTAAAATCTTTTGTTCAACTCTTTTATTTCAAAATCTTTTCATTTTGTTTTGCCTTTTTGACATTCAAGTGCAATTTTTAATTTTTGTTCTGACACACATTTTGTTTTCCTTTCTTTCTTCTCTTAGTTGGGACATTTTGCCGTCTTCATGGATGATGTCCTTGACACCAT
>NW_006400079.1:318304-354838 GCF_000299155.1 Elephantulus edwardii | reverse complement strand
GGAGAGGGACATCATGCTTGGGAGGGTGGAGGGACAGCGCAGGAGGGAAGACCCTCTATGAGATGGATTGATTCGGTGACTGGGGTAATCGGGGTGGGTGTGTCAGAGGCAGTGCAGTTGGCCCAGGATAGAGCAGGGTTTAGAGCTGTTGTGCATAGGGTCGCTATGAGTCGCAAACGACTCGACGGCGTATAACAACATATTTGACTTAAAGCTTCTGTATATATCTGACCTCTCTTTCTAGCATTCTCCTCCTGTTGCTGATTGTCATCTACATTGACCTGCCTCTCATTAGTAGAAAGAAACTTCCATCAGTTCAGTGACCTTTTCAGATCTTGTGCCCACGTGCCCTTTACCTAATATCATTCCCTAGATGTCTTCATGCTTCACTCCTCCATTCCCATAGATCTCTGCTTTAATTTTAATTCAACAATGTTGTTTTCCTCTGTAAAATAAAATAGTGCATTATTCAAACTCCCTCCACTGTGTTCAGTGTGTTTTTCTCTATTATAAGACTTTATTTTTCTTCCTGGAAGGACTCACTATGACATACCATGTTATTGTTGATAGATGTTACTGGGTTGCTCTGACTTTTAGGGCCCCATGGACAACAGAACAAAATTACCAGATCCTGTGTCACATTCTCTTTGTGCTTAAGTCCATTATACTTAATAGATTACTGTCTGTCTGTATTAACTTGAAGACTCTACTGCCTCTAAGAATGCAAGATTACCTTTCTTATTGACTGATTTTCATTGCCCAATACAATGCCTAGAACACATATTTTAATGCTCAAACATTTTATGTTAACTGGATTAACACGTTAATAAGCAGTCACTAGTCTGCATTTCAGCAAATCCTACTCCTTCTTGGATTCTGAGAAAAAGAAATTCATCTCGTAATTTATTTTTTCCATTTCTGCAGAAAACAAGCCTCTGGTTTTCTTCTCTTCTGTATTAACTCCTTGATTCTAACATACTTCTTGATATACAAATCAATCCTGAAGAATAGCTAGGTAGGTTGTGAAAATACTCCTACTCATATTTGAATGTTGTTGTTGTTGTTGTTGTTCTTGTCATGTGCCCGCCGTCAAGTCATTTGTGGCTCATAGTGATCCTATGTACAACAGCCCTAAACCCTGCTCTATCCTGTGCCAATCACACTGCCTCTGACACACCCATCCCAGTTACCCCAGTCATTGAATCAATCCATCTCATAGAGGGTCTTCCCTCCTGCGCTGTCCCTCCACCCTCCCAAGCATGATGTCCCTCTCCAAGGACCCGTCCCTCCTGGCAACATGTCCAAAGTATGTCAGACAAAGGCCCAGAATCCTTACCTCCGACGAGTAGCCTGGTTTAACCCTCTCCAGGATGAATCTGTTTGTTTTCTTGGCAGTCCATGGTACAGTCAATACTCTTCTCCAGCATCACAGCTGAAAGGCATCAATTCTCCTTCTAGTCTCCCTAGTCATTGTCCAACTCTCTGATACATAACAAGTAATTGCAAAGACCATGGCCTGTATCAGATGCACCTTAGTCTCCAGAGAAACACCGTTGCTCTTGAGTACTTTAGAGAGGTCCATAACAGCAGACTTTCCCATTGCAATATTTTTTTTTTATTTCCTGGCCTCTGGCGCCAAGAGTATTGACAGTGGAGCCAAGCAAACTGAAGTTGTGAACAATCTCAATCTCTTCACCATCCATCCTGATGCTGCCACTTGGTCCAGTGGTGAGAATCTTTGTCTTCTTGACATTGAGCCTCAGTCCATACTAAAGGCTGCAGTCCTTGACCCTCTGCATCAAATGCATGAGGTCCTTCTCAGTTTCGGCAAGCAGGGTTGTGTCATCTGCATAACGCAGATTGTTAATAGATCTTCCACCAATCCTGACACCACACTTCTCCTCATAGAGCTCACCCAGACTCTCGGATAATCTACTCTGCATACAGGTTGAAAAGGTATGGAGATAGGACACATCCCTGACAAACACCCTCCCCAGTTCTGAACCATGCAGTGTTATCCTGCTCTATTCTGACGACTGCCTCTTGGTCCAAGTATAGGCTTCGCATTTGCACGATTAAGTGTTCTGGGATTCTCATTCTTCTGAGTCAACCACAGTTTGTTATGATCCACACCGTCAAACGCCTTTGCATAATCAATGAAACACAGATAGACATTCTTCTGGTATTCCCTGCTTTCAGCTAAGATCCATCAAACATCAGCTACAATATCCCTAGTACCACGACCCCTTCCAAACCCAGCCTGGACTTCTGGCAGTTCTCTGCTGATGTGCTGTTCCAGTCATTTTTGGATAATCTTCAGTAGAATCTTGCTTGCATGTGAAATCAACGATACTGTTCTATAGTTTCCACAGATTTCAAATTAATATTTCTTGGAATAAATTGTGTGTGTTGGGTCAGGTAAAATGAATTTACTAAAGCCAATTTACTAAGAGCATACCCCCAAATGAAAACAAAACAATGCTAAACATGAGGCAATTCCACTGTGTTCAATACGTATTTTTGCATTTTTTACTGAGCTGCTAACTAGTTTCATAAACATTGCTTTCTCTTCCTTTCCATCTCTAGGAATGCAAGGATAGGCATACAAAGTGGAGTTCCTTAAATCTAATGTAAGGCCAAGTGATGTGAGAAAACGTAGCATGAGATCAAGAGATGTGAAGGAATTAACAGTCTTTCTAACAATCTTTCATATTACACAAGATATTATGCCACCACATCACACTTAATTTTCTTTTAATATCTGTTTGGCAATATTGAAAAGTGAGTTGATTGTCATAACCAAAATGGAACAAAAAAAAAAAGAAGAAGACAGTAAGGGGAAGTTTTCCCTTGCTTGCTTTGTGCTGTGCAATTCCTCTCAATTCCCTAACTCCCATCTTTCAGTGAGAAAAAGGAATGTGCTCCTTTCACTTTTTTTCCCAATGCATATCTTTTGGGTGCTCCCCTGTCCCATCCTAAGTAGCTTTAAAAGGGGGGGAAAACAACAACAACACCCATTCAACCTCATATTGTGTTTTCACAGAAAGGAGGTCTATAAATACATGTTCTCCAGCTGGTGATAGTCATTGTCCTCTGCTTCCATAGATGCCCTGGGCAAGGGCTCAGCTGCGGACCTCTTCTGCGTAGCCTGGTCAAGGTCTCCCAGTCTTCCTCACTGCAGTTTAGGAAAGGGAAAAACGGTTTTCGCCCTTATCTAAAGTGATATTTCTTCATTTTGATTAATTAAATCCAGTTTTTCTATCTTGTCCATTGAATAAATTCTTCAAAATAGCAGCAATTTTTACTTTTTTCAGAGATAGAACTCTAGCTTTAAAAAGGAAACTGGAAATTTTTGACAGAAGCTAGATGATTATGCAAAGTGAAAGAAAATTGTGTAACTAAGACTTGCTTAGATGATAGGTGAATCTTTTGTGGTTTGGTTTACTTGTTTTGTTCTGTGGTAATTTGCTTTCCAGAGTTGGTTCTGGAGTAGTTACTGAGGAACTTTATTCTGTGATGTGAGCCATGTCAGGGGATCTGCACAGAAGCCAAAACTAAGGGCATGACAAGGGCCATAACAACAATGACAGCTAGAGAGTTCATGTCTTCATAGATACATCAGAACAAAGCCAGTGGGACAACAAAGGACAATTTGTATAAATTTAAGTATCTCCACAGCCAAACGTGTCCCCCTTTTAATTTTAATTTCCAACACAGTGGGGCTGAATGGTGCTGGAAATATTAAGGTGTCGAAATATCTTTCCTTTTTAAAGCAATAAGTTCATGTTTACTTATGTCTTTCTTGGTACCAGCACCAGGGAATTAAAAGATGAATTGTATTGGGAAAGTCTCCTGTCAGAGACTTCTCCAAAGTACTGAAGAGCAATGATGTCTGTCTGTAGACTAAGATGTGCCTGATTCAGGCCGTAGTCTTTACAATCACTTGCTATGCATCAGAGAGCTGGACAATGACTAGGGAGGAAAGAAGGAGAATTGATACCTTTGAGCTGTGATGCTAGAGAAGAGTATTGAATACCATGAGCTGTTAGGAGATTAAAGAGGTTTGTCCTGGAGAGGGTGAGGCTGCCGCTTGGGGGCAAGGATTCTGAAGCTTCTTCTAACCTACGTTGGACATATTGTAAAGAGGGACCAGTTCTAGGAGAGGGACATCATGCTTGGGAGTGTGAAGGGACAGAGCAAAATAAGAACACCCACAATGAGATGGATTTATTCAGTAACTGGGGTAATGAGGGTAGGTGTGTCAGGGACAATAAGATTGGCACAAGACAGAGCAGGGTTTAGGGCTGTTGTTGGAAACAAGGAAGAAAGACGAATAGTTGAAAAACATGATTTTGGTGACAGAAATGAGGCTGTAGATAGAAAGATAGAATTTTGTGCCATCAATGATTTATTCATTCAACAAATCTCTTCTAAGATACACAAATGACAGATCTACATATGTACCTCACCTGATAGTCTACACAGGAATCATATTGATTCCATGTGTGAAAAAGAATCGCTGGAGAAGCTCAAGATCACCTGTGAAAATTAGACCAAGACCTGATTGTGGAACAGACCATTAACTGATCATATCAAAGTTCAAACTGAAGCTAAAGAAAGTGAAATGAAATTAATAAGAACCAAAATTTGACCTTGAGTCTATCCCACCTGAATTTAAAAACTGTCTCAAGAGCAGAGTTGAAACCTTAGACACTGATGGATGAAGACCAAATAAACGGTGGAAGAATATCCAGAATATCATCCATGATGAATACAAAACGTACTTATACCAAGACAGAGGAGGAAAAGACTGAGATGGATGTCAGAAGAGTATCTAAATATTGCACTAGAGTGCTGAGAAGCCAAAGCAAAGGGGAATAATCAGAAAGCTAAGTAGCTGAACAGAAGGTTTCAAAGGACCTCTCAGGAAGACAAAGCAAAATATAATAATGGAATATGTAAAAAGCTGGAGTCAAAGAATCAAAAGAGATGAACTCCTTGGTATTTCTTAAGCCAAAGGCACTGAATAACAAATACAAGTTTCAGTTGCAGTACTTAAAAATGCAGAATATTGAATGATCCAGGAAGCATTCAAAGAAGATGGAAGTGGTTGAATCATTTTATAATCCCACTGAAAATGAGTGAGCGTTTCCACCTCTCCACATCCTCTCCAGCAATTATTGCTTGCTTTCCTGCTAAATTTTGCCACTGCTACTCGGGTGAGATGGTATCTTATTATGGTTTTTATTTGCATCTCTATTACTGCCAGTGTTTTAGAACATTTCTTCACATGTCTGTTGGCCATCTGTATCTCTTCCTCTGTGAAAAGTCTTTCCATGTCTTTTGCTCATTTTGTAATTATCAGTCTTTTTCTTCTGAAGGTTCAGGAATATTCTGTAAACTTTTGTTCTTAGACCCTTGTCTGAGATGGTATTGTCAAATGACTGTTCCCAGTCAGTAGATTTTCTTTTGACCCTGTTGAAAAAAGTAGTACAACCACTCTGGAAGACAATTTGGCATTTCCTCAAAAAGTTGAACATAGAAACTCCATATGACCTAGCTATTCCAATACTAGGAATATACCCCAAAAAGGGGGGGGCAGTCTGCTATTAAGGACCTCTCCAAAGTGCGAAAGTGCAAAGGTATTAGTCTAGAGACTAAAGTGCTACTGATCCAGCCCACAGTCTTTTAAATTGCTTGCATCAGAGAGCTGGGCAATTAGTAAGAATGACAAAAGAAGAATTTATGCCTTTGAGTTGTGGTGCTGGATAAGAGTATTAAACATACTATGAGCTGCTAAGTGAGCATGTCTTTCCTGGAGAGAGTGAAATCAAGCTGTTCTCTGGAAGCAACGATTTTGAAGATATGTCACCCATACTTTGGGCATGTTGCCAGGAGGGACCAGTCCTTGGGGAAAGGACATCATGCTTGGAAGGGTGAAGGGACAGACAATGCATGAGAGGAGACCATGGATGAGATGAATTGACACAGTGACTGGGGTAATAAGGGAAGGTATGTTGGAGACAGTGAGGTTGACTCAGGATAGGACAGGGTTTAGTGTTATTATTGTGCATAGGGTTGCTATTAATCACAGGCTACTCAATAGCAAATAACAACAGCAACCATTGAGTTAATCCACTAACACTAATAGCAACCCTGCTGTTGTGTACCATTGAGTTGGAACAGACTCACAGCTGACCGTCCAGTGAGTTTTCAGAGGGAGTAAATAGCGCAGAAGAATGCCCATCCATCTCCTATGGAGCCTCTGGTGGATTTGAACTGTGTCCCTTTAGGACTACACTGCAGTTTCGTACCACTAGACCACCAGAGCTCCCTAAGAACAACCCTATGAATAACAAATCTGAAACTTGCCCTATCCTACATCATTCTCACAAAGTCTATTATGTTTCTAACCCATTGTGGCAGTCACTGTGTCAATCTATCTTGTAGAGCATCTTCCTCTATATTTCTTACTTTTCCAGAGAGTAACAAGTCTCAGATTCATGATCAGGCATCAGGCTGAGTTGTGCTGACTCACAGTTGTGGAGTAACAAGCCTCAAATGTGCAGGCCATACAGCAGGCACATGTCCTAAGAACCAATGGTAAGAGGATGACTAGTCAAAACCAAGTTCGAGCCATGGATTCAAATTATGTCCCTTTGAGACTGTAGTGCAGCTTCTTACCACTGGTTACTATAATCTAAATAGAATATATTGTTTTGATTGCTTCCTATGCACAAGTCACACTGGTATATTTTTCTCCTTCTGTTTTACTAGTATACTAAAATCTTTCCCAGTAGGTAAGGAGTTGTTCTGCCAATCTCAAAGCAGGCAGTTTGTATCTACCAGCTACTTTGTGGAACAAAGATAGGCAGTCTCCTATCATGTAATTTGCAGACTCTGAAAACTAATTGCAAAGTCAGCTATAAGTCAATTATTAATTTATGGCACTTAAAAACAACAATAAAGGGTCCCATCTTACTATTACTACCTTTACTATTCCTTTGCCAACAATGATCTGACCAACCACCTTTGTATGCCTACTTGTTTTTGGTCACTCAGTATATAGAGTGACTCATCTACAATGAAATTTAAGTTCAGAAAAAGCAAGGCTAGGTATTACCTTGTTCAATGTTGTATCTTCAACACATCTGACAACCTTGAATGCCATTCATTCTCAAGAAATATTTTAAAATAAATGAACTGAATTCTATAATGGAATCTCTAAATTTATTCTAAAACTAAGCTCTTTAACATCATAGAAAGCATACTCTTTATGTTTTTCAGATTACAGAATCGAGTCAGAACATTGATATTCTCTATGCCAAGAATATGAATGTTCCATAAATACTGAATGCATGAGCAGATGGATAAGTACGAAGCCAGTTTTATCAATTTCTTCTCTCTGGGTAAAAATGCGTGCTTATTTCCAGTAAAGAAGTTGCATCTGAATAAACAAGATAGGGATGGAATAGGTCATTAGTTCACTGGCTAGTGAGACTCTTGGGGTGTAACTAACGAGACAAGATTAGGAGCAATAACAGATTTCCTATGTTTATCTGGGATTGATTTTCTTTCTTTGGATTTATATACATGTATATCAAATGTCTTTGCAATTGTCTTCTTGGAGAAGAGCACTTCTCAGAATTTATCTGATGATTAACCTATCTGTGTATTATAATGGCAAGATGTCGTCTTCAAGTCTTTTCTATTCTGTTCACATAAAAATTTATCTTTTACCAATTAATGAGAAAACTAAATCTCTCATCTTAAAACTCCAGTGCTACTATGATCCAAGGAAGCAGAGCAAAATTCTGCAGGAAGAGAAAACATATTTCTTCAAATTATGTCAGGAAGGTCAAGAGTATTTGAAGGTAATGAACTTGTGTCTGTTATTTTAGTTAGTACATGGATTCTTTTAGCTCATTATACTAAGTGTTACACAGTATAAGAGTAGAGAGGGGAAAGTCCAAAATTAAATCTCGAATAAAATAATAAAAATAAAACAGAAACATGTGCAAGAAATAAAAAGGGATTTGTAGTTAATGATGAAGAGTTGAGCTTATTATTAATTTTCAGGGGTTGAATTATATTATTTCTAGATCTAGGTATTATGACAGAAATAATGACAGATCACAAAAGAAACTTGAAATTAAGAACAATAGGAGATTCATGAATTATATTTTCACTGGCATTCTAGAGTAACTTTTCATGTTTCATTTATTTTGTTAGCAATATTTATATTCTCTTTAAAGCACTTTCTATATGAAATGGTGAGAGAAAAACTTCATTTCCCAAGTATTGTAGATATGTGGTTATTTTTCATGAAGTGGAATAATTTTCTAAAGCAAATGTCATTTTCTAATAATAAAGTTTATCAACTGACTTCACCTCTTTATTTTCAAACTGATTTGAGTATGGCATAACCATTAAGTATCTTTTCCAGCTTTATTAATACGTTGGAATTAATTAGCAAAATAGCATTCTGATTTATCATTCAATCTCTTTGGCAGTCTATATGTTTTAGCTGATCAGGCAAGATGAATTTTTATCACTTAGAGAAGATTTTTATGCCAGAAGTTAGTCATTAATATATGAGGCTCATTGAAGTGGAATGAGAGGCGTCTATTTTAATGTAATTTAATTTAATTTACTCACCAAAATACAATGTCTTTTAACAGAGAAAATAGCACATTTAGTTGCATAATAGTGGAATTTAAAAGTTGGAAATGTAGCTGGAACATGAGCCTCACCAGAGCACGAGCCCCCCCTGGGTGTGTGCCCTGCTAGGCCAGATAGCAATCTGGGTGAAGTCCCCATTTGTGCCCACTACCTACCTCATATATACCTGTGTGTGTGCCTGTCCTTCCTGTGCCCATTCCATGCTCAGCCTCACATCTCCTCACATTCAGTCAACTAACTGCCTTTAATCTGGAGTGCCTTGGTCTGACTTAGCTGCAGCAATTATCCCATAAAAGAGGCCACTTTCACAGATCCTGAAATGAAACATCCCTTGGTTCAGAAGTTCTGAGAGAAACACAGGCAGCATAGCATCCACACCGTCTTCTGTAGCAGTGACTTCAGGTCAAAACCCTATCATTGCGTGAGGCATGAAAAACTCTCAACACAGCAATGTCATGTAAAAAGTAGGCAACATCACACCCTACACAAGCACAAAGCAAGATGTCATCCTCCAAAAAGAGTGACATAGTATCAATGGATTTCCTGAAGCCAGAAAGTCTGATGAAGCTTTCTAACACAGAATTTAAAAGAACAATGATCAAATATTTTAAATGGGCAAAAGACAAACTTGAAGAATTACAAGACACCACAAGCAAAAACCAGAAGGAGCTTAAAAAAAACCAATCCAAAACAATAAAGATAAAATAAATGAGGCATTAGAGGCTTGGGAAAGACAAGAACCCATGATCCAAAATATGAGGTCCAGTGTTTCAGATGTTGTCAAATGATGTAGGGACACATGAAAAGAGTTGAAGAGATGGAATACAGAACCAGGGAAATAGAAGATAAAATTGTCACCACTAATATGCTAAAGCAAAAAGCAAAATCAAAAGCAAGGAAAAAGAAGGAAACCTAAGAATAAAGTGGGACACTATCAAGAGAAATAACATATGCATCATTGGAATTCCAGAACTGGAAGAAGGCAAGTAAAGGCACCTTAAAAAGTTGTGAAAGTATTACTAGAAGAAAACTTCATAGGCATGATGAAGAATGAGCAAATATACATTCTTAGAAGCTAAGAGAACACCGTATAGAATAGACCCCCCACAAAAAACACCTGGGCATATCATAGACAAATTTGCCAGAACCAAAGATCAGGAGAGAATTTTGAAAGTAGTGAGAGAGAAACAAAGAGTAACCTATAAGGAAGAGCAGATAAGATTAAAAGCTGATTTCTCAGCAGAAATCATACGAGTAAGAAGAGAAATAAGGACTTATACCAAACACTCAGAGAACACAACTGTCAACTAAAAATATTATACCCAGTGAAATTGTGCATCAAATATGAAGGAGAGATCAAGATATTCTCAGAAAAACAGAACCTAAAGGAGTTTGTGAAAACAAGACCAGCATTGCAGAAAACAGTGAAAGACGTCCTTCTTACAGAAGTGCTCCTGAAAGCAGGATGGACCAAAATAACTAGCAACAACACCAAAAAGCACTCAACACAATGATAGAAATAAAACTGTGACTCTCAATAATCACATTGAATGTAAATGGTTTAAATGCACCATTGAAGAGAAAGAGTAGTAGATTGGATTTAAAAAAAAATCCATTAATATTCTGTCTGTAAGAGATATACCTGAAAAGTGAAAACAAAGAAATATTAAAAGAATAAAAGGGAGGGGAAAAAAGAAACCAAGTAAATGACAATCAGAAAAAAGCAGAGTAGTGACATTAATCTCAGATAAAATAAATTTCAATGCAAAAACCATCACAAAGGACAAGGAAGGTCACATAATGCTTAAAGGATAAAAAGACCAAGAGGACATAAAAATAATATTAGGCACCAAATAATAGAGCTGCAAAATATATAAAACATTAACAAAACTGAAAAAGAAAATAGACACCACCACTATAGTAGTTATAGACTTCAATATACCACTCACAAGAAAAGATAGAACTACCGGAAAGATACTCAACAAAGATGCTGAAGAATTAGACCACACAATAAACCAAATTGATTTCATAGATATTTATAAGCTAATGCACCCCCAAGATACACAGTATATCTTCTTTTCCAATGTGCATGGAATGTTCTCAAGATTAGATCACAGTTTAGGTCACTAGGTAAGCATTAATAAACTAAAAAAACATAGAAATAATACAAAGCATCTTCTCAGACCAAAATGCTACAAAATTAGAAACTAGTAACAAGAGGATAAAGGAGAAAAAAAACATACATTTGGAAGTTGAACAACACCTTGCTTGAACATGAATGGGTACTGGAAGAAATAAAAAATGAAATTAAAAAGTTTCTTGAAACAAATGACAATGAAAACACCACTTATTACCAAAGCCTCTGGGAAACAGCAAAATCAGTAGTAGGAAGTAAATTTATAGCAATAGCAAACCTTCAAAACACAGGAAAAAATGACCATTGACTTTCTAATCCAACATCTCAAATAAATTGAAAAGAACAGCAAGAAGACTTGAAACCCTCTAAAACATCTGAAATTATAAAAATTAGGGCAGAAATAAATGAAATAGAAAACAAAAACATTGGAAACCATCAATAAAACTAGGAGTTGGTTCTTTGAAAAAGTCAATAAAATGAACAGGCCTATAGCAAAACTAAAGAAGGAAAAGATCCA
This sequence comes from Elephantulus edwardii, assembly GCF_000299155.1. Classification (NCBI taxonomy): domain Eukaryota; kingdom Metazoa; phylum Chordata; class Mammalia; order Macroscelidea; family Macroscelididae; genus Elephantulus; species Elephantulus edwardii. The sequence continues at coordinate 343,502 of NW_006400079.1, read as the reverse complement.
AGTAACCTGAATAAAAGATGAAACAGGCAATGTCACAACATAACCAACTAAAAAAAAAACAAGTCTAAGAATGGAATATTATGCAAAACTATACTCAAACGAATAAGAAAACCTAGAGAAAATTTACAAATACTTAGAAATTTAAAAAACTACCTAAACTAACGCAAACTAAAATTGAACACCTGAACAAACCTGTTATAAAAGAAGTAATTAAAAAGGTAATAAAACAACTTCCAGCCAAAAAAGCCCTGAACCAGATGGTTTTACAAGTGAATTTTATCAAACATTCGGAGAACTGTTACCAATTCTACATAAACTATTTCAGAAAATAGAAAAAGATGAAGTTCTCCCAGACTAATTCTATGAAGCAAAGATATCCTTGGTAACAAAATCAGGTAAAGATACCACCTAAATAGAAAACTATAGGCCAATATCTCTCATGAACATAGATGCAAAATCCTGAATAAAATCTTGGCCGAAAAATCCAATGATAAATTAAAAAAAAAAAAAATAATCCACCATGACCAAGTGGGATGCATAACAAGTATGCAAGGATGGTTCAACATAAGAAAAATAGTATAATTTATCACATTAAGAAAACAAAAACCAAGCATATGATCTTATCAATTGATGTACAAAAGACCTTTGATAAAATCTAACACCATTTCCTGATTAAAACACTCAACAAAATAGGATTAGAGGGGAATATAAATCAATGGTATGGAATTGAGAACCCAGAAATCAGCTCATCTACCTTTGGTCAACTTATTTTTGACAAGGAGATAAAATCAGACAAGTGGGGAAACAATAGCTTTTATAACAAATGGTGCTGGAAAAATTGGAAAACTATCTGTAGAAAACTCAAGCAAGATCCACACCCCACTCCATATATAACAAAACAAAACAAAACAAAAAAGTCAAAGTAGATCAAGGACCTAGGACTGAAACCAAGGACTATAAACTTCATTAGAGAAAAGTTTGGAGAAACTCTAGAAGCCCTAATCCACAACATAAACAGCCTTCCAAGCATCCTTAAAAACCTACAACTATAAGTGGATAAAATAGATGATTGGGACTTTCTAAGAATAAAATTCCTATGCACATTCAAAAACTGCTCCAATGCGGTAAAAAGTGAAGCCACAGACTGGGGAAAATATTTGGTAATGACATGTCTGATAAAGGACTTATTTCTAGGATTTATAGAATACTAAAGGACCACAAGAAGATAAATTAAACAACCCAGTTGCAAAATGAGCACTGAATATGAACAGACTCTTCACCAAAGAAGACATTCAGATGGAGAACAAACACATGAAGAAATGTTCTAAATCTCTAGCTCTAAGAGAGATAAAAATAAAAACTATGATATATCATGTCACCCCAGTAAAAATAGCAAAATTTAACAGAACAGCAAACAACAAATGCTGACAAGGTTGTGGAGAAATTGAAACCCTTCTTCACTGTTGGTGGGAGTGCAAAATGATGCAACCACTGTGGAAAGCAGTATGGTACTTTCTCAAATATTTGGAAATAGAAATACATTTGACCCAGCAATTCTACTACTGAGAATGCAGCCTAAAGAGAACAGTGGCACTGCCACTGAAGCAGATATATGCACACTCATGTTTATTGCGGCTTTGTTCACAATAACAAAGAGTTGGAAAAAACCCAAGTGTCCACCAACAAATGAATGGATAGAGAAGCTTTGGTATATTCACCCAATGGAATACTATGCTACATTGAAAAGGAAGGAACTCATGAAATACTATCAAAAATGGATGACCCTGGAGGACATTATGCTGAATGAAATATCTCAGTCACAAGGGGATAAATACTATACAATGTGTTGTAAAGCAGACTGACATCGGGGATGGGGGAATCTAAGAAAAGAAGGGATAAATAATGTATAGTGCATTGAAACAGATGAGGGAGAGAACTGTTTGAAAGGAATATTGATATATTGATTAGGTATTATTTTCATGACAAGGGTCCAGAACGAGAGTGGACTGGGGGTTGGGGGAGAATTGTCTATTTCGGAAAGTATTTTTTTTTTCTTTTCATAGAGAAAAACCCACTGGGGTGAGGGGTAGGCAAGGAAGAAAATTTGCAAAAATGAATGAATGGAAATAAAAAAATTGAGATTCTAAAAATTATAGTAAATCTTAGATTTTAATATTCTTTCACATGCATGAAGATTCATTTTTTAAAAAAGTCATATGTTCAACATTATATTAAATTTCTTTTTTTATTTTCCTTTCTTCAAATGAAATAAATTAAAAATAATACCATTTTTCAAAATTTAAGATAGTTCTTTAAATATACTATTTCTATGCATTTAAATGAATAAATTTCATATCAGTGTTAATGAATGGTTTTCTAGAAAAGTCTAGAAGATTGATAAATGAAGAACCAAAATTTCTACTTTTTGCTCCTATTTTGCAATAACTCACACATAAACCATCATTCTATTACCTCCCTCTTTCTTTGGTCTGTCTTTTATTTTGATTGTTAAAAAGGAGCATGAATTTAAATAATGAAAACCACCCAATAAAGGAGGAGTAGATGAAGAGAGAAAAGGCAGGAAACTTCTAGAAACAGTGTTTACCTCTTTAGAGTGGAAGAAAAATAATTCAAAGTCTTCAGTTTCAGTTGTTTTCAGTGTTTTGCCCAGTATGAGACCAAAATAAAAAACCCCAACAAACAAACAAAAAACTAAAAACAAACCAACACCAAACCTTCAAACCATTCAAGGATCAAAATTGAGTATCAATTTTTAGTCTCTGAGTCTCTGTGGATCTTTTTCACAAACATATTTGACAAACAATATTCTATATCTCTGGATACAGAAATAGAACTGAGCACAAATAAAATTCTGTTGGTGAGCAAGATGGCTATAAGGAAACTGAAGCAAAGAAATGCAATCGTCGCAATCCCTACCTGGTCTTTTCTTGCTCCTCTCTCCTCACTTGGTTCTTTTCCAGATAGCCTAAAGACAGTCTGCTTACTAAGTCCATTGTATTATCTGTGAAATTAAAAGAATGAGCTATTAAATGCTCTGTAGAGCTCTGGTGGTTTAGGTAAGGAGTTGTGCTGTCAACCAAAAGCCATGCATTTCAAAGCCACCAGTTGCTTTTGGGAGAAAGATGATAATCTCCTGTGCAATTTAAAACCTCAGAAAACCTGCTAGAGGGTCGGCTCTAAATTGCTTTGGAACTCTATGGTAAACAAGAGCAAAAACAATTAAATGTTCTGGTAGAGTTTCACGACTACTCTAAAGGTGATATCTCTCAGGCAGTTCAAATCCACCAGCAGGTAATCTCCTCCTATGCAATCTACAGCTTTGGAAACCTGCTAGAAGGTCAACAATGAGCTGCTTGGAAGACCACCTATGTGTCAGTTCCAATCTGACTGGCAATGAGGGTTGTTTTTTGGTTTGGTTTTGTTTGTTTGTTTTAGGGCATTGCATTAATTGGCTATTCTCTTTAAGAGTTTTTGTGACAAAGTGTTAAAGAAACAGCTGAAACAATGAGACTCTAATGAAAACTAAAACACTAAGGTTGATCAAATGGAAGGAATTATTTGATGTTAAAGAACTTTAAACATATGATTATACTATGAATCACTCTAGGTGGCTTAAGAGTAAGGAGCTGTGCTACAATCCTGAAGGCACACAGTTCAAATCCACCAGATGTTCTGCAGAAGAAAGATGGACAGTCTCCTCCTATTCAGTTTATTGCCTGTGAAAATCCACTGCGCGGAAACTTTCAAAATATCAGAATTTATGAAAAGTTGGTATGCTGCCAACTCCTGCAGCCTTGTTTTTTGCTAATTCCTTCACAGCAACTTGAACTTCTTCCTTCATCACCATAGGTTCTTGCTCATATGTTAGTTCATGAAATTCCTCTGTGTCAGCCAATTCCTTCTGATACAGTGATTCTGTGTACTCCTTCCATCTTCTTTTGATACTTCCTGGATCATTCAACATTCTATCCAAACTATCTTTAAGTATTGCCACCCGTCGCTTGAATTTGTTTTTCAACTACTTCGGCTTAAGAAATGCTGAGCAAGTCAAGCCCTTTTGATTTTCTGACTCCAGCTCTCTGCACATTTCATTATAGTATGTGCTTTGTCATCCTGAGCTGCCTTTTGAAATTTTCTGTTCAGCTCTTTGATTTCTTGGTTTCTTCCTTTAGCTTTGGCTTCTCAGTGCTCTAATGCAATATTCAGAGTCTCATCTGACGTCCATCTTGGTCTTTTCTTCTTCAGCTTTTGTATCCTCCCAGGATATAAAGATTTGGTCTATGCTCATTGGTGCTCGAGGCCTCAAACCTGTTACTGAGATGGTTTTGAAATTCGAGTGGGACAGACTTAAGGTCAAATCTTGGTTCCTGTGGACTTGATTTAATTTTCCTCAACTTCAGCTTGAATTTGCATATGAGTAGTTGGTGGTCTGTCCCACAATCAGCACCGGCCTGGTTTTCACAGCTGATATTGAGCTTCTGCAGCGAGTCTTTCCACAAATGTAATCGATTTGATTCCTATGCATCAGGTGAAATCCATGTGTATAGCCTGCGTTTATGTTTCTTATAAAAGGTATTTGCAATGAATAAATCATTGAATGTGTAGAACTCTATCTCCAGCCTCATTTCTCTCACCTAGCCCATGTTTTCCAGCTACTGATCCTTCTTCCCTATTCCCAACTTTTTCATTCCAGTCGCCCATTATTATCAATGCATCTTGTTTACATGTTTGATCAATTTCTGACTGCAAAAGTTGGTAGAAATCTTCTATTTCCTCCTCTTTGGCACTAGTTGTTGGTGCATGTATTTGAATGATAGTGGACGCTGCCCTGGATGTGCTCACTTAGTTGTGCCAAGAAATCTGGAGGACAGCCAGCTGGCCAGCTGACAGGAAGAGATCGATATTTGTTCCCATTCCAAAGAAAGGTAACCCAACCGTGTATCAAAATTATTGAACAATATCGTTGATATCACATGCAGGCAAGATTCTGCTGAAAATTATCCAAAAGCATTTGGAACAATATGTCAACAGAGAACTGCCAGATGTGCAGGCTGGATTTAGAAGAGGTCATGGTACTAGGGATATTATAGCTAATGTTAGATGGATCTTGGCAGAAAGCAAAGAATACCAGAAGAATGTTTATCTGTGCTTCATTGACTATGCAAAGGCTTTGGACTGTGTGGATCACAACAAGCTATGGCTGACTCTGAGAACAATGGGAATTCCAGAACATTTGATTGTGCTAATGCAAAACCTATACTTGGACCAAGAAGCAGTCATCAGAACAGAGCAGGGAGACACTGGATGGTTCAAAATCAAGAAAGGGGTCCATCAGGGATGTATTTTGTCTCCATACCTTTTTAATCTGTATGCAGAACAGATCATCTGAGACGCTGGGCTGTACGAGGAGGAATGTGGCATCAAGATTGGTGGAAGAATCATCAACAACCTGCATTATGCAGATGACACCACCCTGCTTGCTGAAACTGAGGAGGACCTGAAGCACTTGCTGCAGAAAGTCAAGGACTGCAGCTTTCAAGAAAACAAAGATTCTCACCACTGGGCCAATTGGCAGCATCAGTACGGATGGTGAAGAGAGCGAGATAGTTGACAGTTTTAGTTTGCTTGGTTCCACAGTCAACACTCTTGGTAGCAGCAGCCAGGAAATCAAGAGACGAATTTCATTGGGAAAGTCAGTTGTGAGGGACCTCTCAAGAGTACTAAAGGAAGAGTAATGACGTCAGGCTGGAAACTAAGGTGCGCTTGATCCAGGCTATAGTTTTTGCAATTACGTGCTATGCATTGGAGAGTTGGACAGTGAATAAGGATGGTAGAAGGAGAATTGATGCCTTTGAGCTGTGGTGCTGGAGAAAAGTGTTGAATATAACATGGACTGCTAGGAGAACAGGTTTGTTCTGGAGAGGGTGAAGGTGACGTCAGAATGCTCCTTGGAGTCAAGGATTCTGAAGCTTCGTCTGACATAATTTGGGCATGTTACAAGGAGGGATTGGTCCTTGGAGAGGGACATCATGTTTGGGAGAGTGGAGGGACGGCACAGGAGAGGAAGACCCTCAATGAGATGGGTCGATTCTGTGAGTCGAGTGGTGAGAATAAGTGTGTTTGAGACGGTAAGGTTGGTACAGGGTAGAACGGCATTTAGGGCTCTTGTACATAGGGTCGCTATGAGTCGCAAGCAACTAGATGGTGAATAACAACAGCAACAATGAAGAGTTGGAGTATATTGCTTTCATTTAGACACTTTTAGAAATTATTAATGAAAGTGAAGGACTTTGAAGAAAAGAATGGTAGCAAGGGGAAATGCATTTTAGGAAATGAAGCTTGCAAAGACATACTAACCAGATACACATGGGTAAGAATTGTACTTGTTATGTACCATTGACTTGAGCTCACTCCTAGCTGGTCCTCCAGAGGTGGTAAATTGCAGGCGAGAAGACTCATTCGTCTTAGACCTTCTGAGTGGCTGGTGGACTGCCAATGAGTGTGTTTGGCTTGGTATTACTACTCTTTCCCACAAATCCAGCAGACCTCCCCAAATAAGAATAACTATAGTTATTCTGTAACTATCGAGTTGGAACAGACTCATAGCTGATCCTCCAGCATTTTTCAGAGGCAGTAAATCACACAGAAAGAGATTTCCCATATTTCTTCTGAGGAGCAGCTGGAGGGTTTAAACTCTATTATCTTTGAGTTGGCAACACATAATATTTATTGAATTTAACCCGATATATAATATAGTTGTAATAGTGAACTCATTGCTGTGGAGTCAGAAACAACTCATAGCTGAGCATTCTGGGGGTTTTCAGGAGGCTGTAAACACACAGTAAGAGACTGTGCATCTTTCTCCCATGGAGCTGTTGGTGGCTTTGAACAACCAGAGAAACACTGCCTTTGATTTAATATTACCTCCTACCTACATGCCCAAAGAATGTCAGCCAGAGCTTCACGGTTTTTTCCCATTAGCTTTTTTAAAATTGTTTTCAGCCCTGAACAGAAACACACATTCTATTATGTAAAGGATGATTTAAACTAATCACGTAGTCTCAATAGCAACAAATCTCTACCCTTAAGATTTGACCTATGAGTCCAGCTAATGAGTAAGATTATTTTGAAACATGTGTTGACCAACCAGACTTCAATTATTAAGAATTAGTTAAAACTATTTACATTACAGGAAAAATAATCATTAATTTACCAAAGCTGTTCAAAGAATTTTTTTTCTCGTAGAGCTATTGCAGAGGTCAAGATGTGCTATAATTAGTGAGAAAATTGCATGAAAGTATTAGTGAGATATCTCAAATAAAATCACTCTGTCATAGTGTATTCTTGGGCCTAAAGCAGCAGAGTTAATTGTTATTTTCTATAGCCCTTCTCTACATTTGCATGTTGGTAGGAATTAAGAACATGGGTTAAGAAGTCAGTTGTTGTTATATACCATATGAATTGCCTGTGACTCATAGCAACCCTATATACAACAGCTCTAAAGTCTGCTCTGTCCTGAGCCAGTCTCAATGCCTGACACACCTAACCCCACTGCCCTAGTAACTGTGTCAGTTCATCTCATCCAGAGGCTTCCTTTCTTGTGCTGTCCCTCCACCCTTCCGAGTATGATGTCCTTCTCCAAGGCTTGGTCCCTCCTGACCACGTGACCAAAATATGTGAGGCAGAGCTTCAAAATCCTAGCCTCCAAGGAGAAACTTGGTTTAACTCTCTCCAAGACAGACTTACTTGTTTTCTTGGTTGTCCATGATATGTTCAAGACTGTCTTCCAGCACAAGTCAAAGGCATCAATTCTTCTTCTTTCTTCCTTAGTCATTATCCAGCTCTCTGATGTATAGCAAAAAATTGCAAACACACTGACGCACCGTTGCTTCTCAGTACCCTGGAAAGGTCCCTGACAGCAGATTTACCTAATGCAATTGGTCTTTTGATTTCCTGATAAAAGTATTGATTGTGGAACTGAACAAGCTAACCTCAGTCTCTTCTTATCCATCATGGTGCTACCAATTGGCCCAGTGGTGAGTGAGCTTCAATCTATATTGAAAACTACAGTCCTTGAACTTCTGCAGCAATTACTTCAGGTCCACCTTACTTTCAACAAGCAAGGTTGTGCCATCTGCATAACATAGTTTACTGAGTCTTCCTGCAATTCTGATGTTACATTCCTCCTCATAAAAACTAGCTTTCTGAATGAACTGCATATAGATTGAAAAGGTATGGAGACACTACAAATCCCTGATGCACTTCCTTCCTGATTTTGAACTATGCAGTGTTTCCCTGCTCTGTTCTGACAACTGTCTTCTGAGTCATAGATTTCATATAAGCACAATCAAATATTCTGGGATTCCATTCTCCTCAAGGTTAAGAGGTCTAGCTGACCAAATGATATTTAATATGTATCCTTAGATAAGTTACTTAAACTTCTACTCTGTTATCTTTGAAACAGAGATGACAACAGCATCCTTCTTACAAAATATTTGTGAAAATTATGAAAAGAAATGGCATAATTAACATGATTAACAAGTAAAAGTTTAGACTTGTGTGTTTATAGTCAAACCATCAGCCAGAAAATCAAAAGATGAATTGGATTAGGAAAGTTTGCTTTCAGGCACCTCTCCAGAGTGCTGACATGAAAAGATATCAGTCTAGAGAGGCTAAGGTGCACCTAATCCAGCCATGGTCTTTGCAATTACTTGTTATGCCTCAGATAGCTGGACAATGAGGAAAGATTATAGGAAAAGAAATGATGCCTTTGAGTTGTGATTCTAGACAAGGGTACATGGACTTCCAAAAGAACAAACAAGTCTGTCCTGGAGAGGGTAAAACCAAGTTGTTCTCTGGAGGCAAGAATTTTGAAACTCCATCTTGTTGCAGACCAAGGGTAAAACATTTTTATAATTATTAATAATGAGACAACCAGCCAGCAATGAGATAAAACAGAGAGGTAAAAACAAGGGGCCAGCAGTTCTCTACTGAAGACCGCCCATTCCAGCTTCACTGTATCTTTATTGAAAATTATCAGGAAGTAAATCACAAAGAGAATTCAATGCAATGAAGCCAAGCTCTTTCTATTGAAAACCTTCCCAGCAAATGCAAGAATCTGGTAAGCCTTTAAGGATTGCCTTGGAGCCTCAGGGTGAATTCCAGCTTGAACCTGAAATAGCATTCAGTTTATTACAAATACTTAGTATTGGCTTCCCATACCATCTTATATACTTTAGGCGTGTTGCCAGGAGGAACTAGTCCTTGGAGAAGGACATCAAGCTGGAAGGGTGGAGGGATAGTGCAGGAGAGGAAGATCCTTGATGAGATAGATTGACACAGTGATTAGAGTAATGGGGACCAGTGTGTCAGATACAGTGAGATTGGCTCAGGATAGGACAGCGTGCAGAGGTATTGTACATAAGATCGTTATGAATTGCAGGTGATGTGCTGGCACATCAAAAAAGTATTTTTTTACAACAAAAAAGTATTTTTGTGGTAACCACAACTAAATGGTTAACTATGCAACACCAGAGATATAGACATTTTCAGACGTAAGTGAAATCAATGTTAATGTGTGTCTTGTACAAGAAAAGATAGTAGCTTACATATGTAACATATAATTATAATATAAAATGTTCAATATGACACTTTCTAAAACTTTACAAAAACTTGTATGTGGTTGAAATTATTTAAAGCAAAGATATGATCACGCAATTTAAAAAAAAAAATCCTAAAAAAAACCAAAATAACTGATACCGTTTTCCAAAATTGGAACTGATTTCAAAGTCACCGGTAGTATGTCATCTCTACATTTTTGTATCTTTTAAATGATTATAATAATAAAAAGAATGAGATTAAATGTAAAGTTATGAACATATACCTGTTGTGTAAGTAGTAAATGACTTTTTAAGTAATACAAAAATATTTTTATCAAAGGAAAATATAAGGAATGTTAAAGATTAAAAAAAAAATCACTGGAGAGAAAATTGATTACATCTATGGAAAGAATCTCTGGAGAAGCTCAATATCACCAGCGAAAACTAGGCCAAGTGGTGATTGTCAAACAAATCACCAAGTATTCATGTGCAAGTTCAAGCGGAAGTTAAAGAAAATGAAATAAAATCTTCAGGAACCAAAATTTGACCTTGAGTCTATCCCATTCAAATTACAAAACCATCTCAGGAACAGGTTTGAGGCCTTGAACACCAGTAAGCTGAGATGAACTGTAGAAGGATTTCAAGAATGTCATCCAGGAAGAATGAAAAAGATCATTACAAAGGCAGAGGAGGAAGGAGAGATGAAGATGGATGTCAGCAGAGACTCTGAATATTGCACTAGAATGCTGAGAATCCAAAGAAAGAGAAGAAATCAAGATGTGAAGAAGCTGAAGAGAAAATTTAAAAGGATAATTTCAGAAGACAAAGTAAACTATTATAGTGAAATATGCAAGGAGCTGGAGTAAAAAATATCAAAAGGGCCAAACTTGCTCAGCATTTCTTAGCTGAAGAAATTGAAGAATAAATTCAAGCCCTGAGTTGCAATGCTTAAAGATGTTTTGGGCAGAATATTAAATGATCCAGGAAACATTAAAAGAAGATGGAAGAAGTATACAGAATCACCCTATCAAAAGGAATTGACTGACACAGAAGAATTTCATGAAACAATGTATGAGCAAGAGCCTGTGTTGATGAAGGAAGAAGTTCAAGCTGCTCTAAAAGAATTGGCAACAAAACAAGGCCCCAGGAACTGACGGCATACCAATTGACATATTTCCACAAACAGACACTGCCCTAGATGTGCTCACTAAGTTGTGCCAAGAAATCTGAAGACAACCACCTGGCCAACTGACTGGAAGAGATCTATATTTGTTCCCATTCCAAAGAAAGGTGACCCGACAGAAAGCAGACATTATTGAACAATGTCATTAATATCACAAGAAAACAAGATTCATCTGAAAATTTTCCAAAAACTAGAGCAACAGCACATCCACCAAGAACTGCCAGATGTGCTTCTGGGATTTAGAAGAGGCCATGACACTAGGGATATTACAGCTAATGTTAGATGGATCTTGCCTGAAAGCAGATATACCAGAGGAATTTCTGTCTATTTGTGTTTCATTGACTACGCAAAGGCATTTGACTGTGTGGATCACAACAAACTGGGGCTAACTCTGAGAAGAATGGAAATCCCAGAACATTTGATTGTGCTTATGTGAAACCTGTCCTTAGACCAGGAGGCAGTCATCAGAACAGAGCAAGGAAACACTGCATGGTTCAAAATTGAGAATGGTGTATACTAGGACCTTTTCAATACATATGCAGAACAGATCTTCTGGGAGGCTGGGCTCTATCACCTGTGTTATACAGATGGCACAATCCTGCTTGCTGAAACTGATGAGGACCTGAAACACATGCTGCAGAAGGTCAAGGACTACAGCCTTCAATATGGATTGAAGCTCAACATCAAGAAAACAAAGATTCTCACCACTGGGCCAATTGGCAGCATTATGATAAAAGGTGAAGAGATTGAGATTGTTAACAGCTTTAGTTTGTTTGGCTCCCCAATCAATACTCTTGGTACACACAGCCAGTGACATCAAAAGAAGAAGTGCATTGAAAAAGTCTGCTGTCAGAAACCTCTCCAGAGTATTCAAGAACAATGGTGTTAGTTGGAGACTAAGGTGTGCCCAATCAAGGCCATAGTCTTTGCAATTCCTTGCTATGTGTCAGAAAGCTAGACAATGGCTAAGGATGATAGAAAAAGAATTGATGTCTATGAGCTGTGGTCTAGGCAAGAGTATTGACTATACCATGGACAGCCAGAAGAACAAACCAATTCATCCTGAAGAGGGTGAAACTAGGCTGCTCTTTGGAGGAGGCAAGGATTCTGAAGCTCCACCTGACATACTTTGGGCATGTTGCAAGGAGGGACCAGTCCTTGGAGAGGGATGTCATGCTTGGAAGGGTGGAAGGACAGTGCAAGAGAGGAAGACCCTCAGTGAGATGGTTTGATTCAGTGACTAGGGTCATAGGGTAGGAGTGTCAGAGACAGAAAGGTGGGCACAGCATAGAGCAAGTTCAGGCCTATTGTACATAGGGTAACTGAGTCACAGGTGACTCGATGGCACAGAACAACGACAACGACGTTGCAAACTGGACGCAGAAAGAAAGCAGGGACACGAGGAAATGAATTCTGAAAAAGAGGGAAGGCTGAAGCAGAGGTCCTCTCACAGCTCAGCACTGGGAAAAGGCCCCTTTCTTAGTCTCCTTATGGTTTTTATTTAGTTTAGGCCAATCCTCCTAAAAAAGTTCAAACTCCAGAGACTATATTTTTCTTATACTTAATTGTTGTCCACATAATAATGGGTAAGCTTAATCTTTAAACTAAGACCAAAGTTCAGACATGGCGTCCCCTCAGGTGGGAGGCTGGGCGGAAGTCTCTGTTTGCAGAGGGCGCTCCGTCCTATCTGGACTCTGATCTCAGCTGTGGGCCGGCTAACACTATGCAGGGGAATCCACAGGATGTAATACTAATTTCTTGAAAAGTTTATCAATCTTATTCAACCAACATGCCTCGTCAATTCATTAGTTCTTGGGTATCTGACTGACATTGTATTGTATTTTAAGCTGAAGGTGCGAGAGCAATAGTTCAATTAGCCAGCATGGAAGACCTCGGGAAGATCTTTTTCTCTTCTTAGTAATGCTTTGACATTCTCCTCTCTCTCTCTCTCTCTCTCTCTCAAAAGTAGTTGTTTCCTTTTATCTTTCACTTTTGGGAGCTCTGGTGACCTAGTGGTAAGAAGCTGCACTACAATCCCAAAGACACACAGTTTTAAACCACCAGTTGCTCATTGGAATGTTGCTGTTGTTATGTGCCATCGAGTTGCTTTCAACTCATAGTGACCCTATGTACAACAACCCTAAACGCCATTCTATCCTGTGCCAACCTCATCGTCTCAAACACACTCATTTCTACCACTCCACTCACAGAATCTATACATCTCATTGAGGGTCTTCCTCTCCTGCACTCTCCCTCCACTCTCCCAAACATGATGTCCCTCTCCAAGGACCAGTCCCTCCTTGCAACACGCCCAAAGTATGTCAGACAAAGCTTCAGAATCTTTGACTCCAAGGAACATTCTGGCTTCACCCTCTCCAGGACAAACCTGTTTGTTCTCCTAGCAGTCCATGGTATATTCAACACTCTTCTCCAGCACCACAACTCAAAGGCATCAATTCTTTTTCTATCATCCCTATTCAGTGTCCAGCTCTCTGATGAATAGTATGTAATTGCAAAGACTATAGCCTGGATCAGGTGCACCTTAGTCTCCAGCCTGACGTTGTTGCACTTCAGTTCTCTTGAGAGGTCCCTCACAGCTGACTTTCCCAATGCAATTCGTCTCCTGATTTCCTGGCTGCTGTAGGCAATCTCATCCTGTGCAATTAACTGCCTCTGAAAACTCACCGGATGCTCAGCTATGAGTCAGTTCCGACTTGATGGTACTCAACAACAACAACAACGACAGCATTTTACTCTTCTCATCTGCTGACATTGAGAGCTGGTACTTATTGCCAAGTTATCTTGCAAATTTAAAGGAAAGCTACTTGAAATATCACATTAACAGACAACAAAAAGAGCCAGTTCTGCACATGATTTTCTTCAAGACTTTACCTCAATGCAGATGGTTATCTTATTAATATCTTTATTGTCATCTTATTAATGCCTTTATTTGTAAATAACTAGATACTCTGAGTTTTCAAAACCATTATTAAGAGTAAGGAAGGAATTCTGGTGCTCCTGTTGAAACTCAAATTTCCTTTTCTTTACTGTCATTGTTAGGTGTCATTCGGTCACCTATCACTCATAGTGACTTCATGAATGACAGATCTGAACCACGCCCTAGCCCACGCCTGCCTCATGATCTCTGATATGCTCTGGGCCACTGCTCTAGTTATTTTATCAGCTCATCTTGTTGGGAGTCTTGCTCTCTTTCTCTGACTCTCTACCTTTCCTAGGATAATGTATTTTTCCAAAGACTGGACCCTCATCATAACAGGCCCAAAGTGTGTGATATAAACTTCACTATCCCTGCCTCTAAGAGTATTCTGGTTGCACTCCTTCCAAAACAGGCAGTCTACTCAGTACTCTTCTCCGACACCACAATTCAACTTGAAATTCTTGTTTGTTTAATACATTGTCCAACTTCCAGATATAGAGGAAGCAATTGAAAACACCATAGCTTGTATCAGGCAAACTTTAATCTTAAACTGACTTTATTGTTTTTTATAATACTGGATAGGTTCTTAATTGATAGTGGATTTCTGCAATGCAATCTGTCTTTTGACTTCTTGACTGCTGGTAATAGGGTGTTGATTGTGGATCCAAGTAAAATGAAAATTGTTGATGACTTCTATCTTTTCTCCATCTATCACAGTGTTGCCAGTTGGTCCTGTGGTGAGGACTTTGTTTTATTAATGTTGATATGTAATCCATATTGAAGGTTGCAGTGTTTGATCTTCTTCAGTTAATGCCTCAAGTCTTTTTCATTTGCTGCAAGTAAGATTGTGTCATCTGCATAATGTGAGTTGCTAATCAGTCTTCCTTCAGTCTTGATGCCACACTTTTCTTTATACAGTACACCTTCTTGAATGATTTGCTTAATATATACTGAATATGTATGAAGAAAGGATTCAGTCTTAATGTACACCCTTTTTTTTTTTACAGGTTTTTTTTTTATTTGGAAATGTTTGTATGAGTACAACAAAACTAAATTTGGAGACCGTACATATGAGTTTGGATATCATTAGTTTATTACAAAAGAGAGACATAGAGATTATTTACATGATGGAAGATTTCAGATGAACTTCAGTGGAATGGGCAGCTTCACATGATGCCATTTCAATAGTGATTTATTTCAGTCCACATACTTCCCAAGAATGTCACCATCTCTAAATAAGAAATAATCCTTGTCATCTACAACTACTTTGGTGCCCCCATATTCTGGAAGAAGAACTTTGTCTCCAACCTTCACACTGACGGGCTGAATTTCTCCACCCTTTCCTTTAGATCCGGATCCAACAGCTATTACCGTTGCTTGCAATATTTTTCCTTGAGATTTTTCTGGAAGCATAATGCCTCCTTTGGTTACAGTTTCAGCTGCACTCCGTTCCACCAATACTCGGTCAAAGAGGGGAAGACACCTTCTAAAAGCCTGTCCTGCCATGATTCTGATCGTTGCAGCTTGCACCTTACTACAGCTACTCCGCGGCAAAGAGAGACCCGCAAAACTGGCCCTCAAGACACAGGAACAATGTACACCTTTTTTGATTTTAAACCATGCAATGTTTGTTCAGTTTAGGCACCTACTTCTATATATAGGTTCTATGTCTATGTATAGGTTTTGTTGTTGTTGTTGTTAAGTGCCATCAAGTTGCAGGTGACTCATAGTGACCCTATGAAGGAGAGTCTTCAACGCTTGGGTGTCTTTCATCCTTTCTCCAGGTTCATAGGTTTCCAGAGACAAGCTATTAAGGAAGTGGACGTCACTCCTCCTTCCAAGCTTGTTTTAATCGGGGAGCTCCACCCCACTCTCTGTCTGCATTGGGTAAACAACCATTAACACATTTGACACATCAGTGTCACAGAGTTTGGCCTCACAGCAACCACAAGTTACTGCTGTACTGCAAGTAGACACACCAGGGCTATACGACTTTGAGGAATGTTTGAACAAAAACAATAAAAGACAGGTGTTCTGAGATTTCCAATTTTCTCATTATTGGTCATATGGCCACTTTTTTATGATCCATACAATCAATAGTCTTTTCATAGTCAATAAAACACAAGTAAACATCATTCTTGGATCATTCTGCTCTGTCCCAAGACCCATCTGATTGTGGATGAGTTTTTCTCCATGCGCTGTTTTTAAGTGCCATCAAGACCTTACGGACAACTGTTCTGAAACTTGCTTTATCCTTCACTATCTTTAAGCTGCTAAGCCCATTGTGGTAGTCATTGTGTCTGTCTCTCTTGTTGAGGGTTTTCTCTCTTTCTCTGATTTTCTGTCTTTCCCAGCATGACGTCTTTCTTCAAGAATTGCTTTGAAGATGCCGAAAATGAGACAAAGTTTCACCATTCTTGCCTCTAAGGAACATTTTGGATATACTTCCTTCAAGTCGGATTTGGTTTTGTCCTTTTAGCAATCTCTGGGATATTCAGAACTCCTCAGCAACACCACAATTCAAAGGCATAGATTCTTCCTCAGTCTTCTTTATTCATTGTATTCAAGGACCTCTCCAAAGTTCTAGAGAGCAAGGATACAAATTTAAAAACTAAAGTGCACCTACCTGATCTAAATAATTTTTTAAATTCTCTCACTACTAGCTCATATAAAAGGAGACTAAAGCAATTCTAATATGCCACACCAAGTGAGACAAGGTAGTTCTTTCAATTTGGCTACCATATATTTTTTACACTTCCATTAACCCTAGCCTAACCATGAAAGATATTCTAACTGAGTTCTATGCTTCCAGCTTCTCCCCTCTCTAAGAAAGCTTACTAGTCACTATTGAGCTCTCTCTGATTCATGAAAACTTTATGTATAATAGAGCAAACGTTGGTCCAGTTCAAAAACATCTTCATGATCTTGGTATGTTTTAGTCCATTGCACTGTTATATGTCAGTCTATTTCATTGAGGCTTTTTCTTGGTCTTTTTGCTTATGAATTGAATCTATTAACCAGTGTTGACTTTTAGTACAGTGTGTACTAAAATATCTCTGAAAGATAATTAACTAACTCATGTAAATTAGATAAAGCCAGCTCTAGCTAATGGTTTCTATTCTCTGTATTGCCACACTACCTTAGTTTTTGCCTGGCCACAGCTTAAATTCACCACACTATGCTGAACTTTTTCATTGTGTGAGTTTTAGATGAAAGTTTGATACTTTCTCTTGTGGGAGAGATTAAGGGGAAATGTCCAACAATGAATGAATGAAAATCTGCCTTTTCAGTAAACTTGCATTAAAATCACAATTAAAGTAAATTTTTGTAATTAAAAATAAAACAAATGTTCTTTCTCTTTCCTCCCTTAGCAACTATGGGACAAATAAATGGTTTATGTTCTCCTCCTTAGATGTTCCTACTTACCACCTGGAATTTTGAACAAACAGTATAACAAGTTTAAGTTCACTTACAATTTTTTCTTTTTAGCAAGGCATTGTGAAGACTTAAGTGATCAGCAGCAAGTCATTGTTATTGTTGTTGTTGATTGCCAGTCAGGTTGAACACGACTCCTCGCAACCCTACAAAAGACTTGAAACCTTTCCATAACTATTGTTGTTTCTCAAAGTTCATAGAGTTTCCAGAGGCAAGTGGTTTAGGAAGTGGATGCCACTCCTGCTTCAGAAGCAAATAATTAGAAAAAGCAATTCTAGAATTATACCATCTTCCTAAGAGAAATATTCTTTTTACATTTCTCTTATCATTTCTTTTGCCCAGTCCTGTTTGGTTCCAGATCAAATTTATAATCTTATTTCTTATCTTATTATCTACTTTGGGATTCATTTAATTTACCAGAATTTAGCCTTTTTTCTGTCTTCCCATCTTATCTTTAATTATACTTTTCAATAAATATGTATTATAACCATACAGCTTACCATTCATCCAAAATATTCCTTATAGATTTATTCTCTTTTTCTCTACCAAGCTACTTCCAAAAATTTACTTCTATTCTTCAATTTCCTTGTGAAAACAACTGCTCCAATTTGAAATGCATCTTTCTCTTACTAATGGGAGTGCCGTGGGAGAGAAGCACTAACTTCATTCTGTGTCAATGTCCCTCGATTGCACTTGATTTGGACTCAACTGCTCTGGAGGAAAATGATGAAATCTCCTCCTGAGTGATTCAGTAAGTGCCTCTGAACAACTGTCGTACGATCAACTGTATGTCTGTTTTGACTCAATGATACACAAAACCCAACAACAGTCTTTGCTTTTACCTTAGTAAGAATCTAGTTTATTTAGCATTAAAACAGTTAAAAATTATGGGAAAAGTAAGTATTAAATCAATACTATTCTTATTTTTTTAGTTTAGGAGTGTATTGTTTTTGAAATAATAATTATATTTCATATATATATAAAATTTTGATTTTATAAAAAAAAATGGAATATGGAATTTTTTAGGTTGGATTATCCAAGACATTGGCAGGCTGTCAGAGTGGGTACTGAGCTGATAACTTTGAAGATTGCAAGCTTGAGATGCTAGTGAATTCAGAGTTCATTATAGTCAGAGAGCAATGTCGCAGATAGGTTGCAAAAAAGAATAAGTCCATAGTTGGCTAGTATGGTAGGTTACCCATTCAAGTCTATAGGCATGGACCAGATGATAGATGCAGATCTGAGAAAAGGCTCTCTATTATTTTGCCAGAGTTCAAACATATATTCAATGCAGCTCATACATAGCTGCATCTGAGGAGACTTCTCTTTATGGAGATAAGGCTGATCATATCTTTACAAAGGTGGCACGCTCTTCCAATTGGAATTCACTAGTAACTCCTTGAGAGAAAGACGGAGATTCTCTCCCTGTGCAATTACAACTTCGGAAACACATTGGAGCGTTAGCTATGAGTAGGTTCAGACTGCATGGCAATAATATCTTTAGGATAGTTACATTTTATTGAGGCTTATGGTCATATTGCAACACATTATCAACTATAACCATTATATATTAACCGCATAGTAAACACTCATTGGCCATCAGAGCTTTGTTGGTAAAGGTAGCTAAATTCTATTCATTGCATATAATTTGCAATATATTCAATTAGAATTCCACAAGTATTTTTATGTTTTAATTTTCTATTTGTTTTATGTATAATTACGCATATTCAGATAAGTTCATCAAGAACTATCAGTCTATTCTATGGACACTTGTGATAAAATGTGATTACTTGTGACTTTAGTTTATCAGAGATACTTTTTCTCAAAAAATGCAAGAAGCCTCTATAAACTGTAAAATAATTCTGTCAAGTTCCTGCCTCCCAAAACACCCATCCTTCATTAAACAGAGAATCAAGCTTAATATTCAAATCTATCATACACATCTGGGAAAATATATATAATCATTTAAGATGACATTATAAGAGCTGATGAGGGAAGTAGAAATGTCAATCTTCCCTCTTGGAAATTTTATTATGATTCTTAAAATTAATTGGCAGCAAATTTTGATGACACTGGAAAAGGAGGAGATAAAAAGTAAGAACAGAATGGGAAACCAGAAAAGATATAAGATTCAAATGAGTATAACCAGTTATCAACTTAGAATCTTTGCTACACTTAAGCTATAAATTATTTGATGTCTTATAAGTTGATTTCTAGTTACAAAAAAAACCTCTGGTGGAACGGTTGTTAAAGCACTCATGATAGATGGAGAAAAAATTGGAGTTTTCAACTATTTCATCTTGTTTGGATACACAGTTAACACCCTTGATAGCAGCAGTCAAGAGATCAGAAGCTGTGTTGGGTTGGGAAAATCTGCTGTCAAAGATCTCTCACACTAAACAATTGCCGTTAACTTAAAGACTAAACTTAAAGACCTGATTCAATCCACAATATTTTAGTTACTTCTTCTGCCTCTTAGTTGGACAATAAATAAGAATAATAGAAGAAAAATTGGTGACTTTGAGTTTTGATGTTGAAGAAGATTGCTAAATATGCCATGGGCTGCAAAAAGAATAAAAAAGTCTATCTGGAAGTGAGTGCAACCAAAGTGCTCCACAGAGGCAAGGATAGTGGAATCTCATCTCATGTACTTTGGGATTGTTGATAGGAGAGATCACTTCTTGGGAAAAGACATGTATGGAAAGGCAGAGGGTCAATGAAAGACAGGAAGACTATCATGAAGGTAGACTGACTTAGTAACTGGAAAAATAGGATCAAATATATCAGAAATGGAGAGCATGAAACCACATAGAATAGTATTTATATATGCTTAGGCTCAATATCAAGAAAACAAAAATTCTCACCCCTGGGCCAATTGGCAGCACCAATGAATGGATGGTGAAGAGATTGAGATTGTGAACAGCTTTAGTTTGCTTGGCTCCACAGTCACCACTCTTGGCACTAACAGCTAGGAAATTAAAAGATGCGATGGGAAAGTCTGATGTTAGGGGCCTCTCCAAAGTAATGAAGAGTCATGGTGTCACTCTGGAGACTAAGGTGCTCCAGGATTCTGAGACTCTGTCTAACATACTTTGGACATGTTGTGAGGAGAGACCGGTCCTTAGAGAGGGACATCATGCTTGGGAGGGCGGAGGGACAGAGCAGGAGGGGAAGGCCCTCTATGAGGTGGATTGATTCAGTGACTGGGGTAATCAGGATGGAAGTGTCAGAGACAGTGCGATTGGCACAGGACAGAGCGGAGTTTAGGGCTGTTGTACATAGGGTCGCTATGAGTTGCAGGCGACTCGATGGCACATAACAACAACAACAACAACATGTATATAATCAAGAAAAGGATGAGCAGTCTCGTTCCATGTGATTAACTGCCTTTGAAAACCTATTGGAGTGTCAGCTATGGTACACAACAACAACAACAATGTGAGGAGTATAATTCGTCATATATGTTGTGTTTCATCCAGGTGCACAGTCGTGTCCTATAAAATTAATCACCATTTAGACCATGGCCACCATCACACCATCTTTTCAGGTCCCTGTTGGATCTTTCCCATTTCCTTTACCCCCCTCCCTCCACCCACCAAATTCTGTGACCTTTATTGAAACCATCTGGAACTCCTTTTCTCAGTCTAACTGGTGAGCCAGGCAGAAGTTGGGAAATAGAATCACAGGCCACGGCAGTAGGAGCCACACAGCAGGCTTCTCTCTCTGTGACTTTTGGATTCATTTTCTTCCTTTCTAAATAAATCAAGCTTGGCTAAATTTTCCATATTTCAACAATTTTATTACTGATAAAGATCACCTGTGGTCCTCGTGAACTCATTGTAAATGTGAATTCCCAGACTCATGTCTGGCCCTAAATCAAAATCTCTAGGAGAGGGCCTGGAGACCTTGGATTTGTGGGGAGCACCAGGAGCACCAGGTGAATTCCTTCTTTGAAAAGCTTGGGAAAGAATGAGCAAGATTTCTTTTCTTTTCTTTTCTTTTCTTTTCTTTCCTTTCCTTTCCTTTCCTTTTCTTTTCTTTTCTTTTCTTTTCTTTTCTTTTCTTTTCTTTTCTTTTCTTTTCTTTTCTTTTCTTTTCTTTTCTTTTCTTTTCTTTTCCTTTCCTTTCCTTTCCTTTCTTTTCTTTTCTTTTCTTTCTCTTTCCTTTTCTCTTTTCTTTTTTCTTTTCTTTCAACAGCCACTCCAATTTCAAAGTCTAATACTTTCTTAATCTGTTTTTGACAACAAAATGTTTTAACAAAAGTCATGGACATTGGAGTAGGAATGCTGGCAGAAATGGTGCTCTGGTGACATACTAAGTGTTGTGCTGCTAACCAAAAGTTCAGTGGTTCTAATCTACCAGTAGCTCCACAGGAGAAAAACACAGTTTACTCCTGTAAATACTTGTAACCCTGGAAACCTGGAGGATTTCTTCTCTTCTCTTTTCTTTTTTTTGAAACCTGGAGTATTTTAATTGGCTATATTAATGTGGCTTTTGTTTTGGTTTTTGTTGGCAGGTAAAAAAAAATAAAAATTCTTTAAAAGTGAAAATTATGTTGGGGGTAGCAGATTATCTGAGAGGCTGGGCTCTATGAGGAGACACGTGGCGTTAGGATTGGTGGAAGATCTATTAACAATCTGCATTATGCAGATGACACAACCTTGCTCGCTGAAACTGAGGAGGACCTCAAGCACTTACTGCAGAGGGTCAAGGACTGCAGCCTTCAGTATGGACTGAGGCTCAATGTCAAGAAAAGATTCTCACCACTGGATCAATTGGTAGCATCAGGATGGATGGTGAAGAGATTGAGATTGTTCACAGCTTCAGTTTGCTCGGCTCCACAGTCAACACTCTTGGCACCAGCAGTCAGGAAATCAAAAAGCATATTGCGATGGGAAAGTCTGCGGTTAGGGACCTCTCTAAAGTACTCAAGAGCAACAGTGTCTCTCTGGAGACTAAGGTCCGCCTGATACAGGCCATGGTTTTGGCAATCACTTGTTATGCATCAGAGAGTTGGACAATGACTAGGGAGTATAGAAGGAGAATTGATGCCTTTGAGCTGTGGTGCTGGAGAAGAGTATTGAATGTACCATGGCCTGCCAAGAAAACAGATTCATCCTAGAGAGGGTTAAACCAGGCTACTCCTTGGAGGCAAAGATTCTGGGGCTTTGTCTGACATACTTTGGCAAGGAGAAACAAGTCTTTGGAGTGGGACATTATGCTGGGTAGAGTAGAGAGACAGCGCAGGAGGGGAAGACCCTCTATTAGGTGGATTGATTCAGTGACTGGGGTAATCGGGATGGGTGTGTCAGAGGCAATGAGATTGGCATAGGATAGAGCAGGGCTTAGGGCTGTTGTACATAGGGTCGCTGAGTTGCAAACGACTCGACGGCACATAACAACAACAATAGTATTTTCCCAGGAAATCTGGAGGACCTGACCAGGAAATCTGATGGGAAGAGATCTGTATTTATTCCCATTAAAAAAAAATGACAGAGTGTGGAAATTATTGAATTATATCACGAATATCACATGCAAGCAAGATTCCGCTGAAAATTATCCAAAAACAATTGGAGCAATATGTCAACAGAAAACTGCCAGCTGTGCAGGCTGGATTTAGAAGAGGTTGTGGTACTAGGGATACTATAGCTAATGTTAGATGGATCTTGGCTGAAAGCAGAGAATACCAGAAGAATTTCTATCTGTGTTTCATTGACTATGCAAAGACATTTGACTGTGTTGATCACAACAAATTGTGGCTAACCTTGAGAAGAAGGGGAATCGCAGAATACTTGATTGTGCTTATGTGAAAATTATACATGGACCAGGAAGCAGTAGTCAGAACAGAACAAGGTAACATTGTATAGTTCAATATCAGGAAAAGTGTGTGTCAGGGATGCATCCTATTTCTATATCTTTTCAATCTATATGCAGAACAGATCATCTGGGAAGTTGGACTTTATGAGAAAGAATGTGCCATCAGAATTAGAGGAAGATTCATCAACTTTTGTTCTGCAGATGACACAACCTTGCTTGCTGAAGCTGAAGAGGACATGAGATGTTTGCTACAGGTCAAGGACTGCAGTCAGTCTTCAATATGGATTGAAGCTCAACATCAAGAAAACAGAGTCTCACCACTGGGTCTATCGGCAGCTTCATATGGACAGAGAGGAGATTGAGATTGTTGATAATTTCAACAACCAACACTTTTAGCACCAACAGTCAAGAAATACAAAGATTAATTGCATTTGGAAAGTCTGCTGTCAGGAACCTCTCTTGAGTACCAAAGAGCAACGATGTCAGTCTGGAGACTAAGGTGTGCCTGACCCAGGTCATGGTCTTCACAATTACTTGTTATGCATCAGACAGCTGGACAAAAACTAAGAAGGATATAAAAAGGATTGATGGTTTTGAGTTGTGATGCTGGAGTAGAGTGTTGAACATACTGTTGATTGACAGGAGAACAAGTCTTTCCTGGAGAGGGTAAAACCAGGATGCTTCCTGGAGACAAGAACTTTTAAGCTCTCTCTGTCTCACAAATTTTGGGTACATGGTCAGTCCTTGGAGAGGGACACCGTTCTTGGACAAACATGCATAAGAAGAAAAACAGTGTAGAACAGTGCAGAAGAAGAAAACTCTGGATGATAAGAATTAACTCAGTGGCTGGAGAAATGGGATTAGGTCAGTTGGAGATGATGAGATTGGGCAGAATAGGGCAGAATTCAGAGCTAATATAAATAGGGTCACTATTAGATTAGATATGATATTAGATTGTTATATTAAATAGAGTCATAGGCAACTCAATGGCTCATAACAACAGCAAAGTATTTTTCACAAAATATTAAAACTTTTGTTTTAATCATCATCATACTTTTTTTTCCTATGCAATTTTCTAAGAGAATTAAAAAATTTTCATTTGGTGTATCATTTCCTTTTACTTAAACATCATCCATGATATTTCTAGTACGCTATCCTTTTCTAAATGCTAAAAATATTAAGGTGATAAAGATACAATCAGTAGGATAATTATAATGCTATTAGGGCTAGATACCACAGTATCACTGTCCAGTACATTAAAAATTGACGTCTCAGTTGTGCCTTTGTGCTTATTTTTAGCAAAAGCTTTACCTCACAAATTGCCTTTCAGTATCAGAAATTAAGCTGTCAAATGTCAGAATTAGATTGGCTTGACTACCTAATTAAATACAGATTCATCTGGAAAAACCTTCTCTCACATTTCATTCCAATAGCAACTCAAATTCAGAATGACCCTTACGTGGCCTAGACCTTAGAGCAAGGGCAAACAGATATAACAACTGTTCCTGTTTTGCATTTAAATCTAGTCTTGACCAGAAGAAGGCAATGTCACTTGTATAACAGAGAAGGTCTAAATGTGAAGGGAGAGAGAAACCACCCCAACTGGCAAAAGTCTGTTCTTAGATGACTCGAGAACTGAATCAGTGTGGTCCAATCTCACAGTCTCACTGGTCCCCACTTCTCTCAAAAGTGAGGAAGACAAAAGAGTTGAGGCTTCCAGCTCTGCACATTCTTCTTAGTGACTTCATGGAGAGAATGAGATGCAGCTGGACCTGAGAGGAAAGGACACTCTTGGTCAGAAAACAAGGACTCCAGTCCTAACTCTGCTTCTCAGCAACTTCACAGTGTGAGTCACTCCACCTCTCTGGCCTTCAGTTTCTTTCCCTGCAAATTGAAGGTGTTGCTTATTATGAACAATAGAAGATGCCTTCTGATTCTAAATTTCAGAAAGTATTTTGTCATAAATTTAGAAAAAAAAATCACACAATAGGTGCTTTTGTATAGCTCCCTGCTACAGTGTAAGTTGTAGTAAATGTGACCTATATATGTTTTTGTACTAGAGATATTGTAGCTGATGTTAGATGGATCTTGGCTGAAAGCAGGGAATATCAGAGGAATGTCTATCTGTGCTTCATTGACTATGCAAAGGCATTTGACTGTGTAGATCATTACAAACTGTGGCTGACTCTGAGAAGAATGGGAATC
>NW_006400079.1:293212-317359 GCF_000299155.1 Elephantulus edwardii | reverse complement strand
AACAACAACAACAACAATATGTTTTTGTTACTTGTCATTGAATTAGCACTGATTCCTAGCTGACCCTCCAGAGTACTTTCAGAGCCTATGAGCTACATGGGAGGAGATTGTCCAGCTTCCCACCATGGAGCATCTGATGGATTCAAACAGCTGACCCTTGAGCTGGCAGCACAACTCCTTACCACTAAGCCATCGAAGCTCCTTGACCTGTACATAGGGATAAAATAATCCTTAGCTGGTTCTCTCTTAGTGAAGTCAGAAGTTCAAGATACAGGATAACATGAATTGATCTGAAGAAAGACACATGATGTATAAAAAAGCACATCATTGATATTATAGAAATATATTTTTGCATCTTAAAAATAACAACGAATTGGAAACCTGCCTTATACTGTAACGTTCTTACCAATGCTGACACACTTGCACCAATTGCTACAGTCACTGTGGAAATCCATCTTGTTAAGTGTCTTTCTCTACTGACCTTACACACTTCCAAGAGTCATTCCCTTCTCAAAGGACTAGTCCCTCCTAACAACATACCCAAAGTATATAAGATGGAGTTTCACTAATCTTTGCTTCTAAGAAGCATTCTGGTTTCCCTTTCTTCAAGACGTACCTGTTCTCTTTGCAGTCCATGGAATATTCAGTGCTCTTCTCTAATGTGATTACTAATCAAATAAATTAACTGTTAGGAGTTGAAGCTGGCTTTAAATGAGGCCATGGCACTAAAACTAACATTGTTGATGTCAGATGGACCCTGGCTGAAAGTAAAGAATAACAGAAGAATGTCTACTTACGCTTTATTGACTATGTAAGGATATTAAACTGTGTGGATCATAAGAAGTTATGGCTAACATTGAGAATAATGCAAAGTTCAAAGCACCTAATTGAACTCATACAAAACCTAGACCTAGACCAGGAGATGGTTATGCCAACAGAGAAAGAGGACACGATGTGGTTTAAAATTAAGAAGGAAGTGTGTCAGGATTGCATTCTCTCTCTATACCTATTTAATCTGTACATTGAGAAAATTATTGAGAAGCTGAACTCTAGGAAGAGGAATGTGGCATCAGGATCAGAGGGCAACTCATCAATAACCTCTGTTACGCAGATGATTCACCTTTGCTTGCTGAATGAGAAGAGGACTCAAACTACTTGTTGCAGAAAATCAAAGAATACAGCCTTCAGTATGGATTGCATCTCAACATTAAAAAACCAAAAATTCTTACCACTGTACCTATAGGCAACATCATGATAGGTGGAGAAAAGATTGAAATTGTCAACAACTTCATCTTGCTTGAATCCACAATTAACACCATTGGTACCAGTGGTTTCAGGAGAAGTATTGCACTGGGAAAGTCTGCCATTAGGGACCTCTCCAAATTATTGAGGAATAATGATGTCATTATTTGACAACTTATGTGTGTCTGAATCAGGCCATATCTTTCCATCATTTGCTATACATCTGAGAGCTGAACAATGAATAAGGATGACAGAAGAAGATTTGATCTGTTGGAGAAGAGGAGTGAACATCTTATGAACTGCCAAAAGAACAAACATATGTGTTGGAGAGGGTGCAGCCAGAGGGCTCCTTGGAGCCAAAGATGATGAGATAAGTTGTTAGGAGGGGCTATTCCTTGGAGAGGGACATGATGCTAAGGAAGACAGAAGGATAGCGAAGGAGAGGAAATTCTTCCACGGGGTGTTTTGACTTGGAGATTGCCACAATGAGCTCTAATATGTCATGAGGTGTGAGGTTGGCACAAGATAGGACAGGGTTCAACCCTGTTGTTTCATAGGATCTTTATGAGTCATACGTGATTGGAAAATACCTAACAATAACAATAACAATAACAACAACAAAAAATCAACTTCTCCAACATGACAACTCAAAGACATTCTTTTTTTTCTTCATTTTAAAATATATGATATAGGTTTTAGTATTTGTTTTTACTCAACAACTCAACTCATTGTCACTGTGTCAGAATCTACTCATAACTGGCACTCAGCAGGGTTTCAAAGGTTGTAAATAGCACAAGAGAAAATTTCCCATCTCTTTTCCTTGGTGCAGCTGGTAAGTTTGAACCACGTGCTATTGGGATGGTAGCGCACATTCTAATCCATTAGAATACCAGAGTTCCTTTTATTTTTTTACCAGTGAGGTTAAAATTAAATAATCTCATTAAAAGAGAATAATTTAATGCTGGAAAAAACTTAATGCTGGTGGAAGGAAATAAATGAGGCCTTAGCTTAATAAGTTTCTCAAAAATGGTTTTCATATCTATTAATGAGTCACTAATAAAATGGAATAAAAATATTTTTCAAAGACTAATCACACTTTTTTCTTTTTTGCATTTGCATCTTCCTATGTGGTTTCCAAATAGAAAGACTATGACTTTTCATCACACATTGTGACTTCGTATTGTCTTCACAAGAGGCTGATATTTGATTCAGGTAGAAAATGTGTATCATCACACATGTTGCTTCTTGAAAACATTTAAGTATTTCAGAGTGAGTTTTTCGAGGTGCACTTAATGAGATTGCAAATCTTCTGCCCAACACACTGAACTGTGGGACATTTTTTCCCATTTCTTTAACAACAACAACGATACTCATTTCTCTACGTTTTCCTAAGAAAAACTCAAGTTCATTGCGGACCATCTATTCAATTTGATTGGCTGTCAATCACATGGGAATAAAGTGACCACTGGTAGATTCAAACTACTAGAGAAGCTTGGCCCATGAGTTAACTCAACATTCCCCCTAGGAAAAGATGCTTTAAAGAGACATCATGTTTAATACCATGATGTCTCTTTAAAGCATCAGTGGATATCTCTTTTCCAACATACGATATCAACATGGTATGTTCAGAGAGAAAAACCAAACCAAAATCTAATGATATTTACTATTACCTGTTACTGTGCACATATCTTCCTTATTGAGTTGTAAACCACTGAAGAACTAAAAAAAGTTGATCTAGAAGAGTGTTGTGGCTAGGCACTGTCAAAGAGTCCAACTCATAGAGACTCTGTAACAGCAGTCCTGAGCCCTGACCTATCCTGTGCCATCTTCATAATTTCTGAAATGCTTGTAGTCACTGTGTCAATCAATTCCGTTGAGGTTTTTCCTCTCTTACTGACATTCTAAATTTCCAAGCATGAAACCCTCTCCAAAAAATAGTCTCTCCTAGTAACATGCCCAAAGTACGTGAGACAAAGTTTGTCATCTTTGCCAAGGAGACTTTGATTACTTTCTCCAAGAAATATCTGTTCTTTTGATAGTCCATGGGATCATGGCCTGGTGGCAAGAAGCTGTACTGCAATCCCAGAGACATGAAGTTCAAATCCACCAGCTTCTCTGTAGGAGGAGGATGGGCCATTTTCTCCCATATGATTTACTGCCTTTGAAAACCCACTGGAGGGTCAACTATGAGTCAGTTATGACTTACTAGCACATGGTACCAACATGAGCTATTCAGCACTCTTCATAACACCATTCAAAATATCAGATCTTTTTCTCTTATTCTTCATATTAATTTAAAGACATAATGTTTAATACCATGATGTCTCTTTAAAGCACCATGGCTATCTCTTTACCAACACATGATACCAACATGGGATATTCAGAGAGAAAAACCATATAGCAACAGCAAGTGATTGAAAAGACTGTGGCCTAAATCAGGTATACCTTAATCTTCAAATTGATATCATTGCTCCTCAATAATTAGGAGAGATCCCTGACTGCTGACTTTTCCAACACAATACTTCTCTTGTTCCCCTGACTGCTGGTAACAAGGATGCTGATTGTTGATCTAAGTAAGACGAATTCATTGGCAACTTCAATCCTTTTACCATCTATCACGATGTTGTCTTGAAGAATTGGTGAGAATTTTTGCTTTCTTTTCTAAAAAAATACTTATATTGGTTTGCATACAAAGTTTACATACATTGTTTTTCACGTATTCTTAGATTCACATTGTGCTTCATACAATCATTCTCATTCATTGTGTTTTGTAAAATTAATCACATTTGATCTTGATCTTAAGGTGTAATCTATATAGAAGGCCTTTGATCTTCAGCAAGTGCTTCAATACTTACTTTCAGCAAGCAAAGTTGTGTCATCTCCATTACACGAGTTCTTGATGAAACTTCCTCAAAATCTGATTCCACATTCTTCATAGTGCTCAACTTCTTGAATCATTTGCTCAACATACTGATTGATATGATTTTTCCATTGATATGGAAAAAAGATAAAGCTCTGACACACACCTTTCTAAATTTTAAACCGTGCAGTATTCCCTTGGAATAAGTAGAAGTTTCATATGAGCATACTTATGTGTTCTAGAATTCCCATTCTTCTCAAAGTTAACCATAATTTTTATGATCCAAACAGCTAAATGTTTTTGCATAGTCAAGAAAACAAAACCAGACATCATTCTGCTAGTCTCTGCTTTCAGCCAGAATCCATCTGCCAAGACTAGTGTCTCCTACACCTTTTGTCTAGCACAAGTCTTCAGTGAAAGAGGCAGCCAGGATTGGATAAATATTTTCTGATAATCAGCATTATACAGATGACGTGATTTTTGAAAACAAAGAGGACTTGAAGCACTTGTTGATGAAGTTCAGAGACTACAGTCTTCAGTATGGGTAACATGTCAACATCAAGAAAACAAAAATCCTCAAAACTACATAAATAAGCAACATCATGGTAAATGAAGAAAAGATTGGAGTTGTAGAGAATTTCATTTTACTTGAATCTATAATTAACATCCATAGAAACAATGGTCAAGAAATCAAATGACATATTGCCCTAAGTAATTCTGCTGTCAGACTCTTCTCTCAAGTGTTAAATGCAAAGATGTCACTTGGAGGACTAAGGTGTGACTAACCCAAGCTATGATAATTCCAATAACTTCACATGCATTTAAAATCTGCACTTTGAATATCAAAATTAATTCCTCTGAATTATAGTGTTGACAAGAAATACTGGCTACAACCCTGAAGAACAAACAAATCTGTTGAAAACGGAGCCAGAATTCTCCTTTGAAGTGAATATGTACTTTGATGAGTTATCAGGAAGGATCAGTTTCTAAAGAAAGACATCAAGATAAAGCAAAGATAGAAAACAAGAAGTCTCTCAGCAAAATGGACTGACCTAAGGGCTGCCTCAATGAGTTCAAAGAACAATGATCGTGAGAATAATGTAAAACTTGACAGTGTTTTGTTCTGTTGTACATAACACTGCTGTGAGTTGACAGCTTGTTGGACCAACAGATAAGAACAACAACAGAAAGTAATTAATATATAAACGTTAAAATTGTGATTCTTTCAATTAACAAATTTCTTTAGGAATTCTTTTTCTCTGAATAACTTTTTATTCCCCTAATTGAATATTTTAGTAATCCCTGGTGTTCCATCGATAAGGAGTTGTGCTGTGAACTCAGTGATAGGTATTTCCAATCCTTGAACTTGTCCATGGGAAAAAGATGGGCAATCTCATCGCACATGATTTATAGCCTCTGAAAACAGGCCTCTTCCCTGAAGGGTCAACTGTCAATTGGATCTGAGTTGATGGCATTTAACAACAATGTCTGTGAAGTGTTGACCAGATCGTTTCCCTTTTTTCCCTTTGCCTTTTCATGAGAATACTAAATAACTATACTTACTTTTGTTATATTTTGTTTCTGGTCACATTCACTTCCATTCTCCCTTTCCTTCCTCAGTTCATCTTCTGTAGCTGCCATGCGCTCATTCACAAATGAATAATATATCTGTCATATTGCCTCGTTGACTTCACATGTCATGCTAAGTAATTTAGTTATCCAAGACTTAATGCATTTATATATTATTTAAGGAACAACTCAGTTGGATTCAAAAGTGGGGGTTTTTCTTACATTTCTTAAATTCTTTTTTCAGATATTATTTCAGATCTTTTATTCGGATATTATTTTCAAATATCACAGGAAAGTTTAATTTGTAAATATGTTTCTTAAAGTGGTAGGCTTGATTTTCTTTTTAAATATTTTAAATTAATTTATTACTTTGGCGAATCATATTGGGGGGTTTTCCCCATACAATCATCCAAAGATATTTTATTTTATTTTATAGCATTTGTTACTATTGATTACTAAACCACGTGCCTTCAGGATTGCAGTGCAGTTTCTTGTCACTAGGCTACCAGAGCTTCCCTAATGTAATTAGTTAACTACAATGTTTAATAAACCCTCATTGTGTATTTTGCCTTTCCCTTCACTCAATGGAGTTAACAGGACTTCACTTTCTATAAAGAACACATTTGCTTCCAGGATAAACAATATTACTCACTCTCCTTGCTGACAAGTTAGAATAGAGTTTATTTGACTAATGATTTTCTGAGGATGTAAATTACAAGGAAGGAGATTGCTTCTTTGGCTGAATGTCTTAATAAGAAAGGACTGTAAAATTTTGTCAAATGTGGGTTTTTTTGCATCTATCCTAGGATATGGTTCTTGTTAATTGTTTTACATTGATTGTTTTTATGTTGAACCATCCTAGCATACCTGATATGAATCCAACTTGGCCATGACAAATGATTAATTTTTTGATGTGCTGTTGAATTCTATTAGCAAGTACTTTGTTAAGGATTTTTGCCTTTATGTTCATGAGAGGTATTGGTCTATAATTTTCTTTTTTGGTATTGTCTTTGCCTGATTTTGGTATTAGAGTTACGCTTGCATCATAGAATGCCTCTAGGAGTGTTCAATTTTTTTTCTAATTTTTGAAATATTTTAAGTAGAATTGGTAATAAATCTTTTCTGAATGGTTGGTAGAATTCAGCCATGAAAAAAATCTAGTGCAGAAATGTTTTGGGGGAGGTTTTATGACCTGCTGATTTTCTTCTTTTGTAAGAGGGTCTCTTTAAGTAATTTAAATCTGTCCATGTCAATCTGGACAGAGCATGAGTTTCAAGAAATTTGTCCATTTCCTTAATGTCTTCAAATGAATCGATGCATTGCTTTTTATAATATTCTGATATTATAGATTTAATATCTTCCAGTTCTGTTGTGATGTAATTTCTATCATTTTCTTTTCCATCTTTTTTCTTTTGTTAAGTTTGCCAATGGTTTGTCAATTTTATCGATGCTTCTAAAAACACAGCTCTGGTTTTACTGGTTTCAATTATTTTATGATTTTCTATCCCATTGATTTCAGCTCTTAATCATATCCTTTCTTTTAGAAGCTGTGGGGTTATATTGTTGCTCTTTTTCTATTATATGAAGGTATTGAGTTAGATAATTTTGCTTCTTTCTTTGTTTTTTTGTCTGTTGTGATGTACTTCCCCCTGAGGACTGCCTTCGCTGCATCTCAGAGGGTTTTGTATATGGTATTTTCATTATAATTTGCTTCAGGAACATTTTTTTATTTCATTGTTAATTTATTTTGTAAGCAAATTATGTTCTAGCAGAATGTTACTTAACTTCCACATCTGTGGTATTATAAGCTTTATCCTTTTGTTGTTAATTTCTAGTTTTATGTCATTGTGACCTGAGAAGATATTTTGTATTATTTCAATGTTTTTTAATTTATTGAAGGTTGTTTTGTGCCCTAATATGTGATCATTTTTAGAGAATGTACCATGTGCACTTGAAAAGAAAGGGAATTGAGTTTTACCTGGATGCAGTATTTGGAATACATTCACAAGGTTAAGTGCACTGAATGGATAGATAAAGAACTTGTGCATCTTTTTAAAAGTTTCTTTTAACCTATTCTTTGGTGAGAGTGGAGTGTTAAATTCTACTACTACTATTGTGGTGCTCTCTAGTTCTTTCTTCAATTCTGGCAACCATTTCTTTTTTAAAGTAGTTTACAGTTCTGTCATTTAGTGTATAGATGTTGACCACGGTCGCGTCTTCTTGATCTGCTGTGCCTGCAGTTATTATACTGTCCTTCCTTATCTTTTATGGTGATTTTAATCCTGAAGTGTGTTTTATCAGAGATCAATATTGCCTCTCTTTCATTTTTGTGGATGATATTTGATTGGTATATTTTTCCAAGCCTTTGATTTTTAGTCTATCTTTCTCTTCATTTCTTAGATGTGTCTGTTGTAGAGAGCAAATTGATGAGCTTTGTTTTTTAATCTATTCTGCTACTCTTTTTCTCTTAATTGGTGCAATTAGTCCATTCACATTAAGTGTGATTATTGACAGGTCAGGTTTTAAATTTGCCGTTTTACTATGTTCTTTTCATGTTGTTTCTGGTGTGTATGGTCCATCCACTTTCCTTTGATGTCTCTGTGTCAAGGATTTCCTGTAAACGTTCCTGTAGATTTGTTCTTATTTTCATAAATTACTTAACTTTCTTCTATTCTGCATGTTGTTGTTGTTGTTGTTGTTGTTATGTGCAATCAGGTTGCTTGCGACTCATAGAGACCCTATGTACAACGGCCCTAAACTCTGCTCTGTCCTGTGCTAATCACAGTACACCCATCCTGATTACCCCAGTCACTGAATCAATCCACCTCATAGAGGGCCTTCCCCTCCTGCACTGTCCATCCACCCTACCAAGCATGATGTCCCTCTCCAAGGACCATCCTTCATTACAACATGACCAAAGTATGTTAGACGAAGCCTCAGAATCCTTGCCTCCAATAGCAGCCTGGTTTAACCCTCTCCAGGTAGAATCTGTATGTATCTTTTCTTCATAGGATTTAACTTCTCCTTCTGATCAGGAGATTTGCTGGATACAGGATCTTTGGTTGGCATTTATTGTCTTTCATCTTTCTGTATATGCTGTCCATTGTCTTCTTGCTCACATAGTTTCTGCTGAGAAATCAGAATTTAATATAATTGTTTTAAGGTAACGCTTTGTTAGGTTTTGATGGGCTTTTGTGAGGGGAGGGGGTCTAGTCTATCCAGTATTTGCTGAGCTTCTTGAATATGATTTCCTTGTTCTTTATACCTGAGAAGTTTTATTCTAGTGCCTCTTTCACATTTTTTCTCAGCAATTTCCCTATCCCTCTCGCATTCTGGAATTCCAGTCACATATATGCTGTTTCTTGTGATGCCATTCCTTATGATTCTAATGTTTTCCTCATTTTCTTTATGTCTTATCTCTAATTTTTTTGTTTGGTTTTGGTATATTTCCATTGAGGTTCTTGTCTTCCAGCTCACTGACTGTCTACTCCACCTTCTCTGTTTATACATTTGTTCCTCCAGTATGTTGGACAATTCTGCCTTTTCAGTGTTAATATCCTGGATTGCGTTTTAAGGCGTTTCTATTATTTCAAATACTGTATCGGCTGTACAGTCTCTACCTTGTGATGATTTTTTATGTTTTTGCATCTCTTTTCATCTATAGTTTCATTTCTTTCTTCCATCTTTTGTATTTTCTTCCATACTTGTACAAGTTCCACTTCATTGATATATTTCTGGCTCCCTATCTCTGGAGTATTCACTTTCTTAGTGGCTTCCATTTTTTTCTTCCATTATTTGCAGCTTCTTTCGTAGCTGTTCAAATAACTCTTCATTGATATGTATCTTCTGGTTCTATACCTTTAGGGTATAGAACCCTTTATTTGTGGGTTCTCCTGTTCCTTCCATATTTTGTACTTTCTTCTGTAGCTGTTTGAATGCTTCTGTGTCAACATACATCTTTGGCCTTCTTGACTCTTGGTTATTTATTGGGTTTGCAACATGCTCTGCTTTTATGTTGTTGCTTTTAAGTTTATACAGCTTTGCTCACAAAGTTCATAAATGTGTTTCATACTATTCTTCATTCATACTATGTTTCATACAATCATTCTTATGAATCATCTTTTATAAAATCAGTCATTATTGGATCTTGTCCATCATGACCTGATCTTTTCAGGTCTCTGTTGGATCCTTCCCATTTCCTTCATCCTTTTACTCCACCCACTGAACAGTGCAACCCTGTGATTTCTTCCTTATCCATCCTCACTCTTCTGCTCCTACCCCTTCCATTCTTGAGTTGCCATAAATGTTTTACTAGTCATCCTTCTATGTTTACAATAATGTTCTTATGCTGTATTTGTCCTTAGACCGAGTTAGTTCATGTAGCATAATTCTGTACAGTCTTTGCCAAATTAAAGTAGTATTTTTCAAACTTGTTGCTCCTGAGTTCTGCATTGTATTCCATTGTGTGACCATATGACAATTTCACAATCCATTCAGTTGTAGGTGGATATGTTGTCTGTTTCCATAATCTTGCAATGGTGAATAACACTGGTATGAGCATTGGTGTATGGATCTCTGTTTCTTTCTCAGTTATAATTTCCTTGGGATATATCCCTATAGTGGAGTAGTTGGGTAATATGGATTTTCTTCTATTTTCAGGAATTTTTTTTAGGAAACTCTTTTGAGGAAACTTTTTTAGGAATCATCAAACTGTCTTCCAGAGTGGTGATGCCATTTTACCATCCCAACAACAGTGCATGGCTGTTCCCACCTTTCCACATCCTCTCCAAAATGTATTGCTTGCTGCATTGCTAAACTTTGTCAATGGGGTAAGATGATATCTCATTGTGGTTTTTATTTGCATCTCTCTTATTGTCAATGATTTTGAACATTTTTTCATATGTCTGATGGCCATCCAAATGTCTTCCTCTGTGAAAAGTCTTTCCACATCTTTTGCCCTTTTTGTAATTGTATTATCACTCTTTCTTTTTCTCTGGAGGCCCAGGTGTATTCTGTAAACTTTTGTTAGGAGGCCTTTGACTCAGACAGTATTGCCAAAAGTTTGTTCCATGTTGGGAGGTATTATTTTCACCCTGCTGAAAAATGTTTCTGATGAACACAGAGATTTACTCTTTAGAAGGTCTCATTAATGATTTTTTTGTCTTCTATCATTCTCAATAACTAAGAATGATAGAAAGAGAATTGATGCTTTTGAGATGTAGTGCAGAAAAAGAGTATAGAATATACCATGGACTGCCAAGAGAACAAACAGGTTCATCCTGGAGAGGGTGAAATCAGGCAGATCCATGGAGGCAAAGATTCTGAGGCTTCATTTGACATACTTTGGGTATACTGTAAGGCGGGACAGACAGTGGAGAGGGACATCATGTTTGGAAGGGTAGAGGGATAGCTCAAGAGAGGAAGACACTCACAGAGATAGATTGATTCAGTGACTAGGGTAATTAGCATAGATTTGTCAGAGACAGTGAGGTTGGCACAGGATAGAGTAGGTTTCAGGCCTATTGTACGTAGGGTGACTATGAATCATAAGCAACTCAACAGCACATAACAACAACATCATTCTCAATGAAGAGAGACTGAAAGCATTTTCCTTGCATACAGAGACCAGGCAAGGTTGATCACTGTCACCACTTATAGTCAATATTGTATTGGAAGTACTTAGTATAGCAATATGACAAAAGAAGGAGATAAAAGGCATGCAGATTGGCAAAGAGATGGTTAAACTGTCACTATATGCAGAATACATGAACATTGTAGAGCCAGTAGGCCAAGTTAGTAGAGTGGCAGGATACAAGATCAATGTCCAAAAATCAATGAGATTCCTCTATAATAATAAAGAGAACTCAGAGAAGGAAACCAAGAGACCAATAACATTTACAATAGCCAACCACAAATTGAGACACATGGGAGTGAACCTAACCAGAGACACAAAAGACCCATATAGAGAAAATATAGAACATTTATGTGAGATAAAATAAAATAAATGGAAACTGTTTCCTGATCATGGATAGGAAGACTCTATATTGTGGAAATTACAATTCTACCAAAAGCAATCTGCATCTTTTATGCAATCCCAACACAAATTCCAACATCAAATTCATTTTTCAATGAGATTGAAAGGAAAATGATCACGTTTATTTGGAGAGGAAAGAGACACAAAATAAGCAAAGCACTTCTGAAAAACAAAAATGAAGTGGGAGACATAGTACTCCCTGACCTAAAAACCTACTACAGAGCAGGAGTAACCAAAACAGCATGGTCCGGGTACAATGACAGGCACATAAATAAAGGGAACACAATTGAGAACCCAGAAATGGACCAATATACCTATGCTCAACTGATTTTCAGTAAGGAAATAAAACCTATCAAATGGCAAAATGACAACCTCTTCAACAAATGTTGTTTGCTCTTGATTGCCATCGAGTTGAGCACGACTCACAGCAACCCTATGAACAAAAGGCCTGAAGCCTTCCTATAACTATCATCATTTATCAAAGTTCACAGAGTTTCCAGAGGCATGTTGTTGAGGAAGTGGATGCTACTCCTACTTCCAAACCTGTCTTAAACTGGGAGCTCTACCAAACACTGTCTACCATGGGTAACCATTATGTCATTTGACACCCAAATGACACAAGGTTCAGCATTACAGCAACCCTAGTAGAGCATATTAACAGAAGAGTGCTATACATCTTAGAAGGATGTTCTTCCAAAATATAATAATGGCTGGTTTTTAAATACAAAGGCCCTTCCCAAGGTCAGGTCAATGCTAAACAAGAAGCTTAAATAAAAATCAACCAATATAGTATGTTTTGGTTGTTATATGCCATTGAGTCACCTGCAAAATATAGCAACCCTATATATTGCAGCTCTGAATTCTTCCCTGTCCTGAGCTGGTCTCACTAATTCTGACATACCAAACCCTATTGTCCTAGACACTGTATCAATCCATCTCGTTCAAGGTCTTCCTCTCCTGCACTGTCCCTCCAACACTTTCGAGCATGGTGTCCTTCTCCAAGGATCAGTCTCCTGGCCACATGCTGAAAGTATGTGAGATTGAGCTTCAAAATCCTAGGCTCCAAGGAGACACTTGGTTTCACTCTCTCCAAGACAGACTTATTTGTTTTCTTGGCAGTCCATGGTATGTTCATGATTCTTCTCCAGCACCACAATTCAAAGGCATCTATTGTCCAGCTCTCTGAAGTATAACATGTAATTGAGAAGGCCAGGACCTGGATTAGGTACATCTTTGTCTCTAGACTGACATCGTTACTTTTCAGCATTCTGGAGAGGTCCATGACAACATATTTTCCCAGTATAATTCATCTTTTGATTTCCTGACAGCTAGTGTTAAGAATGTTGATTGTGTGCTGGCAAAACTGGACTGCTCTGTAGAGAGCTAAACCAGAATCCGTATCTCCTGCCATGCACAAAAATGAACTCAAGGTGGATCAGAGACCTGAAAGTAAAGCCTAAAACCAGAAAAACCAGAAAGTTAATTAGAGATAAGCTGGGATCAAGCTTAGAATGCCTAGTCTAAGTATAAAGGAACTGTCAAATATAGCTCTTCTTTTTTTTTTTTTTTTTTAAAAAAAGATTCAATTTGTTTTTTTTTTCACAGTGTGTGAAGCTGTGTGCTGCTTTCTTGACATTGTGTGAAGGGTTTTTTTTTTTTTATAAGGGTTATTTTTATTGTTTCTGTGTAAGTTGTCTATAATTCTTATCTTTATTGATAATATTGATTAGTTGCTGTTTTAAAATGTTCTGTTAATGAGGCAAGCCATTCACTCTAACTCAAAGTCTTTTCTGGGAAAATTTGCCTTTCCTAAAGTCCTTCAGGTTCTCTCTGGTCTGCAATTCTACACTGCAGATATCCCACATTATTGTAACCCCTACTCCCAAACTCTATTATCCTCCTTTGTTTACGAAGTGGCCATGGGGTGTGATAGCAGGTGCTCCACTCTAGTAATTTCTACTCAGGGGAATTTCAAGTCAGCTCTCATTCATGCAACTCAATGTGCCATCTGAGAAAGCTCAGAAAGTCTCATGCTTGTTTCTTTTTGTCCCATAGAGTCTTGCCCTTTTTGACAACTGAGATGGACCTACAGTGGGGGAGGCAAGGATCCCCAAATGGAAGGACCTTTCCCCAGTGGAGTTTCAGTACCTTCTCTCCCCCACATGCATATGAAAATGCTGTCTGTTGGGAAGAGTATCTGACCTGATGAAGCTTTCTCTCCTGAAGCCTAATGCCTTCCCTTGTCTCTGGAGTTGCACAAGACCAAGTCTTCCCCCGATTGTAGCTCTTTGTCTCGATCTCCTTTGTCCTGTTTGGCATTTGGGATGCCCCTTCAGTGGCAGAGGCTAGGATCCCCAAATGGAAAGATCTTTCCCCAGAGGAGTTTTCAGTCCCTTCTTTCCCCACCACATGCATCTGAAAGTGCTGGCTCTACCGAAGGGTGTTTTATCTGATGGTGCCTTCTCTCCTGAAGCCTAAGATCTTCCTTTGTCTCTTAGTAATAAATTTGAAGAATTGAACACCAATAATTGAAGACCAAATATGTTGTAGGATGATATCGAGGATATAATCCATAAAGAGATTGAAAGGTCATTATGAAGACAAAGGAAAAAAGAAAAAAACTGAAATGGATATAGTAAGAGACTCTAAAAATTGCACTAGAGTGTCAAGAAGACAAACCAAGGAAAAAGGATGCCTAACTAAAAAAGCTGAACAGAAGATTTTAAAGGGAAGTTTAAGCAGACATAGCAAAGTATTTTAATGGAATGTGTGGAGAGCTGGAATTGGGAAAAGGGAAGAACTTGTTCTGTGTTACTCAAGATAAGTGAACTGAAAAACAAATTTAAATCTCAAGTTGCAATATTGAAAGATGCTATGGGCTAGATGATGAATGATCCAGGAAGCATCAGCAAAAGATGGAGGGTATACACAGAGTCACTCTATCAAAAAGAACTTATTTTTCTTTTTTTTGTATTATTTTACGTGTACCGTCAAATCAGATCTGACTGGTACAGGAGGAGATTGCCCCCTCCTTCTCCAGCAGAGCATCTGGTGGATTTGAACCACGTACCTCTGGGATTGCAGTGCAGCGTCTTGCCATGAGGCCACCAGAGCGATGGCTACATGGTCGAGTGGACCTGGGGGAGGGTGTGTAAAATAATGAAAGAATCTTTTTTTACTTCTCCAAGAGGGTAATGTCTGGTGGGGGGGAGCCTTGGGAGGGGACAAATCTATAACAATGAATGAATGGAAATCCAAAGCCTCTGTAAATTTTCACTGAAATTAATAACAAATTTAAATTAAAAAAAAGAATTAAGTTAGAGTAAGGATGGCAATGGAACCACCTTACCTCTGTAACTTGATTTGTGCCACTATTAGAACCTCTACTCAGAAAATTATTGCTTTTCCATTTTTGACTCATGCACTTTTAACTTGTTAGTTAAATTTGTATCTTCTAGGCTACAACACTTCCATGATACATCTTCAAGAGGATATGAACATGCATGGCTAAGCACAATTTATAACAGTGCATCTAAATTCCAAAATCAATTTCCATAATAGTCTATGTGTTTCCTACTGCCAAGGGGGCCCTTTAGAGTAGTGAGAGAAGATCTTCACCCTGAAACCTACAGCGTCCCTTTTCAGCAGGAAGTAGCTAAGAGAATACGCCATCCCCTTTTCCTTATGAATCAGAGTGAAGTGTCTCTCAGGGAGGAGTGATAGGGAATGGCAAGGGACACACTGACAAAGGAGATTAATCAGAACTGGCTTTGACAAGCACTGTGGCAATTGGACAATTAAAATAGACATTGGGGGGGGAAGAAGAACGAACTGGGGAGGAGGGTGGAGAAAACAGTGCAACAATGAATGAATGAATGAAAACCCAAAATCTCTGTAAATGTTCATTAAAGCTAATAACATTTAATAATAATTTTTAAAAAGTACATTAGTTTTTAATTGGCTTGCTTACAAAGTTTATGTACGTTGTTTTCGCACTATTCTTCATTCACATTGTTTTATATAATCATTTTCACGCATTATACGTTTTTTTAAATTTTATTTTTTTATTTTTACTTGTTTACTTACACAGTTCACGTACATTGTTTTTCACATCAGATCTTTTCCCGAGTTTTCAAGGACTAACATTTCAAAAGTGAGCCACTAGGCCTTTATTTGAAGATGTCTTCGGGTTTATGTTACCAGCATTCTCTTGTGATAGTCATTTCCGCCCTCTAGGGACCGGGACCCATATAGTTATTTTGATAGCTGTTGTTAAGTGCCGTCGAGTCGCAGGCAACTCATAGCAACCCTATGAACAAAAGTCCTCGACACTTGTGTGTCTTTCATCCTCTCTCCAGATTCATAGGGTTTCCGGAGGCAAGTTGTTTATGGAAGTCGATGCCACTCCTGTTTCCAAGCTTGTTTTAATGAGGGAGCTCCACCAAACACCATTCACCATGGGTAACCATTATTGCATTTGACAGTGTCACAGTGTTCAGCTTCACAACAACCACAAGTTACCTCTGTATGGCAAGTGGACAGACCGGGGCTATGTGCCCTAGAAGAATATTATACCAAAAACAGTGAAAACCAGTCCTGAGGACCGCGGATTAGAGTTACCCACGTTTGGCTTGGTATTTTGATTGCAGAAAGTTTCTTTGATTGTAGAAAGTTTTTGAGTCAGAATCAGCTCATGACTGATGTTCTAGCAGGTTTTCAAAGGTTTTCAATTACAAGGGACTAGATTTTTCCATCTTTCTTCCAAGGAGGAGATAATGGTTTCCAACTGCTGTGTCAGAGTTGCCAGCCCAACATCTTACTACTACCAGACTACCAGAGATCCCTTCTAATCATTCTAATCCAATGATTAGAATAGTGCG
This sequence comes from Elephantulus edwardii, assembly GCF_000299155.1. NCBI lineage: Eukaryota > Metazoa > Chordata > Mammalia > Macroscelidea > Macroscelididae > Elephantulus > Elephantulus edwardii. The sequence continues at coordinate 300,774 of NW_006400079.1, read as the reverse complement.
ATCACTTTTCAAAATCTTACAATACTAGTTAATGATGATGTTGTGACATTATAAGTTTTACACTATAACAAAAATGACAATGATTTTTTTCTTGTTATTTACTTTTTCTGGCGCACACATTTATTTCTATTACATATTTGTAATACGGATAACTTTTTATATTTTCACTGGTTGCTTCTCTCCCAAAGAACTACTTTTGAGCAATAGATCTATTTTTGTAAATTCTGACATAGTGAGATAACACAGTTGCACTAAACTGCATATTGTTGTTGTTATGTTTTATAGAATTGTCTGCAACTCATAGTGACCCTGTGTACAGCAGCTCTGAACTCTGCTCTATCCTGAGCCAGTCTCACTAATTCTGACACACCAACCCCAATTGCCCTAGTTACTGTATCAATCCATCTCATCGGGGTCTTCCTCTCCTGTACTGTCCCTCCACCTTTCTGAGAATGATGACTTTCTCCAAGGATTGGTTCCTTCTGGCCACATGTCCAATGTATGTGAGAGGGAGCATCAAAATTCTAGCCTCCAAGGAGAAACTTGACTTCACCGTCTCCAACACTGTCCTATTTGTTTTGTTTTCCATGGTATGTTCAAGACTCTTTTCCAGCACCACAACTCAAAGGTATAAATTCTTCTTCTACCATCACTAGTCATTGTCCAACTCTCTGGTTCATAGCAAGTAGTTGCATAGATCACGGCCTGGGTCAGGCACACCTTAGTGTCTAGACAGACATCGTTGATTCTCAGTACTCTGGAGAAGTTATCTGACAGCAGATTTACCTAATGCAGTTTGTCTTTTGATTTCCTGACTGCTGGTGCAAAATCTTCATTCATATAACAAATATTAAGGCATTTTAAAACCATTTATACAATACTTGGCAAGAGACATGAAAATAGCTTAACTAGAGAAACACTTCTGTTCTTCTTCACCTCCATGGAACTGAGTATTAGAAGAAGGATGGATAGATGTAATCCATGCTATATTCACATAAGCTTAAACCTGGCTAACAGATGTGTAATCTTTGAAAACATGCAAACATGCTGGAGATTACTAGCCAGTGTGTGTGTGTGTGTGTGTGTGTGTGTGTATGGAGAGAGAGAGAGAGAAGAGGCTGTATAGAAATGCAAGACCCCAGATGAGATGGATTGATAAAGTAATATAACAATGGAGGTTGGTGTGTTGGAGTTTGTGAGACTGTTTCAGGACAGAAAGAACAGGGTTCAGAGCTGCTGAACATAGGGTCACTATGAGTCGCAGAGAATTCGACAACACATAACAACAACAACAATATGCAGTTTGTTGCAAATGTGTTATGTCACTATGTCAGAATTTACAAAAATATTACTAAAAAATAGTTCTTTGGGAAGGAGGTAACCAGTGAAAACATGTAATCTTTGGCTCACATAATGTTTTAAATGAAGATTACTAGCCAATATGTATATGTTATAAGAGGTTGGGTAGAAATACAAGTTTATGACTTGTCTTTGAAAAAAATTGTGTAAGTTTTACATATTAAAATGTTCTCAAACATGTATATAACACATAATAGAACAAATAAAGATTTTTCTAATTAAATATATAGGATTAATGATGTGATGTTGTATATTATTACTCTAGAGTCCTACATGGCAACAATTAACCAGCTTCCCTTTTGAGGGAGGATGTACTTTCTTAGTCTTCAGTGTTCCTCTTCTCCCTGTTTCTTTTCGCTACTGAGAAACAAATTACAGGCCATCTGCTTCATTAATAAACAATCTGCCTGCTCCTTTGACGAGCTTTTCTTTTAATTCACTGTAACACATCCATACTTTTGAAGCACGTAATGATTATAATAAATGTATGTTACTGTGATTTGCTGTTGAGTTGGAACTGACTCCTGAATAACTCTCCGGCATGTTTTCAGAGGCTGTAAATCTCACGGGAGGAGACACTTCATCTTTCTCTCCCCTAATAAGCATATAAGAATCATAATTACATTTATATTCAAAATTTATAAAACATACATAAATAAAATCATTTATTAGTTCTTCTTTACGAACTCTAGTGTTTCTGTAAAACTAGGTCACTCAAAAGTACCACTGATAGTTTGTGAATCCCACTTTGAGCACCACTGATTCATTAAAGTTAATGCTAATTTTCAGCATTGCGTAAAAGACCAAATATCAGCGGATTCCTGCTTCTTTTTCTAACTATGACTCAGACAAAACCCACCTCCCCTCAGAACATTTTCCAAACCATAAGATGAGGGTTGTAATTGTCAGAATTTGTATGCTCTATGTCCACTTGTCTATGCAATCTTTTTTCCAGGCTATTTTGCTCACCTCTGTCTGTCAGGCAATATAATCACAGCTTAATGTTCAGCCTCCCTGATTTAACTATCAACTTAAAGGATAGGAAAATTCTCTTTTGTCTTGTCATAGTTGCTGTAACAGATCAGACAGGAAATATTACAAAGTATGTTTAATGAGTGAATAAATGGCAATGATATAGCAGCAACAAACTCAAAGAAAACAATCAACAGAGTGATTTGTGCAAGAGACAATCTGTTTTCTGAATGCTTACCCTCGGAAGATAAACTAAGAAGGAACACGATTTTATTAATTTTTTTTAAGGGTAGGGTAGATTGGGTAGTTTTGGGGTGGTGTAAATGGTTAATGCACTCATTAACTAACCAGAAAGTTGAAGGTTTGAGTCTACCAGAAGTGACTCAGAGGAAAAACTAGCAATCTACTAAAACAAATAAAACAAAACAAACAAACAAAAAAAGCAAAGCCAGAGTTGAAAACCTTATGGAGGACAATTCTACTGACCACACATAAGTGATCATGAATTAGAATCACCTCAAAGGCAATTGAATATTTCCACATTTCAACAGATTGTGTAAATTATTAAACCATCATATCATTAATATCACATGCAAGCACAATATTGCTGAAGATCATTCAAAACCAGCTAGAATAATACATGGATATAGAACTACCAGAACTTTGACTAGGGTTTAGAAAATGCCAAGACACCAGGAATATCCTTGGTGATGTCAGATGGATCCTGGCTGAAAGCAAAGAATGCCTTAAGAACTTGGATTTGTGTTTTATTGACTATGTAAGGGTATTTGACTATGTGGATCATAACACACTAGCTGACATTGAGAAGAACAGGAATCCCAGACACTTAATTGTGCTCAGATGAAATCTATACTAAGAGCAAGAAGGCGTTTTCTGAACAGAATAAGATAACACGGCATGGTTTAAAATCAGGAAATGTGTACTTCATGATTGTATCTTTTCTACGTGTCTATTCCAACTGTACACTAAGCAAATAACTCTGAAGCTGGTCTCTGTGAAGAAGACTGTGGTATCTGGAACAGAGGAAGACTCATCAGTAACCTGAGTTATGCACACGACACAACTTTGCTTGCTACACGTGAGGAAGACTTTAAATACTTACTGCAGAAGTTAAAAGACTTCATTCTTCAATATGGATTGTATCTCAAGATCAAGAAAACAAAACAAAACAAAATTCATCACTGGACTGATAGGCACCATCAGGATAGACGAAGAAAAGAATGAAGTTATCAATGATTTAATCTTACTTGGATCCACAATCAACATCCTTGATACCAGCATTCAGGAGGTCAGGAGACGCATTGCATTTAGCAAGCCCTCTGTTAGGGACCTCTTCAAATTCCTTAGGAGCAATGATGTAAGCTTAAAGACTAAGGTGTGCCTGATTCAGACCATGTCCTTTTTAATCACTTCCTCTGCATTTGACAGCTGGGCAATTAATAAAGATGACAGAAGTAAATGCGTTTGGCTTGTGGTGTTGGAGAAGACCTCTAAATATCACATGGATTGACAAACAAACAAACAAACATAAAACCACCCAGATATGTCTTGGGAAAAGTGTAGCTAGAAATTTCCTTAGAGGCAAAGATGAAAATTCATCTCACATATTTTGGCTGTGTTGCTAGGAGAGACTATGCCATGGAAAGGGATTTCATGCTTTGAAAGGTGGAGAGTCATCAAAAGAGATGAAGACCTTCAAACAGATGGATTGACAGAACAACCACAGCAATGGGCTCAAGTGTGTCAGAGACGGTGAGGATGGCACAGGGTAGGACCAAGTTCAGATCTGTTGTTCTCAGGGTCACTATGTACTCAACTTGAAGGCATCTAACAACAACATCAAAGACAACTGGTAAGTTGTGTCATTGTTGTTGTTCTGTAAATCAAATTGGAACAGACCCATAGGTGATTCTCCAGCAGTTTTTCAGAGGCAGTAAATCCCACAGGAAGAGATTCTGCAACTTTCTTCCACTGAAAAGCTGATGGATTTGAACCATGTACCTTAGGATTGTCAGCACAGCTTCTTTCCACTAGGGTACCAGAGCTCCCTAGCTTATGTGGTGGGAGAAAGTGATTTCAAGATGATTTTAACACCAGGGAAGTTTCTTTTCACGTATCTTCGTTATAGGAGAAAGGCAGAATGGAAAAGATTTTGCAAGAATCTTTTAAAATGTTAATGTTCTCTCATACATTGGAGCTAATAGTATTTATATTCTGCAGATGCTTAAGCAGTTGGGAACTTTTGAGAACATTAATTTTCAGTCACTCAAGCATGTGTTTAGTTTTGTTATAATTTGACTTACAAAACCAAAATGTTTTCTTTTGAAGCATAATCTGTGAAAAATATTTTCTAAAAATTCATGGTGCTTTTAGAAAAGCTTATACTTCAAAGTACAAATTATGTAAAAATTTCATTTGTGTCTTTAAGCAGAGACATCACAAGGAGATTTTGGTTTTATTTTTTTTTAACTTGGATTCTTCCCACATTAGAAACAAACTCATAAACAACAAAAATACTTGTGTATTGAGGAAATGACTGATGTTAACAGTGACAGGTAGGAATCACCCTCACACACTAACTCTGCATCTTGAAAGTTGTTGTTGTTGTTGTTAGGTGCCGTTGAGTCATAGACGACTCATAGTGACCCTATGAATGAAAGACCTGAGCGCTGCTCATAGAGTTTCCAGAGGAAAGCCATTTCGGAAGTGGATGCCACTCCTGCTTCCAAGATTGTTTTAATCAGGGAGCTCCACCAAACATTGTCCACCATGGGTGACCATTATCACATTTGGCACATCAGTGTCACAGTGTTTAGCATCACAGCAACCACGAGTTACCTCTGTACAGCAATGCATATACCAGTGCTATACCGCCTAGAAGAATGTTTGATAGAAAAACAATGAACCAGGACTGGGGGCCACAGATTAAAATCACCCACCATGGGCTTGGTAGCATAACTTTCTGTCCACTAGGCCAACGTAGTTCTCTCTATGTCATCTTGAAAGTAGTTCAATAAATATCACCTTTTATTTTGTCTTGTTTTGTTTGTATTCTGGTAAATAAGTTGGAAATAAAACATATCATTTCAACAATCATCATATGGACTGTTCAGTGACATATTTGGTCAACTATTATACTTACCCAATCTGGAATTTGCCTAATCATTGAGCTCATTCTCTCTCCTATTATCCTATATACTTGATTCTCTAGGTATTTTATGTGAGTAGGATCAAACAACTAACAACATTGCCTTTCAGGACAGAACTTGATAGAACTTGAAATTGTCTTTTTAATCAGGAGTGCAACATCAGTCTTATATGTTGTCTTTGTTTTTTTTTTTTTTATTTCTGGCATAGAATACCATGTGAATATCTGACTAAAAGTGACAAAAACTGCCTATCTCATCTCACTAATGCCTAGAATGTCGAAGCCCACGCTTTCCATTTACTTTTTCACAACTTGCAGTTTTCTGGCATTCATACTCCATACATACAAAAGATATTTGAAGCTATATCTCTTCATTTTAATTGACTTCCAATCTAATCCAGGCTCTACCTTTAATATTATAACTATCTATACTTCTGTATTGTTCCTAAGATTTTTCAGAGGCCTACTACTAAGAAATGGATGGCCAATCCTGCAAAGTCTGTCTTAATCTGGGAGCTCTACTAACACTCCATCGTGGGTGACCCCTCTGGCATCTGACACACCTGTGGTATAGCTTTCAGCGTCACAGTACCCCATCAATTACCTCAGTGCAGCAAACTAATACACAAGACTAATAAAAGAATGATAAATAAACAAGAATACTGATACTTAATCTAGAAAGTAATTAACAATATGTAGATCATTCATTGAATACAACAAACAGATAATTAAAACAATTATCTGTAGTAAAACACTAAAATAATAGCCTAGTAAAACACTAGGCTATTCAACATAAGAGACTTGACAGCACCTCATAACAATAGGATCAAACAAAATCTGTCCTGTTGTGACTGACTTACTCACTTAGCACAGTGCATTTTAATATAACTGATTTAGGAATGAGAAGTAATAAAGGAATCTTTGTTTTTCTCTATTGTGTATTAAGCTCTCCATTTTATTGTTGTTAGGTACTCTTGAATTGAGTATGACTCATAAGGACCCTAGAAAGCTCTCTTTGTTGTTGTTGTTATATACTATCAATTCATAACCAATCCATGCCTGACCCTTCCATGGGGGTTTCAGAGGCAGTTAATGGTAGGGAGAAGATTGTCTATCCTTCTCCCACAGAGCAGATGGTGAACTTGAACCTCTTGACTTCAGGGTTGCAGCTCTGTTTCTTGCCACTAGGCTACCAGAGCTTCATACGTTGGTCTGTTGTAATTTTTCTTGTAGTGGCAGTGTATCTTTGAGTTGAAAGTGATTCACCAGTGAGCTCTATGAAGCTTTTCTTGGGTCTTTTTTATACTCCAGCAAAGACTAGAATGATCATAAAAACAGGCAATAATTAATAATAACAACAGAGCTTTATCTACCTTGATTTGTATAATGTTTGAGGAGCTGGGAAACAATGTGAGAAAGTTGGTAGGTGAAGAAGCCTGAGACTTTCCCTTCCTTAACCTTCCCCAACTTACTCACCAGAGCTGGGAGCTTGAGGGATCTCCCAGGGCCAACCAGGTTTTCAACTTTAACACCAAAGGCTGGACCTTGGACTCTCTTCCTTCTTGGAAGATATTTGTACTAGGGGTGGAGATCTGGGAGGAGGGCTAAAAAGAGAGACTACAGATATTTGGTGCCAGGGCTACGTGTAAGTTGGAGAATTAATCCTTCCTTCAGCTGTCATCAAGCAAAGTGTTTGGTTTGCATCAACTTATTGTAAATAATTTGACTCTACTTCCAATACCTGTTACATGGAACTAAAACAAGTAATTTGAGCTTTAGTTATGTTGTTGCTATGTGCAGTCAGTCGAGTTACTTGTGACTCATAGCGACTCTATGTACAACAGCCCTAAACTCTGCTCTGTCCTGTACCAATCGCACTGTCTCTGACACTCCCATCCTGATTACCTCAGTCACTGAATCAATTCACCTCATAGAGGGCCTTGCCCTCCTGCGCTGTCCCTCCACCCTGCTAAGAATGATGTCCTTCTCCAAGGGCTGGTCTCTCCTTACAACATGTCCAAAATATGTTAGACGGAGCCTCAGAATCCTTGCCTCCAAGGAG
>NW_006400079.1:290396-292522 GCF_000299155.1 Elephantulus edwardii | reverse complement strand
TTTCGCATTAGAACGATCAGGTGTTCTGGGATTCCCATTCTTCTCAGAGTCAGCCACAGTTTTTATGATCCACACAGTCAAACGCCTTTGCATAGTCAATGAAACACAGATATATACATTCCAGCTCTGACTGGAAGAGCTTTAGTTATAGTGACCGTTAAAGGCAACATGTAGTTGTTAGGTGTCATCAAGTGGAGGATGAATTATGGTGACCCCATGATCTGAACCATTTCCTATCCTGTGTCATCCTCACAGTCTCTGGCAACATTCAATCCTTTGCTGCAATCCGCCTGGTTGAGAGTCTTCCTCTCCTTTGTCATTCCTTTAAATAGAAAATCAAGATCAGATACCAGATTTGGTATAAAAATATGTCTGTGAAAACATATGGTGTTACAGATGTGCAAAACCAGTAGATATGACTTCACTAAGATGTATTGAACACATCATGGACTGTCAAGAACAAAATAGGTCTGTCTTGTATAGAATGAAACCAAGTTTCTCCTTGGAGGCTAGGATTTTGAAGCTTTGTCTTGCACACTTTCAGCATGTGGCCAGGAGGGACTGATCCTTGGAGAAGGATATCTTGCTCACAAGGGTGGAGGGACAGCGCAGGAGAGGAAGATCACAGACGAGATGGATTGATACAGTGAGTAGGTCAATGGGAATAGGTGTGTCAGAGTCAGTGAGACTGGCTCAGTACAGGGCAGGCTTCAGAACTATTGTACATAAGGTCGCTATGAGTGGCAGGTGACTCGATGGCACGTAACAACAACAATGACAAAATATATAAGTATATTAAGATATCAAGGACCAGCTTAAATAGCATTGTGCAATATTTGAATTAAATGTTATACCTTACTTATGGACAGTAAGGAAGAATGCATTTGCTTGCATCAGTCACTATATGATTGGCTAACCACATTAAGATTGCATCTACCTGCAGACAGCCCCTGAGCCACCAGGTCAACCCTACGTTTCCAAGGCAGCCAGTCACACTTCTTACCTCATTTCGGTTATAATGGTGCTTCTAAAGAAATACTGCAGAAATTAATTTTTCAAGAGTTCATTTTCTCCCCGTTCCATCTTACCAGCAGCCAAACAACTTTCTCTCTTCTCATCCTTCCCTCCCTTCCTGCACTTATCTTGAAACTCTCATCTTTCTAGAGGGCCCCACCCAAAAAAAGCCCCAGAGAAGTCTCAGAGGGTGCGCTGGGGTATGTGCTGTGCTGGGCAGATGCGGCCTGTCTGGGCTGGAAACACTCGTGACCATTCCTTTAGAGTCATTTGCCGTGTGGTTATCTGTCAGAAATGCGAATTGCAAAAACAAGGAGCCTTAGTGAATGTACAGTACCTAGACTTCTGGGTCTGCAGGACGCAAAAGGGGCAACTTTGCTATTTGGTCCAGGAAGTGGACACCTTGTTATATAAACGTGGAAATTAAAAACAGAACAAAACACACACACATACACACACACACAAACCAACCCAACACATTTGCACACACACAAGATTGAATCCACCACGATCAGTGCTTTGCATAAGGTTTCTTTGTGTAAGGAAAGTCCATGTTGGCCTGTTGCTATTGTGGTGTGCCTTCAAGTAGAACCAACCCATAGCTGATCCTCCAGCAGGTTTTCAGAGGCAATAATCACATGAGAGGAGATTGTCCGTCCTTCTCCTGTAGAGCAACTGGTGGATTTGAGCTGTGTGCCTTGGGAATCTCCAAGAGCTTCTTACCACGAAGCCACCAGAGCTTCCTAGATTAGTCTGTTGTTCTTGTGGTGGTGGTAGTGTTGTACCATTGAGTTGAAACAGACCCACAGCCGACCCGCCGGCGAGTTTTCAGAGGCCGTAAATCACACAGGAGGACATTGCTCATCTTTTTCCTGAAGAGCAGCTGATGTATCCAAGCCTCATATTGGCAGGACAGTTCCTTACCACTGAGACGGCAGAGCTCCGTATGTTGATCTGTTGTTGCTGTTGCTACCATGGAGTCCGAGCTGACCCAATGCTGACTCTCTAGTGAATTTTCAGACACAGGTAATTACATGAGAGGAGATTGTCCATCCTTCTACCGTGGAGCAGCCGGTGGATTCAAATCACAGCCTTAGAGATTACAGCTCCAC
>NW_006400079.1:245101-289492 GCF_000299155.1 Elephantulus edwardii | reverse complement strand
CTCCTTGCAGTCCATGGTATATTCAACACTCTTCTCCAGCACCACAACTCAAAGGCATCAATTCTCTTTCTATCATCCCTATTCACTGTCCAACTCTCCGATGCATAGCACGTAATTGCGAAGACTATAGCCTGGATCAGGCGCACCTTAGTCTCCAGTCTGATGTTGTTGCTCTTCAGTATTCTTGAATTCCCTCACAGCTGACTTTCCCAGTGCAATTTGTTTTCTGGTTTCCTGGCAAGGATAGCACAGTTTAAAAGCCAGTTAAGAACAAGACTGACACTGCCACATTCTATCATCCAAACATAAGAAATATTTTTCAGAGGGAGCAGATAGATATCAACCAAATTATTTAATATGGTATCAAAACATATGTTTACTTCATTTACCTCCACAAACAGTGCCAATCAATAGTAAGTAAAAAGAGTGAAACATTACTGAATACAAAATTTACTATGGTATAACAAGTCTGATGACAGTTTTCTAAACATGTAACCTGTCAGGGAAATTCATTCTTCAGATGTATACATTAGAAAGAAATATCTTTAGAGATAAGTGACACATATTACTGTAAGAGTTTGTAAAGGGAAAAAAAATAATCTAGGGATTTTCCAACGGATTGAAGTTATACAATATAAAAATGCTTAAAAAATGAAAACTTGGCCAAGCAGTTTTACTACTCTGTGACATTTTTAGTGTGGGCTCAGTTGCACTTGGGGCTAAATACATCAATATAGAGTGAATTTAAGTATGTAGTCCAGAGCTAGAAAATGGATTAAAAACTAGTCAGTGATATTTTCTTTGCTTTTATAATAGAAAATAGAAATATTTCGTGTCACTAAGTATCTAGAAATAATCCTTCTTTGTTAATAATCCATGAACCTCAGCACATAATCATGAAATACTAGACTTATCTGGAATAAAATTATGTATCTACCTTAAGTATCCATTTCCATGAAAGTACTACCCCCCCCCATTTTCCTCTTCAAATTTAAAAAAACTTACTTGTGAAGAAAGGTAAGTTGAAGATAACAAGAACAACAGAATCCCACAATGGCTAGCTTTTAATTTATCACCTTTAAGTTCCAAAAGAAACTTTTAAAAGGAATTCTATTTAGAGTAGAGCAATTCTATTATCTCGGCAGGAAGGAAATGACTGCTCTGTCTCCAAATGCCATGGTAGGCAGCAAAGGAGATAATATATGGGGAAATTCTGTGGGTTTGAAAAGGCTTCAGAGATGTTACTTGTTAAAAAACCAGGCAATCCATAGAGTGTATTTAACTTTCTTGTGCTATTAGACCTCATGAATTTCATTTCTTTTCTTCTTTCCTCCATTTTATCCCTGGATATATTAAAAAAGCCTTACAAATCTTTATGACACTAAATATTAGTAATTTCTCAATATTCATTTACTATTGTAGAAATGGAGCAGGGGAGCATTGTGTGGTTTGGAATTGGGAAGAGAGTGTGCCAGGATTGCAGTCTCTCTCCATAACTCTTCAATCTGCATACTGAACAAATTATCCGAGAAGCTGAACTCTATGAGGAGGAGTGTGGCATCAGGATAGGAGGGAGACTCATCAATATCTTGTGTTACGCAGATGATACAGCCTTGCTGGCTGAAAATGAGGAGGACTTGAAGCACCTGTAGAAAATCAAGGAATGCAGCCTTCGGTATGAATTGCATCTCAGTGTCAGAAAAACAAAGATTCTTACCACTGGGCTGATGGGCAGCATCATGATGGAGGGAGAGGAGATTGAAGCTGTCAACAGCTTCTTCTTGCTTGGTTCCACAATTGACACCCTTGGTACCAGCATTCATGAATAACAAAATGCATTGCACTGGGAAAATCTGCAGTTAGGTACCTTTCCAAATTATTGAGGCATCGTAATGTCCGTTTCAGGACTAAGATGCATCTGATTCAGGCCTTGGTCTTTCCAATTAGTAGCTATGCATCTGAGATCTGGACAATGAATAAGGATGACAAAAATAATTGATGCCTTTGAATTGTGTTAGAGAAGAGCAGTAAACATCTCATGGACAGACAAGAGAACAAACAGATAGGTCTTGGAGACGGTGAAGTTGTAGTGATTTTTGGAGGCAAGAATGATGAGGCTTTGCCTTACATACTTTGGATTTATTGCTAGGAGGTGGTATTTCTTGGAGAGGGACGTTGTGCTGGGAAGGGTGGAGGATTGGAGAAGGAAAGGAAAACCCTCAACCAGGTGGATTGATACAGGGACTGCTGCAATGGGCTCTTGGGTTTCAGGAAGTGTGTGGATGGTGCAGGACAGGACTGATTTCAAATCTTTCGTTCGTTGGGTCACTATCAATCGTACTTAACTTGATGGTACCTAACAACAGCAACAACATTCTCCAATCAACATTATATGAGATTTAATATATAAAATCTCCAATAATTAGCACTTGTGAGACTTTTCCTCTAGGTCAAAGGCCATAATTCATGGCTTGTCAAATCACCAACAGCACCATCATAGAAAGATGAGCTATCTCGTACTTTGCTATTTATACCTTTGGAAATCCAATGTGTGGCCAACTAGGAGCCTGTGTATCTTAATTACATGGTTGATCAATGTTAGAGTGCAGAAATTGGTAAAAATTATTCCCAGGTTTTTCACCTTTAGTGTTACTTGTTGGTTTGTGATGTGTTTGTTTCAGTTATTTGCAACAAGAAAAGAATGCACATATTTTCTCAAATGTTCAATTTCTTTTCCAATTTCATCTTTTTCATTGAATTATTTCTATTTTATTTTGGTTTACATACAATATTGAGCTTAGTTTGTATAGATTGTCTTTCATACATTCCTCTATTCTCATTGTGTCTCATAACGTTCATTCATCTACATTGTATTTTTTAGCGTTTTTTAAAATTCAATTTAGTTTGTTTATTTTTCATTTCAATGAACATCTACAGAGATTTTGGAATTCCATTTATTCAGTGTTGCACCCTTCTCCCCGCACAAACCCCTCCCCCCTCCTCCCCGTTTGCTCCTCTCCTTGAAAAGCAAAAGAAAAACTCCCTCACTGGTACACAACCCCCCTGCACCTCCCCAAACCCTACCCCCTACCCCCAAATATAATCCACTCTGCAACCCTCATTGCGTACTCCTACGATAAAAATAATGCCTTAAATATAATACTTTTAGACTATTCTCTCCCCCATAGACTTCAATGCCGTAAACATATTTCATCCAGTTATACATTGTATTTTATAATCACCTCTGATCCATGGCCACGATTCTACAGCCTTTTCAGGTCCCCACTGGACCTTTCATTATCTCTTCACCCTCTCCTTCAGCCCATCAAACTCCTCATAACCCACCCCCCACTAGACGTCTTCCTGTCTCCACTTCTCCCATTGAACTTTTCTACACATTTTACTAGTTATCCCTCTATTATTACAATAATGGTCATATACAAGACTTGTCCTTATGAGACTGAGTTAGTTCATGTAACATAATGCTCTCCAGCTTCTCATCAGACACATGAAGGAATTCTCAAAATCACTAGCAATGAGAGAGATGCAAATAAAAATTACAATGAGATACCATCTCTCCCTAGTAGCAGTGGTAGAGTTTAGTAAGAAAGTAACTAATCAACATTGGAAGAGAAGTAGAGAGATGGGAATTCTAATACACTGTTGGTGGGATTGTAAAATGGTACAGTCACTCTGGAAGGCTATATGGTGATTTTTCTATAGCTGAACATAGAAATTATGACACAGCTATACCACTGCTAGGGATTGTTATTGTTTGCCTTTGAGTCAAGCACAACTCATAGCGACCCTATGAACTAAAGGCCTGAAGCCCCTCTACAACTATCGACATTTTTCCAAGTTCATAGAGTTTCCAGAGGCATGTTATTTAGAAAGCGGATGCTACTTCTGTTTCCAGAGCTAGAGGTATACACCGAGAAAAATAAAACTGAGATACAAACAGAGGTTTCTATACTGATGTTCATGGCAGCATTATTTACACTAGTAAGAAAATGGAAACAGCTCAAATGTACCAACAAACAAACGAATTGAGAAAGTGTGGTACATTCAAATGATGGAACACAATGCAGCACTCAGAGCAATGATTTCAAAAAAATACTACATAACATCAAATTTTATCTTTTAATGCAATTATGGCAGTGGAAAATATTCTTAGATTAGGTGTATTTACTGTGCTTCAATAAGTCAAATCTAGAAGAAAAGCAGATGCTAGGAAAAAGAAATTGCATATTTTTCTAATGGGCTAAAGGAGAAACTAGTAATTCAAATATAGACAAACCATCGTTCTTTATTCCTTTTTTAACTTAACTGAAAATGCCCCAACCAAGAGGAAAGCCCAAGTAAAATGGCCTGATATATCTGGCGGAAAAGGCTTTGGAATCCATCATGACTCTTGAAAAGCATATTAAAATTTCAACAAGAAGCCAAAACCGTATTTCCTTCTGCATATTTTCCTGGGACAGCTCAGTGCCTGCACTACCACCACGCCAGCATTCTAGTAGTGACTGGATCTACCCTCAGGCCTTCAGAGAGACACTGCTAGATGTGTAACTGACTGGGGAAGGTCTGCATGTTACCAAGAACTTCCTGAAGCCACGTATGTGATGCCATGGTAGACACTGTATGACTGAATATGGCCTTTTAACATCTGCTCTGTCTGGGAAGGGTTATAGAATCTATTACTTGAATGGTCTGAGTTCATACATTCTGTTTATTACAAATATGCCTGAGAAAAATGATAAAAATCATTCAAAACATAATGCTTAATGTTTCAAAAGCTCTGTCTCTAAAACAGCCAATGAATCTTGGTTGTAAAATCTACAAAAGAATAACAAAAGAAGAGGAAGATTATGGAAAAGTATAAGCCTTACTGTTTATTTTATCAGTTTTCTCCTTTTTCACCTTCTCCACCAACTACCTTCTTTTGAGAGAACCACCAGAATGTGTCCGCTGACTTTCTAAAGATTGCCTGAAGTTCCGTTGCAAATATTTTTTCTGAGGTTTATTTGGCAATTTTATTTTTAAGATTGTTAAAAAGAAAACAAATTTAGATCAAGCAGTTCTAATTTGCAACTATTTATGGAATGAAAACTTCTGAAGCACTTTTAAACTTAAGTATTGAACTTGCTTGGTATTTCTGAAGCTGATGGAACTGAAGAACATGTAAAAGCTTCGAGGTGCAATACTTATGCTGAAGGCAGAGTGTTGAATGACTCAGGAAGCATCAAAAGAAGATGGAAGGTGTACACAGAGGCACTACACCAAAAAGAATTGTCTGACAGGGAAGAATTTAATGAAACAGCATATGGAGAAGATGCAATAGTGATGAAGAAGGAAGTTCAAACTGCTCTGAAGGAATTGGCAAGGAAAAAAAAGCGCCAGGAATTGATGGAATACCAATTGACATATTTCAGCAAACAGATGCTTCCCTGGATGCTCTCACCAGGTTATGCCCAGAAGCCTGGAGAATAACTACCAGGTCGGTAACTTGGAATAGATCTGTATTCATTCCCATTTGGGGGTGGGGGGGAAGGTAACTCAACAGAGTGTGGAAATTATCAAACAATATTACTATTATAACATGAAAGCAAGATCCTGCTGCAGATTATCCAAAAATGACTGGAACTGTCAGAAATGCAGGATGGTTTTAGAAGAGGCTGTGGCATTAGGGACATCAGTGCCAACGTTAGATGGATCTTGGCCAAAAGCAGAGAGTACCAAAGGAAGCTGATTCATTGACTATGCAAAGACACTTGACTGCATGGATCACAACACATTGTGGCTACCTTTGAGAAGAATTGGGATCAAAGAACACATAATTGTGCTCAGGCGAAACTTAGACCGGGAAGCACTAATCAGAATAGAGCAGGGAAACACTGCATGGTTCAGGGTCAGGAAAGGTGTGCATCAGGGATGCATCCTAGCTCCAGATATTTTCAATCTATGTGGAGAACAGATCATTAAGGAAGCTGGACTTTATAAGGAGGGACGTGGCATCAGGATTGGAGGAAGATTCATCAACAATGTATGTTTTACAGGTAATACAACCTTGTTTGCTGAAACTGAGGACATGCGACATTTGCTGGAGAAGGTCAAGGACTATAGGCTTCAATATGAATTAAAGCTCAACATCAAGATAACAAAGATTCTCACCATTGGTTTCAGTTGGAAGTACCATGATAGATGGAGAAGAGATTGATATTGTTAATAATTTCATCTTGCTCAGGTCTACAATCAACCCTCTTGGCACCAGCAGTCAGGAAATCAAAACACAAATTGCATTGGCAAAGTGTGCTGTCAGGGACCTCTCTACAGAGTACTGAAGAGCAGCAAAGTCAGTGTGGACCCTAAGGTGCCCCTGGTTCAGGCCATGATCTTCACAATTACTTGCTATGCATCAGAGTTTTGGATGATAGAAGAAGAATTGATGCCTTTGAGCTATGATGCTGGAGAAGAGTGTTGAACATAGAGTGGACTGCCAGGAGAACAAAATGGTCTGTACTGGAGGGAATGAAACCAGGCTACTCTCTGGAGTAAGCTCTGTCTCACATACTTTGGGCACATGGCCAGGAAGTACCAGTCCTTGGAGATGGACATCATGCTTGGAATGGTGGAAGAAGAGTGCAGGAAAGGAAGATCTAGGATAAGATGGATTGACTAAGGACTAGAAATGAGATTAGGTCTGTTGGAGATGATGAGATTGGCTCAGGATAGTGTAGGGTTCAGAATGAATGCACATGGGTCACTATGAATCACAGGTGACTTGATGGCACATAACAACAACAACTGGCACTATGGCTTTGAAGATCTGTTTTGATCATTTTTTTCGAAAGAAATCTCTCATAACTATTTTCCTTCAATACATTCCAACTCTTACTTTTTTTTTTCTTAATAGTACGCCTGATCCAGGCCATAGTCTTTGTAATTGTGTGCTATGTATCGGAGAGCTGGAACGTGAATAAGGATGATAGAAAGAGAATTGATGCCTTTGAGCTGTGGTTCTGGAGAAGAGTGTTGAATAGATTATGGACTGCCAGGAGAACAAACAGGTTTGAGGGTGACACCAGGCTGCTCATTGGAGGCAAGGGTTCTGAGGCTTCATCTGACATACTTTGGACATGTTGCTAGGAGGCACCAGTCCTTGGAGAGAGACATCATGTTTGGGAGAGTGGAGAGACAGTGCAGGAGAGGAAGACCTTCAATGAGATGGATTGATTCAGTGATTGGAGTAATGGGAGTGGGTGTGTCAGAGACAGTGAGGTTGGCACAGGAAGAGCAGGGTTTAGGGCTTTTGTACATAGGGTTGCTATGAATCACAAGCGCCTCAATAGCACATAACAACAACAACAACAACAACAACATAAGTAGGACAACCTGAATTGTTTTTTAATTTATTTGTTTGCTTTGTGTCTTCAGGAAGCACATTGATGTTTCGTGTAATAATGTATGCCCCCATTTTGGTCAGAAAAATCAAAACATAATTGTGTTGAGTTACTATTGCTGAGTGTAAAACAACAAACAAAACCTCAAAATCAAAACAAAAAACAAATTAATAGATCATTAATTAAGTAATTTGTTATTCAAAATTAATTAAAAATCCTGATTCACTCTTCATCATGGCTCTCTTGGGTGGTTATTGCGTGCCGTGGAGTCAGAACCCTCCCGTGGATTTTCAGAGGCAGCTCACCTCACGGAAGGTGATGGCCCATTCTTCTCCTGAGGAAGCAGCAGATTGCAGTGCTGCTTCTTACCATCAGGCCACCCGTTGACAAATTCAACCTGTTAGTGTCCAACTCCCACTACTCCACCGTGGCTATTAACAATTTGAAAGCATGATTATGGAAGACAGATGATTTTTGCCTGCCTGTTTTCTTTCTCCTTTGGATAATATAAATCTCTGCCACTCTTGCTGATGGGGGGGAAAATCTTTTTCTAAGCCTCAACATTTCCCCTTAGAAATGTCTCTTCACAAAATCTGTTCAAATAATGACAGACCTTAGAAATAACAAATTAGTAAGTAGAAAATTATGCTTTCTAAAATAAGTTTTAACCTACGTGGGTTTCATTAAATTTTCACCAGGAACTAATAACTTAAATGGCGCTTCTTTTTGTTTAATTTTGGAACATTGTACTCTTTATGAGCAAAAGCCAAGAAGTTATTTTCATTTTTATTTTGAAATTAAAGTCATTAGTTATTTGAGAAAGTAATGTCTTTACTCACTAAAGGTTTAGGGTACTTATGAAGTAATAGGATAAGCACTACTCTAAGGCTACCATAGGTCAATCTCTGAATACCGTCTTACCTCATTGTGAATCTGTTGTTGTAAAGTTCTAGTAACGTTGGTATATTTTAGAGGTTTTAACCAAATTAGCCTTTCACAATCTTTTCTTTATGAGTAAAAAAGAAAAAAACAAAAAAACCAAAGGAAACTCCAAACCAAAAAAACAACCCTATAGAAATAAACCACCTGGGTTATTTTTCGGGAAACTCTTAACATTTTTCTTGTTTTCTCATATTAGTGTTGAGAAAGATTTGGTTTTCAACGCCTATGTGATCGTTAGAAATATTTGGTTTAACAGTAGAATGAGTTTTCCTTTTCCTCCATTTATAGTCTAAGTAAGCAGTAAAAAGGAAAAACATTATTTTAAATTTACCTTTATAAATAAAATACATTTAGCTTTAATTATGCAATATATATGCCAAAACAGAATGATTTAACACATGCATTTGATGATATGACAGTGAAATCATAGCTTCATTTATTTTCAAATATACTTTTGATATGACTATTTTTATAATGTAATAATTAATATAGATAAACTTAAGACTGTTACTGTTGTTATGTGCTGTCAAGTGGTCTACAACTTATGACAATCCTATTCACAAAAGCTCAGAACTGTACCTTGTCTTCAGCCAATGTCACCGTCTCCGACACACCTGCCCCCATTACCACAGTCAGAGTGTCCATTCATGTGATCCACGGTCTTCCTCTACTGCACTGACCCTCCACACTTCCAAGCAGGATGCCCTTCTCCAAAGACGAGTCCCTCCCGAAAAATGTGTCCAAAGTATGTGAGCTTCAAAATCCTTGCCTTCAAAGAACAATGGGGTTTCATCCTCTCCAAGACAGACCTATTTGCTCTCTTAGAAGTCCATGCTATGTTCAATACTTTTCTATAGCACCAAAATTCAAAGATATCAATTCATCTGTCATCCTTAGTCCTTGTCCAATTCTTTGAGAAACAGCAAGTAATCGTGAGGATAATGGCCTGGAGCAGGCGCACCTTGGTCTCTAGACTGACATCATTGCTCTTCAGAACTCTGGAGAGGTCCCTGATAGCAGACTTGTCTAATGAAGCTCTTCTTTTGATTTCCTGCTGCTAGTCCCAAGAGTGTGTCTGAGCAAGATGAAATTGTTATCCATCTCAGTCTCTTCTCCGTCTATCATAATGGTGCCAGTTAGCCCAGTGGTGAGACTCTTTTGTTTTCTGGATATTGAGCTTCAATCTATACTGAAGACTGAAATCCTTGACTTTCTGTAGCACGCTCTTCAACATCTTCCTCTGTTTTGGCAAACAAGGTTGAGTCACCTAAACATTTTTTGAGCCATAGATATGTGGAAGTCTTCAAGATAATGCCAGTTTTAGCATCTGATGTCGTTTTCTAAAGTCATCTGCCTTCTTATTTTCTGTTATGGGTTACATCATAACACCAAGAAAATAAAAATTCTTGCCACCAATTAAATAAGCACAATCACAAAAGCTGGAGGAGAGCACAATGTTCTCACAGCCATTACTGGTTTTGAGCCCATGGTTGTAGCCATTACGTCATCACATTTCATTGAGACGCTTCCTCTTTCTTGCTAACTTTCTATTTTATCAAGTATTAGGTCCCTCTTGACAATATGTCCAAAATATATAAAACAGAGATTTGTCATTCTCTCTTCAGGAGTCTTCTGATTGCTCTACTTCAAAGAGAAATGTATTTGTTCTTCTGGAAATCCTAAGAATATTTAATATTCATCATCAACATGGTAACTTAAAGCCATTAATTCTTCCTTGCTTTTTTTTTTTAATTCTTTGCTCAGCTTTTGCATTTATATGAGGTATTTGAAAATACCATCACTTGGGGCAGGAGTGTCTTAGTCCTGAGAGTATCACCTTTACTTCGTACCATTTTAAAGAGATATTTTAAAGGAGTTTTTTGCACCATTTATTTTCTTGACTGCTGCTCTCATAGACTTTGATTGTATACACAAGTAAAGTGAAGTCTTTGACAATATAATTTCTCTATATACCAGATTTCTTAGTGGTCTAGTTGTTAAAAATTTTATTATCTTTTTTAAAATTTTTATTATTATTATTATTTTGTGTGTACCATCAAATTGGATCTCACTGGTACAGGAGGAGATTCCCGCTTCTTTTCTCCAGCAGAGCATCTGGTGGATTCAAACCACGTACCTCTGGGATTACAGTGCAGCTTCTTGCCACTAGACTACCAGAGCTCCCTAGAAATTTTATTATCTTTCTGTTGGAGTGCAATATGTACTGAAGATCGTCCACTTGTGGTCTTCATCAGTAATTGCTAGAAATCTTCACTTTTAGCCAGTGAGTTTGGGTGATCTGCATATCTCAGGTTGTTAATGAATCTTCTTCCAAACCTGGTGTTGCATATATTCCTCATATATATTCATTCACATAGTATAGAGTCTTTCATTATTTGCTCAACATGTAGATTAAGTAAGGATGTAATCCTGAAGTGTATTGTTCCTAATTTTAAATTATTAACTGTTATTTTTTTAAAAAATATACTATCTTGCATACAAAATTCATACTTTTTTTGTGTGTGTTTTTTTAACTACTGCATCTTGTTGTACATGAGCACAGTTAAGTGTTCTGGAGTTTTTATTATTCAAAATGTTATCTATAGTTAGTTATAATCCACACAGCTTAATGCCTCTGCAAAGTCAATAAAACACAGATAAACGTGATTCTGATATTCTGTGCTTTTAGCTAAGCTTCGTCTGACATCACGAATGATTATTACTGATTCCATACCCTATTCTAAGTCAAACATAACTTCCTGGCAGCTTTCTGTTCATGTACTTCTCAACTATTTTTTAATTCTCTTTAGCAATACTTCCCTGCTTGTGATATTAGTGATGTTGTTGTGGTTGTCGTTATATGTTGTCAAGTCATTTGGAATTCATAGCAACCCTATTAAAGCAGCTCTGAACCCTGGTCTATCTTGAGCCAATTTCATTGCCTCTGCTACATCTCTCGCCATTTACCCAGTCACTGAGTAAATCCATCTCTTCCAGAATCTTTCTTTATTGAATTTTCCCTCTAGCCTTCCAAGAATGAGGTCCTTCTCCAAGGACTTGTCCCTCCTGACAACATGCCCAAAATATGTCAGATGGATCTTCAAAATTCACCCTCTCCAGAACAAACCTGTTTTCTCTTATAGCAATTCATGGTATATCCAATACTCTTCTCTAGCACCACAACTCAAAAGCATCAATTCTTCTTCTATCATTCTTAGTCATTGTCGAGCTCTCTGGTGCATAGCAAATAATTGCAAAGACTTCTCCGGGATTAGGTGCACCTTAGTCTCTAGACTGACATTGTTGCTCTTCAGTATTCTAGAAAGGCCCCTGAGAGCAGATTTTCCCAATGCATTTAGTCTTTTGATTTCCTGGCTTCTGGTACCAAGAGTGTTGATTGTGGAGCCAACTAAGTCAAAGGTGTTAACAATCTCAATTCACCATCTATAATGATACTTACAGTCGGACCAGTGGTGAGAATCTTTGTTTTCTTGATGTTGAGCTTCAATCCATATTTAAGGCTATCTTCCATGACCTTCTGCAGCAAATTCCTCATGTACTCCTTGAATTCAGCAAGCGAGATTTGACATAGCTGACCCTCAGTGGGTCTCCAGGGGTTGTAATTGCACCAGAAGATATTTTTTCTCTTTCTCCCACAGAGAAACTTATGTATTCAAACAGTTTGCCTTTGGGTTGGTAGTGAATGAAGATCCTTACCCCAGACTACCAGATCTCTTAGCTCAAGGGAAGACAATTTTCTTTTCAGGCCAAACATACCTTCCTTTTTGATTCTTAAAGTCAGGAAAAAAAATGTTGCAATTTGGCTGCATAAAGAGAATAAAGAATGAGGAAAAAACAACCCAATCTCTAAAGAGAAAAATACACTAAACAACCAATATAAGAAAAGGGATTTTTTATATATAAATTAAATAAAGAAGATGGACAGTGTTAATCATATTAAAAGGAAAGGGTAGTCACTGAAAAAGGACATTATGCTTCATAAAATGAAGTCATTAATAAAATAAGTCACTAAAAAAAATTAAACAACCCGGAATTTAATGGATTGACACGGCTCTTGTGACCATAATTCCAAAATAGAACAATAATCGGGCTGATAGTTCAGGAAGAGACAACAGTTTGCTATAGTACGCATGAAATCATTATGAGTCAGAGTTGACTCAATAGCACTTATCAACACTGACTAAACACTCCTTAGAATACATCATTTTATCTCATGCAAAATTCATGTCAAAATTGAATCTCCACCTTCATATTATGCTCTTCTATCTTCTATCCAACACTTGATGATTACTTGGCCATCAAAGTTAAAATTAGAAGTATTGGTAAGTCTCTTTGTTTGAAAATAGAACTACAAAAGGCAAAGAAGAAAATTACAAACAAAACCAAAATAGTATCTAGCCCACATTAGTAGTGGACATTTGTCACTTATTTCCATCTTCATCCATAAATGTTATTTCTTCTTCTTTAGGATACAGCCTCACTTTTTATTTGGTTTCCATCTCCTCTTCATTCAGTGTTTTCAGTCAGATAGTGTGCAGATTGAATGATAGCCCTGAAAACTATCCAGGTCCCAATTTTTGGAAGTGGTGAGTGTTAGCTTATATGCCAAAAGGGACATTGCAGATATGCTTGAATTAAGAATTTTCAGGTGAAGATGTTATCATGAATTGTGTTAGTGGACATTAAGTGTAATAACTAGTGTACTTATAAATGAGAGTAAGAGGGTTCTCTAGCCACAGAAAATAATGTGAAGATCAAAGCAAACTGCTACGGTGCTATCTTTAAAGACCAAAAACTGCAAGAAATTAAAAACATTAAATATTGGAAAAGATACAGAATTTCCATTTATCAATTTTATCCTCTCCACATTGTGCATTTATGGCTGTATTTGGCAGTCTATTTTTCCTATAGGCTAAGCATTCTAAGCTTGGTATTAGCTTATCTTTTATGAACTTCATGGTTTTGGGTTTTACTCCAAGGAGCCTCAAGAGGGACCCTGGTGGGAGCTCTGGTGGCCTAGTGGCAAGAAGCTGTACTGCAAACCCAGAGATATGAAGTTCGAATCCATCAGATGCTCTGCCGGAAAAGGAGGGGCAATCTCCTCCTGTACCTGTCGGATCTGATTTGACGGTACAGACACACACAAAATAATAGAATAAAAAAAATTTTTTTAAAAAAAAGAGGGACCCTGGTAAGTTAACACCTTGATTTTTGGTCCAGTGAAATAGACTTAATCCTTATAATCTCTAAAGTTGCAAGAAAATAAATGTACACTGTTTAAAACCATTATACGTGTTAGTAATTTTTACAGCATCTATAGTAAACTAATACACATAGTTTTAAGAAAGGAACCAATGGGCTACCTCTAAGCCAGTCTGTAGGTTTCATTTTCCTATTGAAAAAGTGGATGGAAGAGACATGTTTCCCCAGAGCCTTTTCTGGTACTTAGGAGGAAAAAGCAGCCTGAAACTTCACTGAAACAGGGACTCTCCATTTGGGGAGCCTTGTCTTTGCAGCTGTGGGACATCCCAGGGACCAAACAGGACAACAGAGTTTGGGACGGAGAGCCACAGCAGGGAAAGAACTTTCTCAGCTTTCTGCATAGGTTCGCTCCCTTGATCTCACACCACTCCAGAAACAAAATAAGGCACTAAGTTTCAGGAGAGAAGGGTTGAGCAGGTGAGACACTTCTCCCCAGAGCCAGTACTTTTGGGTGTTTGTGTGAAGAGAGGGGGATGAAACATCACTGGGGCAAGGCCCCTCAATTTGGAGGGCCATCTCATGTGCCAAACAGGAGAAGAGAGTTTGAGACGGGGACCTATAAGCAGGTGAAATACTTAACTGGCCTGTTAAGCTTAGAGAAAGGAAGCTGACTTGAAACCACCTGACCACAAAATGCTGAAATGGAGCACCTGGTCTAGCAGCACATAGCCATTCCACAGACCAAGGAAAACAGTAGAGTTTGGGCGAGGGGAATACATTAAGGCAAAATTCCTTCAGGGCTTTAATGCAGAACAGAGAGAACTTGAATGACTTTAGGAAAGGCAAACTTTCTGAGAAAAGAGTTTTAATAGCATAAGTGGCTCACCCCATAGACTGAATTTGTTAAGCTAACACCTAATCAATAATATCATAAGGATAGGAACTACCAATGGCTTATGCAGGCAAAACAGAAACGGCCTAATACTTACCAAGAAAAACTTCACATAATGTCAGGAAAGCAGCAGACAGCTTCAAACACTGCAAAAACAAAGCAAAACAAAAACCTAACAAATTAAGATTTCTTTAAAAAAAAAAAGCAGACAATATTGCACACCTAATGAATACACCCGAATCAAGAAGACAGATGATATATGTCTATATGTTACTATGGACACATTTGAAAAGCTGCTAAAGAAAATACAAATGATAGAAAAAAACAATAGAAACCCAAATAAAAAGAATATCGTAGAGGTAGAGAAGGAGAAGAAATGCATTGATGAGGAATTCGTGAAGCAGCTATGGAAGAAGGTGCAAGGGATGTAAGAAACAAAACTATTACCTATGGAGTTTTGGTTTGGGATCAAGAAAATGATTACAATTATCTCCAGAGACTATTAAAATATCCGTTCCCTTTTTATAGCACAGATCTATGGGAAACCAGTATTTTTCAACCAAAATAATATATGAATGTATTGAGTGCAAGAGCAGATAAAATAATCTAGCTATCTTTTATGAAGCAAACACTAAAGAGATTAACAAATATGTACAATGACAATGTCTCAATTTCTAATTTGTTCTGAAAAATACAGTAACGAGTTTATGATTGCTACTTAACATAAGGAATGATTTGTTTTAAGTTGCCTGTTTTAACTTCTAATATCATAAATATCAATGGTTATTACTCAGAAGCAAAGCTCCCTAGGGGTGATCAAAAATCTGTAATTATCAGAGGTCCTAAGACCCAAAACTTTGAAAAATAATTGGTCAAGAAAATGCAAGTTAAATTTTTTAATCCATTAAAAAAAAAAGAAAGCAAAACCTCGCAGATATGGATCCAGAAGAAAACTATTGATGAGAGAAATTGCAAAAGATGAGAGAAAGAATTGAAATCTAGATAAAGAGGTACAAGAACTTAAAAAAGAAAGTCATCACAAGATACAGAGGGTGTGGCTAACAGAGTACTGGAAACAACAGAAATGCATGAAAATGCAATCCAGAATATTAAGATTGAAATGGTAGAATAGTCCAACATACCGGAGGGGCAAAAAAAGTAGAAGAGGAGAGATGGAGCAGAGTCACTGAGTTGGAAGACAAGAAGTTCAACAGAAATGTATTAGATGAAAAATTAGAGATGAGACATAAACAAATATAAGAAGAGCAGGCAATTCCCTGAGAAAAGAGTGGAAGAGGTACTAGAAGAAAATTTATCTGGTCTTATGAAAGGAGAAATCCCCATTCAAGAAGCTCAGCAAACACCAAATAGACTAGATCCAAAAAGAAAAACCATCAAACTATGTTGCTGTTGTTATGTGCCGTGGAGTCACTTGCGACTCATAGCGAACCTATTTACAACAGCCCTGAACTCTACTCTGTCCTGTGCCAATCACACTGTCTCCGATACACCTACCCTGATTACCCCAGTCACTGAATCAATCCACCTCATAGAGGGTCTTCCCCTCCTGTGCCGTCCCTCCTCCCTACCAAGCGTGAAGTCCCTCTCCAAGGACAGGTCCCTCCTCACAACATGTCCAAAGTATGTTAGAGGAAGCCTCAGAATCCTTGCCTCCAAGGAGTCATCTGGTTTAACTCTCTCCAGGATAAATGTTTTCCTAGCAGTCCTTAGTACTCTCAATACTCTTCTCCAGCACCACAACTCAAAGGCATCATAGTTAAATTAACCAAAATATAAGATAAGGATAGACTACAAAAAAAGCAGCATGAGAAAAGCAAAGAGTCACCTTCAAAGGAAAAACAATTAGAATAAGGTCTGATTTTTCAGCAGAAACCATGGAAGCATGAGACAATGCAATGACATATACAGTAAGTTGAGAGAAAACAATTGCCAACTGAAGATCCTGTATTGAGCAACGCTCCCCATCAAATATGAAAGAAAACTTACATTCTTTGCATAGGAAGACTGTATATTATGAAAATAATCCCACTGAGATACCAAATTCATTTTTTAAGGAGATTGAAAAGAAAATTGTCAAACTTATTTGGAGAGGCAAGAGACCCCAAATAAACAAAACACTTAGGAAAAAAAACAAAAACAAAAACAAACAATTGAGACAAAAAAAAAAATGAGGTAGGATGCATAGCATTCCCTGACCTCAAAACTAATTACACAGCAATAATAACCACAAACAGTATAGTACTGGTACAATGCCAGGCACAAAGACCAATAGAACAGAATTGAGAACCCAGAAATAGACCCAGCTATCTATGGCCAACTGATATTTGACAAGGAAACCAAAGCTATCAAGATCATATCCATATTCAGCCAACTCGACCTTGTGGATGTACTCCAAGTACTACACCCTAATAAAACTCAATTCACTTTCTTCTGAAGTGCATACGGTATATTTTTCAGAATCGATCACATATTAGCACACAAAGCCAACCTCAACAAATTTAAAAACTCTGAAATTATAGAAAAATATCATCTCAGACCACAATGCTATAAATGAACCACAAGAAAATAAAGCTAATAAAACCACTAATGTGGAAGCTACATAATACCATGCTAGAACATGATTGGATTATAGAAAAAATAAAGAGTGAAATGAAAAAGTTACTCAAAACAAATGATAATGAAAATACAACCTACCAGAACTTCTGGGATACAGCCAAGACAGTCTTCACAGAGAAGTTTATAGCAGTAGGCAAATACATAATTAAAAAAAAAAAAACCAAAGAGAAAAGCAAAATTCATGATCTAACTCAACAACTTTATCAGAGGGAAAAGAGCAACAGTCTAATCATACAGCCTCTAGAAGAACGTAAATTGTAAGAACAAGAGCTGAAATCAGCAAGATAGAAAACAAACAAAAAACCAAACGCACAATTGAAAGTATCAACAAAACCAGGAGCTACTTTTTTAAAGGGTCAATAAAATTGACAAACCAATGGCAAACTTAACAAAAGGGAAAAAAAAGGAGAAGACACAAATAACTTGATTAAGGGATGGTAGAGATGAAGAAATTAAGTCTATAATATGGGGAATATTATAAAAAGAGAACTGCCAGATGTGCAGGCTTGATTGAGAAGAGGTCATGGTACTAGTGTTAGATGGATCTTGGCAGAAAGCAGAGTATTCTAGAGGAATGTCTATCTGTTCTTCATTGACTATGCAAAGGCTTTTGACTGTGTAGATCACAACAAGCTATGGCTGACTCTGAGAAGAATGGGAATCCCAGAACATTTGATTGTGCTTATGCAAAACCTATGCTTGGACCAAGAGGCAGTCATCAGAACAGAGCAAGGAGACACTACATGGTTCAAAATCAGGAA
Organism: Elephantulus edwardii; assembly: GCF_000299155.1. NCBI lineage: Eukaryota > Metazoa > Chordata > Mammalia > Macroscelidea > Macroscelididae > Elephantulus > Elephantulus edwardii. The sequence goes on along the minus strand of NW_006400079.1, from coordinate 271,637 downwards.
GAAAGTCCACCAGTGATGTACTCTGTCTCCATACCTTTTCAATATATATGCAGAAGAGATCATCCAGGATGGTGGACTGTATGAGAAGGAATGTGGCATCAGGATTGGTGGAAAATTCAACAACAACCTGCGTTATGCAGACGACACAATGCTGCTTGCTGAAACTGAGGAGGACCTGAAGTGCTTGTTGCAGAAGATCAAGGACTACAGCTTTCAATATGGATTAAAACTCAACATCAAGGAAACAAAGATTCTCACCACTGGACCAATTGGCAGCATCAGTATGGATGGTAAAGAGATTGAGACAGTTAACAGTTTTAGTATGCTTGGCTCCATAGTCAACATTCTTGGTACCAACAGCCAGGAAATCAAGAGATGAATTGCATTGGGCAAGTTGGCTGTCACAGACTTCTCCAGAGTACTGAAAAGCAGCAACGTCAGGCTGGAGATTAAGGTGCGCCTGATGTGGGCTATAGTCTTCACAACTGCGTGCTATGCGTCGGAGAGTTGGACAGTGAGTAGGGATGATAAAGAGAGAATCGAAGCCTTTGAGCTGTGGTGCTTGAGAAATGTGTTGAATATACCATGGACTGCTAGGAGAACAAACAGGTTTGTCCTGGAGACGGTGAAGCCAGACTGCTCCTTGGAGTCAAGTATTCTGAAGCTTCGTCTGACATATTTGGCCATGTTGCAAGGAGGGACCAGTCCTTGGAGAGGGACATCATGTTTGGGAGAGTAGAGGGAAAGAGCAGGAGAGGAAGACTCTGGATCGATTCTGTGATTGGGGTAGTGGGAGTAAGTGTGTCAGAGAAGGTGAGGTTGGCACAGGATAGAGCAGGGTTTAGGACTCTTGTGTACAATAGCGACTCATAGGCTCACTATGAGTCGCAAGCAACTTGACAGCACATAACAACAACAATACTCTTATAAATGTGAAAGCCTAGAGAAAAAGGACAAATTCCTTGAAACTCATGCTCTGCCCAGACTGACACGGTCAAATGTAGAACAATTGAACAGACCTATCACAAAATGAGAAATTGAGCAAGTCATAAAAAGACTCCCTCACAAAAATATCCTGGACCAGGTGGCTTCATGGCTAAATTCTACCAAATATTCAGAGATTTATCACCAAATCTACTAAAATTATTTTTAAAAAATAGAAAAAGAGGAACACTCCCAAAAACATTTTATGAAGCAAGTATAGTCCTAATACCAAAACCAAACAATATTACTAAAAGAGAACACTACAGACCAATACTCCCCAGCAACATAGACTCAAAAATCCTCAACAAAATCCTAGTCAACAAAATTCAAAAGCACATTAAAAAAAATTGTTCATCAGGCCCAAGTGGGATTCATAATAGGTATGCAAGGATAGTTCAACATAATAAAAACAATCAACTGAGAAAGATGGGATAAATAATGTATACTGCATTGAAACAGATGAGGGAGAGAACTGTTCAAAGGGGATATGTGATTCGGTATTATTGTCATGACAAGAGTCCAGAATGAAGGCTTCATAGTGGAGTGGACCTAGGGGAGGGATTGTACAATGAAAGAATTTTCTTTTACTTTTCAAAGAGAAGAGTGTACTAGTGGGGAGGGTTGGGCAGGGAGAAAAGTGTAACAATGAATGAATGGAAATCCAAAATCTCTGTAAATTTTCGTTAAAATTGATAAAAAATGATTAAAATAAAAAAGAAAAACAATCAATGTAAATATATTAGCAAAATAAATAATAAGAACCATATGATCATATGATCCTAAAAATTGATGCAGAAAAGACATTAGACATAATCAAACACCCTTAAGACACTCAGCAAAATAGGAATAGAAGAGAATTTCCTCAATATAATGAAAAGTATATATGCAAAACCAAGAGTCAACATTATTCTCAGTGGTTAAAGACTAAAAGCATTTTCCTTGTGAACAGAAACCAGACAAGGATGCCCTCTGTCACCACTTCTATTCAATATTGTATTGGATGTATATACTAGGTCAATATGACAAGAGAATGAAAAAAAAAAGACAGCCAGATCAGCAAAGATTAAACTGTTGCCATATGTAGGTGATGTGTTTACACAGAACACCCCAAGGAATCAACAAACAAATTGTTAGAGCTAGTGAACCAACTGAGTAGGGCTGCAGAATACAAAATGAATATAGAAAAATCAGTGGAATTCCTCTACAGTAACAGAGAGATTTCAGGAAAGGAAACCAAGAAAGCAATACTATTTACAATAGCCAACCACAAATTGAGATACGTAGTAATGAACCTAACTAGAGACACAAAAGACTGTACAATGAAAACTACAGAACATTTCTAGGAGACACAAAAAGAGACCTAAAATATGGAAAAATATTCCTTGTTCATGGGTAGGAAAACTCAATATTGTGAAAATAGCAATTCTTCCAGAAACAAACTACATGCTCAACACAATCCCAATGCAGATACCAAATTCCTTTTTCAAGGAGATCAAAATGGAAATTGTCATGTGTTTAGAAAGGAAAGAGACCTCTGATAAGCAAAGCACTTCTGAAAAACAAAAACGAAGTGGGAAGCGTAGCACTTACTCCCTGACTTCAAAACCTGCTACACAGCTTTGGTCACCAAAACAGCATGGTACTGGTGCAATGACAGACAAGTAGACAATGGAACAGAATCAAGAACTCAGAAATGTAGCTAGCTATAGTCACTTTATATTCAACAAGGAAATAAAACCTATCAAATGGAGAAATGGCAATCTCTTCAACAAATGATGTTGGCAAAAGTAGATTACTACTTGCAGAAACCTGAAACAGAATCCACAATTCACACCATTCACAAAAAATAATTCAAAATGGATCAGAGACCTGGGAGTAAAGCCCAAAACCATAAAGTTCATAAAAGATAAAACAGGCATCAAGCTTAGAAGGCCTAATCTATGGTATAAAGAGGTTGAAAATACAGCCAGAAATGTATAATTTGGAGAGGATAATACTGATGAAAGGGACTTTCTAATCATTAAATATCTGAGCTCATAAAATTTTTTTCCCAACAGGGTGAAAAGAAAATCTACCAACTGGGGAAAAACATTTGGTAAAACTATCTCAGACAAGGATCTCGTAACAAAAATTTACATTGTACGTCTGGGTTAAAAAAAATATATATAACCCAATTACAGTATGGGAAAATTTTTTTTTAAAGTAAATACTGTGAAACACAACATATACAAACTTTGTATGTAAATCAATAAAAAAATTAAAATGTGCTTTACTTGGTATTGGAATACATTATCCAATCAAAAATTAAATTAATAATTCACTAGGAATGCAGTAAAGAATCTGATCATTTCCCCCACCTGAGTAATTCCTAAGGGATATTTAATCCAGGAAAGTTGAAGGCTTCTACTGTTCACATCGAGAAAACATATAAGTATCTAGCCAGATGGAGTTCTTGAGTAAGGAAGGAGTGAGGAGAGCAAAAGAAGGAAGAAAAGAAAGAAGTGAAGGCAACAGGAGAGAGAGAGGAGAGGAGAGGAGAGGAGAGGAGAGGAGAGGAGAGGAGAGGAGAGGAGAGGAGAGGAGAGGAGAGGAGAGGAGAGGAGAGGAGAGGAGAGATTGAGGGAGGAATCAAACTGTGTGCTTGAAATAATCCAGAAGTTGTATCTCAAGCGAGGCCTTCTCTCTGTCCCTCTCAATTTATCTTTTCTTAAATTAGATTGAGTTGGATTTTCCAATATTTAAAAATGAAAATATCCTATGTAATACATCTTTCAGGTTTGAATTTTCAGGGAGTTTTTGTAGTGGTTATTTGTGGGAGTTTTGTTTTTTTGTTTTTGTTTTAAATTTTATTAATTTTAATGAACATGTACAGAGATTTTGGATTTCCATTCATTCACAGATGCACTTTTCTCCCTGCCCACACCTCTCCCCCTGCCCCCCAGTTTGCTTGTTTGTTTTTTTTTTAAGTGACAAAGTTCAGCACAACTGTATGACTGGCGAACTGTGTACTTCACAATGTATACATCACCAGATGCCACATCAACAGACACACCTTATGTATGCAAGGGATAAGATTATAAGTAATAAATACCAGAGTCAACCAAAGAATCCTTAACTAATGAAACTAATGGCTGTCACCTTAGAACCGACGAGTAGCTGACCCAACAGTGGGGTTTTGGAGACTCATTTCAGGGAGGATATTGCCCGTTTTTCTCCACCAAGGCAGCTGGTGGATTTGAATCTCTTGCCTTCAGGTTGATACCACAACTCTATACCCATGAGACCACCAAAGCTCCATAAATAATCCACAGGGAAAGAGAAATCTTAAAGGAAGTTATTCCTTTACTTCCGCAGAATTTCAAACTTAGAGAACTGTTTTGTCAAATGTTGCTAAAGATTTCTCATACTTGAAAGACTATTAATTTTTTCTTTATTAATAATTTTTTTCACTGGTATCTTTATTTTTATATTAAATACATAGTTTTTTGAATAAAGTGCTTAGTTAAACACCATCATTCAATGCCGAAGTATACAGAGAAAATCGATCTTCCTCCTTTTTCATTTACCACCAGCATAGGGCATGCTTTCCTTGTGAAAAAGAACAATTATTACATTAAAATAAAGAGTTGGGCAATGACTCGGGAGGATAGAAAGACAATTGATGCCTTTGAGCTGTGGTACTGGAGAAGAGTATTGAGGGTACCATAGACTGCTAGGAGAACAAGCAGATTCATTCAGGAGAGGGTTAAACTGGGCAACTCCTTGGAGGCAAAGATTCTGAGGCTTTGGCTCACATATTTTGGACATGTTGTAGGGAGGGACACGTCCTTGGAGAGGGACATCATGATTGGGAGGGTGGAGGGATAGCGCAGGAGGGGAAGACCCTCTATGAGGTGGATTGATTCAGTGACTGGGGTAATCGGGATGGGTGTGTCAGAGGCAGTGAGATTGGAACAGGACAGAGCAGTTTAGGGCTGTTATACATAGGGTCGCTATGAGTCGCAAGCGAGTCAATGGCACATAACAACAATAACAACAACGCCAGTGTGATATTCAGTGTCTGTAAAGCGATTATGATAAATAAATGTTTCATATAAAAATACTAGTTATGGTTTACAGTAGCATAACTCAGACTGTAGTGTCAGTTATTGCAGGAAACAGTTTGGGCTAGAATTATTTCTTTTCTTCAAAATGTGATTTTTCTAATAAAGAATAGTGATGGGGAAAACCCATCAAAACCAGATGGGTTGTTGCGTAGTTGATTTCAACCCATAGCAATCCCATAGGACAGAGTAGAATTGTCCGATAGGGTTTCCACAGTTGTCAATCTTTTAAGAAGCAGATTGTCACATCATTTATCCATGGAGCAGCTGGTCAATTTGAATCTCTGACCTTTGGAGTAGTAGACATTTACAGAATGTAAATATATAATTTCTTAAACATTTGCTTTAAAATATGACTATTAAATATATGAGTCATTCATAGATAATTCACAGTTTTTAGTTTATCTCACTATTGAATTAATTTTCAGATGTGGTAGGTATATATGTGTGTGTGTGTGTATATATATATATATATATATATATATATATATATACTCTGTCTCACATACTTTGGGCACGTGGCCCGGAAGAACCATTCCTTGAAGAAAGACATCGTGCTCAGAAGGGTGGAGGGACCGTGCAGGAGAGGAAGACCTTGGATGAGATGGATTGACATAGTAACTGGGGCAATGAGGGTAGGTTTGTTGGAGTCAGTGAAACTAGATTAGAACAGGTCAGTCATCAGAGCTGTTGTACACAGGGTTACTGTAAGTCACAGGTGACTCAATGGCACCTAACAACAACATACATAATTTATGTTCTTTTTAAGATCCGTCAAGTAGAATAAGATTCATAGCAACCCTATGAACAAAAGATCTGAATCCTGTGCTATACTCACACTTCCTGACATACAAGAGCCCACTGTGGCAGTCACCATGTCTATTCACCTGGTTTAAGGTCTTCCTTTCCTTCACTGGTCCTCCACCCTTCCAAGTATCATGTCCTTCTTTAAGGAATAGCCCCTGTTAGCAACAGGTTCAAGTATGTGAGGCAAAGCCTCATCATTCTTGCCTCCAGAGTACTCCAACTGCACCTTCTCCAAGAGATATCTCATTGTTCTTTTGGGATGTTCAATGCTCTTCTCCAAAACTATAGCTCAAAGACATCAATTCTTCTTATGTCATCCTTATTCATTGTCCAGTTCTCAGATGCATAGCAAGTGATCAGAAAGACTATGGCCTGAATTAGTCGTACCTTAGTCATCAAACTGACATCATCACTCCTCAGTAATTTGGAAAGGTCCCTAACTGCAGATTTTCCCAGTACAATGTCTCCTGATTTCCTGACTGTGGGTACCAAGGATGTTAATTGTATATCAAAGAAAGATGAAACTACTGAGAGTTTCAATCTTCTTTCCATCTATCATGACACTTCCTATCTGTTCAGTGGTAAGAGCCTTTTTTTTTTGAGATGCAATTCATACCGAAGACTGAATTCCTTGATATTCTGCAACAAGTGCTTCAAGTTCTCTCCACTTTCAGCAAGCACGGTTGTGTCATCTACATAATGCAGGTTATTATGGAGTCTCCCTTCAATCCTGATGCCACACTTCTCTTCACAGAGTCCAGCTTTTCAAATAATTTTCTCAGCACACAGATTAAATAGATATAGAAAGAGAATACAACCCTGACACACTCTCTTATTAATTTTAAACCATGCCATTTCCCCCTGCTCTGTTTGCACGTCCTCCTTGTCCAGGTCTAGGTTCTACATAAGCACAATTAAGTGCTCTGGGATTCCCATTTCTTTCAATGTCAGTCACAAGATGTTATTATGATCCACACAATCAAATGCCTTTGCATAGTCAATAAAGCACAAATAGGCATTCTTCTGATATTCTTTACTTTCAGCCAGGATACATCTGACAGCAATGGTATCCCTGGTGCAAAGGCTTCTTCTAAATCCTGACTGAACTTCTCGCAGTTCCCTGTCTATATACTGTTTTAGGCAGAGATAGATAGATGATAGATAGATAGATAGATAGATAGATAGATAGATAGATGATAGATAGATAGATAGATAGATAGATAGATAGATAGATAGATAGACATACTCAAACACAGGGAGAGAGGGAGGGAGGGGGGAAAGAGGGAGGAAAGAGTGGGAGAGAAGGAGAGGGAGAGGGAGACACGTATCAGTAAATGTGTCACTAAATGGTTCAAATATTTTGCACTTGGTTGCTAACCCTAAGGCTGGGGGTTCAAAACTACTAAGGATACTACAGAAGGACTTATACTCTACTTTCATAAAGATTATAGCCAAGATAACCATATGAAGCAATATTCTCTGAAATAAATGGGATCATAGTGAGTTCAAGTAGAATTAACTCAATGACAACAGATTTGCTTTTGTTCTTTTATCACTGTGTGAATGCTAACACCAGACCCTTTCTTACATTTGCTATCACAGACCTCCTTAAAATGCTAAAGAACAGTTTAAAAGCAATATATGATAGGGTATTATGGTTATCACAAGAGTGCAGAATGAAGGCTGCATAGTGGAGTGTACTCGGGGCGGGGGGATTGTATACCAATGAAGGAATTTTTCTTTTAGTTTTTTAAAGAGAAGAGTGAACAGGGGGCTGGGTGGGCAAGGAGAAAAGTGCAACAATGAATGAATGGAAACCCAAAATCTCTGTAAATGTTCACTAAAATTAATAAAATAAAGTTTTAAAAAATGCCAAAGAACAAACATGTTTGTTTAAAAACTAAGCTGTGCCTGATCCAAGCCATGGATAAGGGGAGGGGAAAATATATCAGTGTCTTTGAAAGGTTGTGTTGACAAGAGTATTGAATATCTCATGTACTGTGAAAAGCACAAAACCATCTGTCTTGGAGGAATTAGTGTACTACTCAGAGCTAAGCATGGTAAATGATTGTCAGACATACTATATTTTCAGGAAGTGCCAGTTCTTGGGGAAAAAAAAGACAACACATTGGGAAGAGCAGAATCAAAGCAAAAGAAAAGAAGACAATGAACAAGATGGGTTGACAGTGACTGCGACAATCGGCTGTAGTACGGCAGAGATCATAAGGACAAAGAGTGATAGGACAACGTTCTGAACTGTTATTTACAAAGCCACTCTGAGCTGTTGCCTAAGTTGACTTTAAGGCAGCTAACAATGCCACCGACATCCCTTTCCCTCATAATGCAGAATACATGTTCTAAGTCTTCCATTTGTTTAGGCTACTCTTTACCAGTAAAATATTAGCAATGTGGCAATATATTTTTTAAGATAAAATATAGCTGCATTTGGATCTGATTTAATATCCAGGTATACAATTAATACTACCAATTACTTTAAGCTGTCATCTGAACAGAGAGAGGAAGTAGGGAGTACAGACCAATAGCCCAGGATTCAGTGAAAGGCACTCATCTAACATCTTTTGGTTCTAATGTCTTTTTAAAAACTTTCATTCTTATTCCTATTTAATTAGGAAAATAAAAAATGCTTTCAAACTTGGCACCCCTCTTGCATTAATGTAACTATATCAAGGTCATTGAAAGCCTAGCACTGCATGTCACCACCTATTCAATGCCTTTTAAAGATAGCAGAATGTACTTGTACTGATACAAAGTACTCTAGTAAGAAAGATGAGATTAAAAAAAACACCACAAAACAATAGAAATTCTGACCCATTAGGTTAGAATTATTTCATATCCTTGAGACATTAAACCTGCCTTGGGTTTGCTTGTCTCTTTCTCGTTCTTCTCTTTCTGTTCTCTGTCCTCCACCAACTCTCCCTCATCAACCCACAGATCTCGATGCTGTCACAGAACAAAGGGAAATAAGATATTGTTTCTCATAGTTAGTAAAGGTGACTGTGGGGCCATGAAATATCCAAGGAATGAGTTATCAGCTCCATTCCCCAAAGACTTCTTGATATATTAACTTGCTAGTTCCTAGAGACATCGTCTAAATTTAGCAATTAAGAATTCTTCCACCAGGGATTGATGAGGGCAGTTTCATTACTCTTCCTGATGAGAGTCTACATTATGAATGAAAACTTCAAATGATAAGTGTAGAATCTATAAATCACTGAAAGAAGTATTAATAAAGAAATGTTATCGGCGATTGCCTTCGAACTGAGCACGGCTCATAGCGACCCTAAGAAAAGGCTTGAAGCCCCTCTACAACTATCAACATTTCTCCAACTTCATAGGGTTTTCAGAGGCAGGTTATTTAGGAAGTGGATGCCACTCCTGCTTCCACATACTCTGAACAATTTAATTTCTATCTTAAATGCAAAAAAAGACAAAATTATCTTGGAGTAAATAGAACAATAAATAAAAACTTAGGAAAGAATCATCCAGTAAAACACATAGTAGTGAAACAGATTTTGCTTCTTTAAAATTAAGATACAATTTAAAATTATTTTTGTGTAAATAATAAGCCACACTACAGTGCCATAATGACAAAATCACCTCCATACTTAAGAAATATGAAGTATATTTGGAGAGGATAAAATTGGTAAATGGGACCTTCTGCAGATTAAACCTCTATGCTCCTCAAAAAAAAATTTTTAATAGGGTGAAAAGAAAACTTCCTGACTAGAAAAAAACTTTTAGTAATACCATCTCAGACAAGGGTCTCATAAAAAAAGTTTACAGAATATTCCTGGTTCTCCAGAAGAAAAAGACATATAACCCGATTACAAAATGGGCAGAAGACATGGATAGACTTTTCACAGAGGAAGACATTCAGATGGCTAACAGACACATGAAGAAATGTTCAATATCATTAGAAATAAGAGAGATGCAAATCAAAACTATCTCACCCCAGTAGCAGTGACAAAGTTTAACAGGACAGTAGGCAATAAATGTTGGAGAGGGTATGGAAGGGATTTTAAAATGGTACAACCACCCTAGAAGGCAGTTAGACATTTCCTCAGAAACCTGAACATAGAAATTCCATATGACCCAGCTATTTCACTACTATGAATATACCCCAAGGAAATTAAAACTGAGACACAAACAGAGACGTGTACACGATTACTCATAGCAGCATTATTCACCATTGCAAGAACATGGAAACAGCACAAATGTCCAACCACAACTAATCTGATTGAGAAATTGTGGTCCATTCACACAATGGGATACCAACCAACACTCATGAGTAATGATTTTAAAAAAAATATTATGTAATTTGAGAGAGTCTGGGAAACATTGTCCTGAATGAACTAACTCAGTCTCTATAGGACAAATACTACATAAGATCATAGAAAAATAACTAGTAAAGCATGTAGGATGAGGATAGAGAGGGGTGCAATCACAAGTTTGCACAATTTGATGGATGGAGCGATGGGGTAAAGGAAATAGGAAAGATCCAGTGAGGACCTGAAAAGACAGGGTAATGATGAGAGTAGTACAATGGTGATAAATTTTATAAAACATAAGGCATGTCTCAACCTGTACACAGAACAGATCATCTAGGAGGCTGGGCTCTGTGAGGAGAGACGCAGCATCAGGATTGGTGGAAGATCTATCAACAATCTGCGATATGCAGCTGACAATATGCAGATGCTGAAGATGAGGAGGACCTGAAGCGCTTGCTACAGAGGGTCAAGGACTGCAGCCCCCAATATGGATTGAGGCTCAATGTCAAGAAGACAAAGATTTTCACCACTGGACCAATTGGTAACATCAGGATGGATGGTGAAGAGATTGAGATTGTTAACAGCTTTAGTTTGTTTGGCTCCACAGTCAACACTCTTGGCACCAGTAGCCAGGAACTTAAAAAACGTATTGCCATGGGAAAGTCGGCTGTTAGGAACTCTCCAAAGTACTGAAGAGCAATGGTGTCTCTCTGGAGACTAAGATGCATCTGATACAGGCCATGGTCTTTGCAATCACTTGTTATGCATCAGAGAGATGGACAATGACTAAGGAGGATAGAAGGAGAATTGATGCCTTTGAGCTATGGTGCTGAAGAAGAGTATTGAGGGTACCATGGGCTGCTAGGAAAACAAACAGATTTATCATGGAAAGGGTCAAACCGGGCAGCTCCTTGGAGGCAATGATTCTGAGGCTCCGTCTAACATACTTTGGACATGTTGTAAGGAGGGATCGGTCTTTGCAGAGGGATATCATGCTTAGTAGGGTGGAGGGACGGTGCGGGAGGGGAAAGCCCTCTATGAGGTGGATTGATTCAGTGACTGGGGTAATTGGGATGGGTGTATCGGAGATGGTGCGATTGGCACAGGACAGAGCAGAGTTTAGGGCTGTTGTACATAGGGTCGCTATGAGTTACAAAGTGACTCGATGGCGTATAACAACGACAAGAAGACATGGGAATGATTGTATGAAATACAATGTGAAAGAAGAATAGTGTGAAATGCAATACATATGAGTTTTGTAAACAAACTAATATAAAACAATTTTTTAAAAAAAGAGTAAATCTCATTAAATAGACATTGTCTGTAGCTATATTATTCCAATATGTGTTCTTTAACATCCAGAAAATAAAATCCTCACTACTAGGCCAACAGGCAACATCATAATAAATAGAGAAAAGGCTGAAGTTTTCAATAATTTAATTTTACTGGTATCCACAACCAGCATACAGCAACAGTCAAGTAATCAAAAGAGCTCTTGAATTGGGAAAATGTGCTGTTAAGAACTTTTTCAAAGTATGGAAGAGCAAGGATGTCAGTTTAAAGGCAAAGGTGTGCCTGACCAATGGCATGACATTTTCAATTGCTTCCTATACGTCCGGAAGTTATCCAATGACTAAGGAAGATCAAAGAAGAATCAATGGCTCAGAATTATGGCGTTGGCAAAAATGTATTTGATGTAGCACAAATTACCAAAAGAACAAATCTCTCTTGAAAGAAGTGCAATCGGATGAAACTTATGCATAGTTACAGGAAGAAATATTCCTTAGAGAAAGACATCATGCTTGGACAGGTCATTGGAAGAGAGGAAGAACCTCACAGAGATGAAATAACACAATGACTATCACAATAGGCTTAATTAAACATGAAAGAGATTGTGCGGATGATGGTACAGGGAGTGGGCGAGATTCAGATCTGTTGTCCGTGCGCTCTCTATGATTCTACTTGATGGCACCTAACAGTGACAACATTATTTTAGAGTCATATTTCACTAATTTGTGGTACTTTTATGGAAAAATCAAAGGAAATTAAGATAACTGAATCATTTAAGTCCCAGATTAGTTACATATCAATCACAGTCTCTTACACAGTTTCTATTTATGTAAGTAAAGTTGGCATCGATAGTGACTGTCCCTGAATTACTGCTGAGTATCAAATCATCAAAATAAAATTACTTGCCTGACACCGTGTGCTGGGTTGCTTTGAAAACATCACCAAAGGCCAAATTTTAAAACTACAATCTGCAGTTTTCCCATTAATTATATTTCATTATTCTTTTTTAACACAAAATCCCCATTTTATGAATTAGATTGAGTTGTGCCATTCCATTCCCCTAAATATATACTGAAATCGTAACTGCTGCCCCCTAAAGTTTTAAATGTGAGTATTTGGGAATAGACTATTTTCTTTTGTTAAGTTAATTACTTTATGCCAGTGATAAGGAGACACTAAAATGCCAGAATAAACAGTAATCCTTTCAAATCCTTTCAAATCTATTAAACCCACACTCTTTCTGGCTAGGAAAAAGAACAACAAATTGACAACCTACAGTTTTTTTTCTAAACAAATTGTTTATTGTGATTTGAGTGAAGGTTTACAAAGCAAATTAACTTTTCATTCAACAATTTACATACATTTTATTCTGTAACGTTGAATACTCTTATACTTCGTGTAATTCTGTGTTCCACTAGACTTTCTGTACCTCTCTCTGTCTTTCCTTTCCTTACTGTCATTGTGTTGATCACCCTCTTATTGAATATTACTTTCTCTTCACACATTTTAATATTTATCTATTGACTATTTTATCTATTTATCTATTGACTACTTTTTACTCCCTTTTCCCTCCTTCTCATCCCTGATAACTATCTACCAGTGATTCTTACTGTGTCTTTCTTTCGCTTTTTGTAGTAATGTGTTAGACAATATTCATCCTTTTGTGACTGATTTCTTTCACTCAACATAATTTCTTCTACATACATTTATTTATCAAAGTGTTTAAGGTTTTTTCAGTGTTGCATAGTACTCCATTGTGTAAATGTACCTTTTTTTTTTTGGTGTTGACTATTGATTGATTGAATTAGCATCTCTGCCATTTGTCTCTCCTGCCCAGAAATCAATAAGGCCATGGCCAACACAATAACTACTTACTTATTGGAACAATTGTCTTGGAGATTACAGGAGATAATGATTGAAGAAGAATATTAGGCACATATAAACTACTTTGCAAATGTACTATTTATATAATTGTATGCACATGAAAGTAGTAGCTGAATGTATGAGCATATAAGTGTTATATTCTCATTTCCATTTTTGCAAACATTTTTCTTTTTAAAAAAATTTTACACTAGTTTATTTACAAAATTCAAATACATTGTTTTAGAGTAGGCTTTTCTTTTAATCCATTCATCCATTCATAGATGCTTATGTTGTTACTATTTGCTGTTGTGAATAGTCTACAATGACTATGGGTATGCATATTGCTTCTTCACGTCACAACTCCTATTTCTTTAAGATATATATGTACTATTGCATTGTTGAATCAAATAATATTTATAGTTCCAATTTTCTAAGGAAGGGCCAAAATGTTTTCTACAGTGTTTGCACCATTTTATGCTCTTACTAGCAGTGGATGAGAGTTCCAATTCTCCCCATATATTCATCATTTGTTGATTGTTTTCTTATTGAACTTTGCTGTTGTTACTGATTTGAGCTGATCTCATTGATGTTTAGATTTGCATTTCTCTGTTAGCTAATGATCTTAAGCACTTCTTAGGTTATTGGTCATCAAAATGTCTTTTTTTGGTCAAGTTTATTTTCATATCATCTACCCAGTTTGTAATGAGGTTCTTTGTTTTTGTTGAGATATTATGACAGATTTTTCCTATGAATTTTAGATGTAAGTCTCTTGTAACACCATTGCTAATATTTTTTCCCATTCTATGCATTTCCTCAAACTTTCATTTTTTAAAGCTCCTTCTTTAAACATTTATCTCTATTATTACTGATGTTTCTGACCTAACCCTAAAGAACTGATGGTCAAGTAAGGAGTCAGATGCAAGATCCTGATCCAGAAAAATACAAGTGAGTTTTTCTCGGCATCCGTACACCTTGAATATGCAGCCACACTACTGAGAAAGTCCGATTTCATCAAAGGAAGCATTGCGTTATATCTACGCTCATCAAGGAAATGATGGCATCGTAAAGATACCAGAGAGTCACAGCCTGCTGATAAGGAAAATATCTGGAGATGTTGTCATTTAGCATGCAAGAAATAATAGGAAGTAAAAGCAAAGCTCAGTGTGCTGGAGTCTATTCCAAGCTACAGTCGCTCTGCATTACTTTTCAGAGGCTGTAAATCTCGACAGGGAAAGACTGCCCGTCTTACCCACTTGAAGGTGCTGGTAGATTTGAACTGCTAGAGATATGTGACCTCTAGGCTGACACACTATGGGCTTTGTCAGTGGTGGGGGTGGTGTTAGGTGCCATCAAGTCTGTGTCACTTAAATATAAAGCTCCTTTAATATTAACTGTTGTTGTCAGGTGCTGTCAATAGGATGTCGCCTTGGCATAATGATAGAGTTAGGCCCACTGCTGTAAAACGGGACTGACTTTGGGGTTGAGGGAAGGCAGGGAAGGAGGGGAGGAATGATGTATGCTGCATTGAAACAGATGAGGGAGAGAACTGTTTAAAAGGGATATATGATTGGGTATTATTGTCACGCCAGGAGTCCAGAATGAAGGCTGCACGGTGGAGTGGACTTGGGGGGGAGGAATGCATAACAGTGAAAGGAGAAGAGTGAATAGGCAAGGGGGCTGGCAGGGAGAAAAGTGCATCAGTGAATGACTGGAAACCCTAAGTCTCTGTAAACTTTCATTAAAATGAATTTAAAAAATCTTTAATAAAATAATAATGAACTAAAAAAACCAAAAAATTTAAAAAAGAAAAGGGTAACTAATAACTACTATCAAACACCTTTTAAAAAAATCACAATGAAATGGTGAAAAAATACAAATCCTTTGAGAACCTAGAATATGATCGAAATGCTATTTTAGGGGAAAAAGAAAGAATGAAGAGTGTTTTTGTGGCAAACAGACTAATTTTATCCACTCCTACATGTTTCAAAAGAAGTATCCTGCAATTGAATAACAATCTAGATCTGGTGGTATTAAATATGTATGTAGTAGTGAAAATAAGCACTTTGGGAACACTTTTACAAGAGATGCTCTATAAAGGGTATGTAATTGACTGAGAATAGCAGCTCCAATACCCCAACAATTTTGTTACAAAACACAAGGCTTACAAAACAGCCTTCCCTTCCATCCACAGAGCATCCACAGCATTGACTTTTTAAAGCAGTTCTGAGTGCAAGTCCATTAGCGACTTCTCAAAATATCCCCACAAATAGATACATATAGAAACTAACACTCCCAATTTATAAGCAAAGAAACTGTGCCCGAGAAAGCTAAGTGTCTGCTCTCAGACAGTGGGAGAGCTATGGCTTGACTCCCAGTAATTATTCTACTTTTTGAAACCTATAATGTTTAGGTACCAAAGTTCTAATCCAAATTAACATTGAAAATAGCATCCTCTCAGTTGTCTGTACAAAAAGAACTCTCGTTTCACAGCAGAGATGTACGATTTGTGAAGTCAGTTCAGATTGGTGAGTTTGGAAAGGCAAAGGTTGAAGGGTTATGCAGTAAGAATAGAAAATGACTGGACGACCCTTGGCCCATTCTCTCCACGAAAGAGAAAAGAAAATGCCAGCCCCATAAAAATGTGTTCTCACTCTATGACGCTCCACGTCTTTAACTGCTCCAAAACTAATACCCATACATAGCTATATGCAAATGTAATGCTGAGGTTTCAATATTAAGAAAGATTAAGTATCATTTTAGAAGCACTGAGTTGCTCACACTAATGAGAATTGGAGGTGTCTCAGTGTCCTAAGTGACCTTGTCTTTGAAGGAAACAGCCCTATTTGTTAGCCCCTTTCCAGGCTTATAAACACCCTTACAGAGATGGTATTGGAACAGGCCCTGTATCTCTGATAGGATGAACTGATGCATTCCATTGACTCACAATCCAAAATTAACAAAGGGAATAGTATCTGTGTTTTGATTATCTGTCACATGTAATAGTGTGTGTGTGTCTTTTAAAGTTACTGCTTACATATGCATCTTTAACTTTTACCCCTAACCAACAGTTTGCATGGCTTCGAAAATTAACTTCCAGAATTTTTCTCTCTATCTCCATTCCTTCTTTCTCTCATTTTCTCTGATGTGGTCTCCTCATCTTTTATATAATGTGGTTTCCCCAACTGGAACATTCTTTTGACTCCACTGATCTGCAGATTTTTGCGCTTCTGCCCTCCCAAGAGGACTTTATCCCCAGGAATGGAACTTTGATATTCTTTCTAAGAATACCTACTAATTTTATACTTAAAACCTCCATCGTGCCTGCATCTTCTAGCTTTCCCTAAATGTGCCTTCTTCAGCCAATAATCTTAGCCATCTGGCTCCCAAATCTTTCTCTCTAAGACACTTTATTACTAGAAATTACTTTATCCTTACAAGCTTCTTGTGGAGAGCTGCCATGTTTCCTATATTGGGTAAATGACAAGCTTTCGTTTGTTTTAAAAAACCACAAAAAAACTATTCTGCATGGTGGTACTTGATTCTGCCTTGATTTTTACTTCTTTTGGCTTCCTGATAAGTTTTTCTATACCTTTACTATCAAATCTAGTAATTTATATTTTGTACTTGTTCATTACCCTTGTCATTTCCTTGACTGTGACGTGCCTTGTAGTTCGTTTTAAGTTTATTTTGCCCTTGACTCAATGTCTTTATTATTCACAATTCCTGAAGGTGAAAATATTTTTTTTTTCCGGTGAAAGTTTTGATTTGCCTAGTTCAACTCCCTAATGTAAGTTTGGATGATGCATCATGGTATGTTAAAGAAACCAACTCCCTTCGCCCATCCATAATACTTCTCTATGTTTTTTTGTATCAAGGTAACTACTGTACTAATCTTTCTTGTTTATAACTATGTAGTACTATATTCAAGGGAGCTCAGGTGGCCTATGGATAAGGACTTGTACTGCCCACCCAAAAGCAAGTACATGAAGCCCACCAGTTTCCCAAAGAGACAAAGGTGCTCACTCGCCTGTCAGAGGCTAGAAATCACTGGGGAGCCAGCTGTGTTTGTTTGTTGTTGATTAGTATGTTGTTGAGTTGTGGTGTATGTAGTCCATAATGAATTGCTCTGTAAACCCAAGGCTGTCAGTCTCTGGAGGTTTGAATCTACCCAGCAGTGTGAAATAAACAAACAAACAAAAAACCCACACAGAGAAAAATCCCCGATTGGCAAGCTCCTTCTGTTGCAATTTATAATCTCAGAAATCAAATAGAGGGTTATTATGAGTCCGAACAAACTTGAAAGCAATAGAAGAAGATGTTGTAGATTTTCATTTCCTTTCTTTTTTACTCTTTCAATGCTATTGCTGACATTGAGTTTCTGTTAGGAAAATAGTAAGAGATTCATATATAATAAAGTATAAAAATATGCATATATATACATAAATACATAGTACGACATTAAAATGTGCACGGATATTCACATGAATATAATTGAAGGTAGAAATACCTCTGGACGGGTTGATGTTAGTTAGGAATGACTGTGTGAGGGCATCACATTTTGCATTTGTTATTTTCTGTGTTACGTTTGTCCTTCGGCATGTGAGAGAGACTTATCTGTTAGATTTACTTCTTTCCATATTAACTGTGTTCCTGAGTAATTAGTTGAGTCATTTTTTATTAGAAATCAGTGCATTTGAAAGCATTATTGGTTAGCCTCTTTATTTCATTGTATTTGTCATCCAAATAAATGCTCCCATAAACCAGCAAGTAAAGTCTGCTCAGGCAGTCTAGTGAGGAATTCAGGCATTAAAACCTATTTAAAGGAGGACATTTTCCCTCTAAAAATACCCTCAGACTATTCACTTCTGGAACGACAAGGTCCGATTGTAATTATTTTTTTCTTCCCTCACTCTCCTTCCCTAATGCTGCCGCTTTGACACAAGGCTACATCTTTCCAAATAACATTTTAGAGTAACCATGGGAAAACCAATAACCTTTAACTAACTTCCTGTATGAAGAGCCGTAACAAACCCCACTCCCCTTCCTTTACGTTCAGTCCTGCTTCCTTTTCTAATATACACACTCACATATTGATACAGTTTTTCATGTCAAGATATTGTAATCAATCTTTGGAGGTCTTACATTATTCTTTTTATACTATAATTTCAGATTTTTCTGGACTTGAAAGAATTAAAATTTTTTTTATGGCTTTCTTTTTATCAACTCCTTCTTTCTTTTCTATTCCTACCTTTCTTTTGTTGTTCTTTGCTGTAGATTTAAATGTCTTTCCCCCTATAAAATTTATATTTAATGTATCTTATATTGTCCTTTTCCTTAGTCTTTTCCTCCATGAACACAGACATGAGCCTCCTTTCTGTTTTAATCCTTAGTTCCATGGACTTCGAAGTCTTCTAGGACCTCTCTTGTTACAGTCCATCTCTTTTATGAAGTACATTTTGTTTAATATTACTACTTTTATGTCCCTGCCATATCCTGAGATGTAACTGGTTTGTTTTTGTTTTCTCCCGTCTGCTCTGGAAATGCCTATTCTATCCCCTTGCTTTCTTCTAGAACCTCATATCCTTTCTCTGCAGTCCTTTTGAGAAGATGTTACCAGTTTAGGGCTTTCATTTCCCTTTCAATGACATTTAACATGCTCCTGGGTATACAGTTTAAAGGTGACCTTCCTCCCTAGAATGATATTTCCTTTTTTTCTTACTCTTTCAGCTAAAAGCAATGACCTTGTCCTCCATTCCTAAACCACTTTTTCTTACTAATTCTGTGTCTTTTTCTCTGGCTTCACTCTGAGTGTCCCCATACTAATATCTATATTCGTCCATTGCTAAATGAAAGCCATTTGGTCATTAGTTACCCTCCTCTTCTCTTTGGTACACTGTCCTTCACACATATGTTTTCTAATCTAAACACTTACCAGCCTGCCACTTCCGTTTGTGACGCTAATCTCTCATGGCATCCTCCTAAAGCGAACTAGAAATCTCATACAGTCAAAATGTCATGCCTCTGGAGAATGAATAGAGTCTTTAGCCATGGCTGGTTAATATAATCACCATTGCTTTCCACTTTCTCCTGGGGCGCTCATTCTCCAAGCTAAATAGTATTGCTTTGTTGCGTTGAAGCTCATGTCAGACTCCTTATTTCCAGGGACTTCAATTACTGTCAGTATGTCCCTTGAGTTCCTCTAGACCAAATTAATGAAGAGGGTCCCAGTAGCAATTACGTGGCCTGAAACTGGTCTCCATGAAAGCAGAAATTCATAACTAATTTTTTATTAAAAAGAATCTCTTTTTACAATAACAAATAAATAGATAACTTACACTAATTATTTTCTTCTTTTTCCCCCATTGGAAGAGTTGTTTCCTTATGCTCTTGACCACTTCCCCTTTCCTCTAAAAAAATGTACTACCAATATACAGACTTAAAGTGACACTACCATCAGGTTTCCAAGGCTGTAAATCCTTACAGTAGGAGGCTGTTCATTTTAATCCATGGACCTCCTGATAGAGTCTAGTTGCCAAACTTTTAATTGTTGTTGTGTTAGGTACCATCAAATCAAGTACAACTCATAGCGACCTGAAGAACAGCCAGCCTGAACCCTGTCACATCCTGTGCCGTATCGATTATTTCTGACACCCTAGAGTCCACTGCTGATATCACCATTAATTCATCTCCTTGGGGTCATCCTCTCCTTTCCTGGCCCTCCATCTTTCCATACATGATGCTCTTTTCCAAAGAATAGTCTTGTCTAGACAAATATCTAAAGTACGAAAGACAAAGCTTCACCATCCTTACCTCCAAGGAGCATATAAAAGTCCTCTTCTTTAAAGTTGGGTCACATTTTAAATGTTACAAAGTCAAATTCCAAAACAGGTGGCACTATCAGCTGGGCACTTTAACCCTGACAAAACATAGAGCACTCAGGGTATAATTGAAATCTCCAGCCAGGAGTGAATTGATGAAAGATGTATCTTACATAAGAAACCAAGGATGTTTCTTATGTTTTTACTTGCCTATATGGAATTAGGTTGAATATTACAAACAAAGATGTATGTAAAGTTAATAATTTACTTATGTATGAATATAAATGTGCTCACCAAGTTGTGCCAAGAAATCTGGAGAACAACCACTTGGCCAACTGACTGGAAGAGATCTATATTTGTTCCCATTCCAAACAAAGGTGACCCAACTGAGTGCAGAAACTACAGAACAGTGTCATTGATTTCACATGCAAACAAGATTCTACTGATGATTATTCAAAACCAATTAGAACAGCATATCATCAGAGAACTGCCGGAAGTCCAGGCTGGGTTTAGAAGGGGTCATGGTACTAGGGATATTGTTGCTGATGTTAGATGGATCTTGGCTGAAAGCAGAGAATACCAGAAGAATGTCTATCTGTATTTCATTGATTGTGCAAAGGCATTTGACTGTGTGGATCATAACAAACTGTGGCTGACTCTGAGAAGAATGGGAATCCCAGAACATTTAATTGTGCTAATACGAAACCTGTACTTGGACCAAGAGGCAGTAGTCAGAACAGAGCAGGGTAATCCTGCATGGTTCAAAATTCGGAAGGGTGTACGCCAGGGATGCATCCTGTCTCCATATCTTTTCAACATGTATGCAGAGAAGATTATCCGAGAGGCTGGGCTCTATGAGGAGAATTGTGGCATCAGGATTGGTGGAAGATCTATTAACATCCTGCGTTATGCAGATGACACAACCCTGCTTGCTGAAACTGAGGAGGACCTCATGCACTTGCTGCAGAGGGTCAAGGACTGCAGCCTTCAGTATGGACTGAGGCTCAATGTCAAGAAGACAAAGATTCTTACCACTGGACCAATTATTGGCAGCGTCAGGATGGATGGTGAAGAGATTGAGATTGTTCACAGCTTCAGTTTGCTCAGCTCCACAGTCAACACTCTTGGCACCAGCAGTCAGGAAATCAAAAAGCGTATCGCGAAGGGAAAGTCTGCTGTTAGGGACCTCTCTAAAGTACTCAGGAACAACAGTGTCTCTCTGGAGACTAAGGTGCGCCTGACACAGGCCATGGTATTTGCAATCACTTGTTATGCATCAGAGAGTTGGACAATGACTAGGGAGGACAGAAGGAGAGTGGAGGCTTTTGAGCTGTGGTGCTGGAGAAGAGTACTGAATGTACCATGGACTGCCAGGAAAACAAACAGATTTATCTTGGAGAGGATTAAACCAAGCTACTCCTTGGAGGCAAGGATTCTGGGGCTTCGTCTGACATACTTTGGACATGTTGCCAGGAGGGACGGGTCCTTGGAGAGGGACATCATGCTTGGGAGGGTGGAGGGACAGCGCAGGAGGGGAAGACCCTCTATGAGATGGATTGATTCGGTGACTGGGGTAATCGGGATGGGTGTGTCAGAGGCAGTGCGTTTGGCACAGGATAGAGCAGGGTTTAGGGCTGTTGTGCATAGGGTCGCTATGGGTCGCAAACGACTGGACGGCAGATAACAACAACAATATGAATATAAAAATAATAGACAAGAACTTGCACACAATGCTGTGTTCTCATCCTTTGCTGTGCTATTCAACACCCTCTGTGGTTTCACAATTAAGGTACAAGACCTTGGATTTGAGAAACTGGACCTAAAGATCTTTGTGTGCATGCAGGCTATAGAAGAATTCCATTCTCTGTCTTCCTGACAAAAAAAAAGGAACAACAACAACAAAAATTGTTAAGTGTATAAAGAATTGTTATGCAATACAGAATTTCTAATCTATTAATGAGCAAATGATCTAAGACATGTATTACCAAAGCCAGAAAGAGGCATGAGGAGCACCCCAGGATGCTTTTGAGAAAGGCCAAGCCTGCCAGCAGAATTGCAATCTTTACTAGCATGTGCTAGGATTTATTATAAATTTAACAAAAATTCTTTTGAAAGTTTTATAGTTCCTGAGACTAGTGTTTTGTGTGAAAAGGGATAAAAGAACCAAATATTAAGAATGAGATACAAGAAAGCTGCTCCTTTGAAAACTATTGACTTCTGAGAACAAAATTTAAAATAAACGCAGACGACTTGGGATTCTGCTGGCACTTGTACGTGACAGAGGACCATTTAGCTATTGGTTTATTGTCATCTAACAAGCTGCATGTACACAATAAGGACCTTACTCTGATCACAGGACCATATGTAGTATTTGTCATCTTACCACCCACCAGGTCCCACATACACTCAAATCTAAATCTAGATACTTGAAAAGCTAAACCTTTGATTTGTCAAGTACTGAGATTTCCAAAAACGTCCCCTGCCCCTTGTGTGTGATATCTTTTCAACTTTCCTAACACCCTGATTGAGCGCTCTCTTGTAATAGCTTCTTTCTTTCTCTCTCTCTCTTTCTCCTTTCCCCTCACTTCTCTCTTCTCCTCTACGCCTCATCCCAACGTTGGTTCAACTCTGTTGTTTGTGTTCTGTGTCCTAAAACCCTGCTGTGATCCTTAATGAAATAAATTTCAGGAAGCCTATTGATTGGATCCATGACAGTGTATAATTTATAGGAGCAGCTGGGCTCCCACATCCAGGGACAATCCTTTTACTCTTTATGCCCTCTCTCCAATTCTGATCCACACTAACCCTTTCTCCCAATTTGTTGGAAGATTTTTCTGTCTTATTCCTTAGACTTCATCCATCTCTTAGTTTCATATTAAGGGAAATCGGTATCTCTTAGGTTTCAAAAGAAACATCACAGATTATCACATCTTAGTTACTAAACTTGTTGTTGTTGTTATGTGCTGTTGAGTCGCCTGTAACTCATAGCAACCCTATCTATATACAGCAGTCTGAAATCCTGCTCTAGCCTGTGCCAATCTTATTGTCTCTGACACACCTACCCCCATTACCCCAATCACTGAATCAATCAATCTCATCAAGGGTCTTCCTCTCTTGCACTGTCCCTCTACCCTCCCGAGGATGATGTCCCTCTCCAAGGACTGGTTCCTCCTCGCAACATGCCCAGAGTATGTCAGATGAAGCTTTAAAATTCTTGCCTCCAAGGAGCAGCCTGGTGTCACACTCTAGGAAACACATGTTTGTTCTCCTATCATTCCACGGTATATTCAATAGTCTTTTTCAGCACCACAGCCAAATGTATCAATTCTCCTTCTATCATCCCTGGTTATTGTCCAGCTTTCCGATGCATAGCAAGTAATTACAAAGACGATGGCCTGGGTCAGGCACACCTTAGTCTCCAGATTGAAATCGTTGCTCTTCAGTACTTTGGAGATGTCTCTGACAGCAGACTTTCCCAATGAAATTTGTCTTTTAATTTCCTGGCTGCTGGTACCAAGAGTGTTGATCATGGAGCAAAGCAAATTAAAGTTGTTAACCGTCTCAATCTCTTCACCATCTATCTTGATGCTGCCAATTGGCCCAATGGTGAGAATCTTTGTCTTCTTGATGTTGAACTTCAATCCGTATTTCAGTATGCAGAACTTGACCCTCAGCAGCAAGTGCTTCGGTCTTCCTCAATATTAAACTTAGATGTCTCAAAAAGATCCTCTTACCTCTGAATTCAGTTTCATTCTCTCTCTGAATGTCTGAATGTTCCGCACAAGGATTCTTGATGACACTTCCAATTTTATAAACCTCAGTGTACACAGTCTCACCCGTATGTAATTTCACATCCGTTGAACAGAAAGGCTGGTTCGCAGTCTCACCAGTGTGTAATCTCACGTCTGTGGAACAGAAAGGCTGTTTCACAACTAGTCAAAAACTAGAGGAGTCTAAGTTTTAATGGCTGACAAACTTATAATTCCACTAAGCGGGAATGCTTTTTCCCTTTCTTGTTATGTGGCAGAAATGTCTGCTGCATTAGCCCAGTCAATTCTTGGTTGTTGTTGTGGTTTTTTTTTCTCCTTCCATTAGCTGTTGTACACAGGGTTGTTATGAGTAGCAGGTGACTGACTGAATGGCACATAACAACAATTTTTTAAAAGTGTCATTTTGGTCTATGAACTTTTCTGAAAGGGTCACATTCCAAATAAGCCATTGCTGGACCGGCCTCCATTGCTGTCTCTGATGCTGGGCACGTGGCTAGCCTCTTTCATGACTTTATCCAGGCACTGGATGCCGTTCATATGCCACAGGGTTCATTTCACTGGGTCTTATTTCCAATACTGATTGCTTTTTAGGTGGTACTATTTGAATATTGTAACCATGCCATTAAGTTTGGGAACATCGAAACAAAGGTCATCTCTTCCGATTTATTTGTTGGCAGTGTAAAAGAAAATCTGATTTCTTCCCATATCATGACAGTTAAAAATGACAACATTTCCACTCCCTTTTCTAGCCATCTTATCCAGACATTGGTTGGTTTCCACATTTCTTATTTTTCCCAAAGAGAAATAATGGCGCAGAATTTGAGAATCAGGATAAATATTCTCTTGGTACCAAGAAAAAGGTTTGCATTGTAGTTTCTGTCTTAGGGGAAGTCTTGATGATCTATCTCCATGGTCTACCTTTGTAACAATGGGGAAATGATGTAGAATAAATTATTGAATCCATCCATCCAAATTTCTGCACGTTGTTCATTACTTTTATTGATTATCTGCCTTGTGTCTCCCGGAAATGTATAAGGTAGCTTTCCAGAAAATATGTTCAACATAAAAATGTGTAACAATTCCCAAAGTACCTCCACGCTGCCAAATCGTAAAGGAAATGTCTAGGTTTTCTCCTCCCGCAATATACAGATAGGTCCAGTTTCCTGGAACTAATCACTGTATACTGGGGGGGGGGGGGAAGGCCTCCTGCCATTGTTGGCGTTCTGACAGGAAGTGTTCCATCACCTTTTCTTCTGCCCACTTCTCGGGGAACAGGACACCAGTGCGAATTTAGCTGCCGGTTGAATTTACCACCTGTCATATCTGCTTCTGCAATGCATTCAAAAGCGCCATCGCTGTTCAGTGATAGGGCACACGACTGTTCTGTCATGCTTGATTCCAGCGAGGACAAGCGCCAATCACTCCACTGTGAGCCTTTGAGACGGTGACTGGGTGACCTTTAGACAAAACAACTCCTTTCTTCATTAACTTCAGTCCAGAATGCTGTTCCATTTGAATTACATCAACAGGCAGTATCAATTATTTTTTTTCACATAACTCTCTGGAGGTCTTTTCAAAAATCTCTTTTTTTATTAACTTTAATGAACGTTTACAGAGACATTTTTTGCGAATGTCGATATTTTTAATGTATTTTTAATAGTTTTAATGAACATTTTCAGAGAATTTGGATTTCCATTCATTCATTGCTACACTTCTCTACCCGCCCAGCCCTCTCCCTCCGCCCCCCTACAGAGACTTTTGATTTCCATTCATTCATTGTTGCACTTTTCTCCCTGCCCACCCCTTCCCCCAATTCGCTTTTCTCTTTGAAAAGAAAATAAAAATTCTTTCAATGGTATACAATCCCCCCAAGTCTACTCCATTATGCAGCCTTCATTTTGGACTCCTGTCATGACAGCAATACCCAATCATATATCCCTTGTAAACAGTTCTCTCCCTCATCTGTTTCAACGCAGTATACATAATTTATTCCCTCTTTCTCAGTCTCACCCCAACCCTGATGTCTTTAACTGGCGTCATTTAACAGGACAATTTGTTCTAGCATGTGTCCTGGTGAACAGTTAATGACACTGTGGACAGTTCGCAGGAGGGAGCCCAAAGCCTCATTGGGGAAACAGTCACCATGCTTGTTGTAGAAGAGTATCTGGAGACACTTTTGTTTTCCACCATTCTAACCTAATGTTGAACAGATGCATCCCCGCATGTGCCCACCTGTTTATGCCAGGAAATTTAGAAGACAGCTAATGGACCACCTGACTGAAAGAGATCCATATTGGTCCCCATTATCAAGAAAGATGATCCAACAGAATGCAGAAATTACCTTACAATATCATTGATAACTCACGCAAGCAAAATATTTTTTAAGATTTCAAATTTTGTAAATAAACTACTTGTTGTTGTTGTTATGTGCCGTCGAGTCGTTTGCGACTCATAGTGACCCTATGCACAACAGCCCTAAACCCTGCTCTACCCTGCGCCAACCACACTGCTACTGACACACTCATCCCGATTACCCCAGTCACCGAATCAATCCATCTCATAGAGGGTCTTCCCCTCCTGCGCTGTCCCTCCACCCTCCCAAGCATGATGTC
>NW_006400079.1:241864-242956 GCF_000299155.1 Elephantulus edwardii | reverse complement strand
GACTCATAGAGACTCTATTGAGCAAAAGACCTAACGCTTTTCCATAACTATTGTCAATTCCAAGTTCATAGAGTTTCCAGAGGCATGTGGTTTAGGGAAGTGGATGCTACTCCTGCTTCCAAACCTGTTTTACAACTGGGAGCTCCACCAAACACTGTTCACATTGGGAAACCATTCTGGTATTTGATACCCAATGGCACAAGGTTCAGCATCACAGCAATGCAGGTTACTTCATACAACACACTGACAAAGAGTGCTGTGCGCAGTGGAGGAGTTCCTCCAGATACAAGCAGCACTAGTTTCATATAGCAGTGGTTAAGTGTCATCAAGTTGAATATGACTAAGGGTAAGTTTTTCACAAAAGACCTGAACTCTGTGTTCAATAACTACTATTATTTCTGTACAGAACTCTGTTCTATAACTAACATCATTTCTGTACATTTATAGAGTTTAGAGAGTTTGTAGAGTTTCTAGAGGCATCTAGTTTAGGAAGTGGATGCCATACCTGTTTCCCAGCATAAATCAATCTGGAAGCTCATCCAAACACTGTACATAATGGGCAACCGCTATTGTACTTGACAAGACTGTGGGACAGTGTTCAACATCACAGCAACATGAAGTTGTTCAGTTCAGCAAGCAGACAAAAGATTGCTGTGTCATTTACGGAATATTCATTCGAAAGTTAATAAATTTGGCTTGAGACTTCCACCCTAGGAAAAGGCTCAAGGACACCCACTCTTGAGGGGAGAAAAGCAACAATACACATCAGACACACACACACACACACACACACACACACACACACACACACACAGATATAAAAACATAAAAACTATTCCTATCTGCTTTCATCAGAAATCATGTTCATAATTTAAAAGCGATGCATCATAGGGTACTTTGGTTATCACAAGAGTCCACAATTAAGGTTGCATAGTGGAATATACTTGGGGCGGTGGGAGAGGTGTGGGGGGATTGTGTACCAGGGAGGCAGTGTTTCTTTTACTTTTAAAAGAGAGGAGCAAATTGGGGAGGTGGGGGTTGGACTAGGCAGGGGGAGAAGTGCAGTAATGAATGAATGGAAATCCAAAATCT
>NW_006400079.1:224868-241719 GCF_000299155.1 Elephantulus edwardii | reverse complement strand
AAATCATGTTAATAACCCCAAAGGGGTTTCCCAAAGGAATTCATATCTCAAACCCATATGTCTCACATCACCTTGGTCCATGCAAAGTGGTGGTGGACACTTTCTGGGCCTCCACCCGGGGCCCTGAGGGCCTCATCATAGGAGATATTCTCAGGAAGCCTTCTACCACATTGCCTCCTACGTCACTGCTGGTGGTTTCATCTGTGGACCTTAAATAGTTGTTGTTTTGGGGTTTTTTTTCCTTAATCCTTAATGTAATTTAAGTGTTTTACAAACAGAAAGTCATTTTTATGGTTATTATTAAAATTATTATTAAATACATGTAACATCCTCACAAGGCCCACTTTTGATTTAAGATGTAACAAACATAAAGGTGCAGTTAGATCTATTTAATGTGATAAACACAACAGCAACATTTACAAAATTTTCCTTTTTTTTTTTAAATAGCATTATTTGGAAAATAAAAACTAAGTCTCCGGTGCACTTAGCCTGATGACTACCTCCTCCAAATTTCTAGTAAAGTGTCAGTTTTCGGAAAGTGCTTTGTGGTCTTCGGACTAAGTGTACATTTCAAAACATCCATATTCTGAGTTAATGCATTTGCATTCTGACTTCTGAGTGGAGCTACATATTGCTGAGATTGCAAATGCAAAATGCAAAGGAGTAAGGAGTGAAGACCTATCGGATACCCATAGAACTCTTAATGGTTTTTCATTCTTCCTTCTCTCTCTCAATAGAGTGCCAACTGGAAGCATCCAAGTCAAATAATATAAAGATGATCTGTGCGCAGGGTTTGAATTATAAAACCATGTGAGATGGATACTAGTGAAAAAAATGCAACACGTAGCCAAGCGTAACTCTCTCATTTTATAGATTAGAAAACCGACACTAACTTCATTTATTTCTATTAAGACTGTTTTCAAGATAGCAACCAATACACGTGCTTTTTTATCGACGTTATTGACTCTAATTTTTAAATCAATTGTAATACTTTTCAATTGGCTACAATACTAAATATCTGATGTCCTAGACACAGATATGGTCTTTTCTATATATCTTCCTTTATAGAGCCTATGTGTACAGCAATGGGAAAGTCTGCTGTTAGGGACTTCTCCAAACTCCTGAAGAGCAATGAATGATGTCAGTCTAAAGACTACAGTGTGCCTGATTCAAACTGTAGTTTTGCCAACAATTTGCTATACATCTAATAGCTGGACAGTGATAAGGATAACAGAAGAAGTGATCTTTGATCTGTGATGTTGGAGAAAGAAGATCAAAGACTGTCTCATGGACTTCCAAAAGAATAAGCACATATGTCTTAGAGAAAGTGAAACCAGAGTACTCCATCAAGGCAAGGACGATGAAGCTTTTGCTCATACTGTTGGCATGTTGTGAGGAGAGGTTATTCCTTTGACATAAACATCATGCTGGGTTAAGTGGAGGGTCAGAAAAAGAGAGGAAAATCCTTAAGGCAAAGGAATCATACAATGACTGCTGCAATGGGCTCCAGACTGTAAGAGATGATAGAGATGACAGGATTCAGATCTGTTGTTCAAAGGGTTGCTATGAGTAGAACTTCACTTGAAGTTGCTTAACAACAACAAAATGGACTGTGTAGGTCCCAACTCTTCTCACTATTTCTTAGTTTTTGGAATTGACAGAAAACCTCATAAGCAGTTCCTTACTTGCATGCGGACTCCCAAGCTGTAAAACAACCCAGTGGTAGATGGGATTTGGTCCAGAACTTAAGAACAATAAATGACATAGTTGAGCCTCTACATCTTGTGGTTCCTAACCTTTATAGTATAATAGACAAAGTGCTAGTCAATAAGCCTTTTATTTTAAGAACTACCTTCCCTCTGTAACTTGATTTGTGCCACTGTTAGAACCTCTACTTGGAATATTATTGCTTTTAATTTTTTTACTCAAGTACTTTTAACTTGTTAGTTTAATTTGTGTCTTCTAGGCTGCAACAGTTCCATGATGCACCTTTAAGGATATGAGCATGTATGGCTAAGCACGATTGATGAGTGCATCTAAATTCCAAAACCAATCTCCACAATAGTCTACATGTTTCCTATTGCCAAACAGGCCCTTTAGAGTAGTGAGAGAAGATCTTCACCCTGAAACCTACAGTGTCCCTTTTCAGCAGAAAGTAGCTAAGAGGCTACGCCATCCCTTTTCTTTATGAATCAGGGTGAAATCTCTCTCAGAGAGTAGTGATAGGGAATGGCAAAGGACACACTGACAAAGTAGATTAATCAGAACTGGTTTTGACAAGTGCTGTGGCAATGGGACAATTAAAACAGACTTTCAAGAAAAAAAAAGAGGAATGAAGTGGGGGGGTAGAGAAAATAGTGCAACAGTGAATGAATGGAAATCCAAAATCTCTGTAAATGTTCATTAAAATTAATAAAATAATTTTTTTAAAAAAATGGGCTGTGTGGGTCTTTTAGATTATTGCCTTTTAGGTTATTTCCTTTTATATAAGAAAAGCCTGGGGAATTTCTTCTTAGTGTTTGTTTTAAAGGAAATGCCTTCATGCAATCTTGAGATTGGAGAGAAGTCTTTTCTCCATACATTTTAGAAGCATTCTCTTCTTGGAATTATTTTCCTGTATAATTACTGTCCCTGGCTTCATTGTCAAAGAGTCAGGACGGACTCACACTTGACCCTCCAGTGCGTTTTTGGAAGGCTGTAAATTTTGCTAGAGGAAATCTTACATCTTTCTCCCACAGTGCCACTGGTGGATTTCACCACCTTTGGGCGAGGAGGGTAAATTCTCAGGGTCTACAGGGCCAGAGCTCTTTTTCTCTTTAAGAGAAAACCTGTATTAGCATAACTGTTAATTAGCTGAGTGTCAGGAAGTCTTAGATTCCATTCCTATTTGGGCCCATTTAAGTCTGCCCTTGAATAACGCATTTGTGTTTTTTTTTAATTTAATATATTAACATTTTTAAAGTGAGTTGTTTAAACATGCTGTACATTCAAGACATGAAAAAAAGTCTTTCAACAGACCTTAATTTATATTTTTAAGGTACTTCGTAGAGGTGATTGTGGATAATCACTTTAACCTAAAGAAATAAGGGGCAGCAGGAGTCACATCCATTCCTAGTAAACAAAAACAGGAATGGCGTCCACTTCCTACACCACATGCCTCTGGAAACTCTATGAACTTAGATATAAAGGACAATAATTATAGTAAAGCTTAACACCTTTTGCTCATAGGGTCGCTATGAGTCATGCTTGAGTGACGACAATCAACAGTAAGTTGTTGTTATGTGCCATCGAGTCGCTTGCGACTCATAGCGACCCTATGTACAACAACCCTAAACTCTGCTCTGTCCTGTGCCAATCTCACTGTCTCTGATACACCCATCCCTATTACCCCAGTCACTGAATCAATCCACTTTATAGATTGCCCTCCTGCGCAATCCCTCCACCCTCCCAAGCATGATGTCCCTCTCCAAGGACCTGTCCTTCCTTACACCATGTCCAAAGTGTGTCAACAGTAAGTAGTAATTAAAAAAAAAAACACCAAAAAACCAAACAAACCCACATGCAAAATACCTTAATAACTTTGGAACCATTATTGCTTTTTGAATTTATATGACACTATATTTAATAATCTGATTATTTTAAAAATAATTGTTTTTGAATTATATTTTCCTTGCAATGTCTGTTATTTAAAATAAAGTACTGCCTTAGGAGGATTTGGGGAGTTTGTCTTGAAGAAAGCAGGCACCTATTACGTTAAATAATGCTGGAACGCGATGCGCACTATTATTTTTAGAAAACACTCTTGGGAATTCAAATATTGTTGTTACTCATTAAGTGACTCTAATAACATTTGGCCAATTAAGAAAATCTATATAAGAATAAGAAGTTAAAATAGTGTAGAAGTACAGAAAGAAACTCCCACACCCCACACTTGGGAAAACTCATGCGCTCTCGGAGTGACAGGTTACTGCATGTGCCAGGAATTTGGTCCCTGCAAAGCAAGACGCTCTGCACCGCCATGGCATTCCCAGCCCGGCATGCCAACACCTGGCGTGGTATTTGAGAGCCTTAAAGACTAGGGCGGACTGGTGGGCTCTGGAAGCGTGGGCAGAAAGCTCTGAGCTGTCATGAGGGTTTCCTGTGTGTCAGCAACTTCACTTTGCCCAGATAGCCGGCGGAAGGGTAAAGAGCCCTGGCGGGCCAATCGCTCGCTAGCAGTCACCCCGGCCTGAGCGCACGCTTCACCCTCCCCAGCGACTGCGAGAGCGGCGGCGGGGCCGAGGCTGAGCGCACCCGGACTCAGCGGCCATCGACTCCCTAGAAGCTGCCTCCAGCTGCCGGCAGGCACCCCGGAGCGGAGCCCAGGCAGCTTGCCTGGAGGGATCGGCGGGGGCACGCCCCTTCGTCTCAGCCG
The DNA here is from genome assembly GCF_000299155.1 of Elephantulus edwardii. Lineage (NCBI taxonomy): Eukaryota > Metazoa > Chordata > Mammalia > Macroscelidea > Macroscelididae > Elephantulus > Elephantulus edwardii. The sequence goes on along the minus strand of NW_006400079.1, from coordinate 237,305 downwards.
AGCGCGGACTCGCCCGGGTGCCCAAACTCCGCCCACCCTCGGGGAACCGAGCTCTCGTGCCCGCCCCCTGCGCTCAGGACGGGGCAGGGCCTTGGGAAGCGGCCCGGAGCTGCACGGAGGGCGGACTGAACGCCGTCCAGAGGTGCACGCGTCTGCAGCCGCGCGCGCTCAGATGGCCTCCAGGGGCTGAACGCAGAAGGCGGAGAGAGGGCTGAGGAAAGGGGCGACGGGCCATAAGCCTGCTTCCAAGGTAGGGACAAGGACGATACCCAAAGGAAGTTGGGTTTTGGCGATAGGAGGCTGGAGAGCACGCTCCCCAAGCCGGAGAGCTTCAACTTGAGCTTGACCTCGCGGCGCCCCGGCCGCCCTCTCTGGCGCGGCCCCGCGGCGCCTCGGGACAGCGCGCGCGCTCGGAAAGTTGCCGGCAGCTGTGTCCTGCGCGCCCTGTTGTGTAACCTTGGCGCGGCCCGGCGTGCGGGGAACTTGCTGGCGCGCCCGCCGGCCCGGCACCGTCGCGGCCCCCCGGCGGCTTTCATGGCCCGTGGCGCGCGCGGAGCCGGAGCCGGCGTGGGCGAGCCCCCGCGCGTCCCCTGCGCCGAGGACCCGCGGCGCCCGCTCCCTTCAGTCCGCCCGCCTTGCCCATGCTCGCTGGGTCCCTCGCCGCCGCGCTCTTGTCGCCGCTTGCCGCTGGGAGCCTAAGTCTGGGAGGCGAGAATGACCGAGGTCCTGTGGCCCGCGGTCCCCAACGGGACGGACGCTGCCTTCCCGGCCGGCCCGGGCTCGCCCTGGGGCAACAGCACGTGGGGGAACAGCTCCGTGGTCGCCGCGACCCCCAGTTTGTTCAGATGCTCCCTGACCAAGACCGGCTTCCAGTTCTACTACCTGCCGGCTGTCTACATCTTGGTGTTCATCATCGGCTTCCTGGGCAACAGCGTGGCCATCTGGATGTTCGTCTTCCACATGAAGCCCTGGAGCGGCATCTCCGTGTACATGTTCAACTTGGCGCTGGCCGACTTCTTGTACGTGCTGACCCTGCCCGCCCTGATCTTCTACTACTTCAATAAGACCGACTGGATCTTCGGGGATGCCATGTGCAAACTACAGCGCTTTATCTTCCACGTGAACCTCTACGGCAGCATCCTGTTCCTGACCTGCATCAGCGCGCACAGGTACAGCGGCGTGGTGTACCCGCTCAAGTCCCTGGGCCGCCTCAAGAAGAAGAACGCCGTGTACATCAGCGTGCTGGTGTGGCTCACCGTGGTGGTGGGCATCTCCCCCATCCTCTTCTACTCGGGCACTGGTCCCCGCAAGAACAAGATCACGTGCTACGACACCACCTCGGACGACTACCTGAGGAGTTACTTCATCTACAGCATGTGCACGACCGTGGCCATGTTCTGTGTCCCCCTGGTGCTGATTTTGGGCTTTTATGGCTTAATCGTGAAAGCTCTCATCTACAACGACTTGGACAACTCACCTTTGAGGAAGAAATCCATTTACTTGGTCATCATCGTGCTGACTGTCTTCGCCGTGTCTTACATCCCTTTCCATGTGATGAAAACCATGAACTTGAGGGCGCGGCTGGATTTCCAGACTCCAGGAATGTGTGATTTCAATGACCGGGTGTATGCCACCTATCAGGTGACAAGAGGTCTGGCCAGTCTCAACAGCTGTGTGGACCCGATTCTCTATTTCTTGGCAGGAGATACTTTCCGAAGGAGACTCTCACGAGCGACCAGGAAAGCCTCCAGAAGAAGTGAAGCAAATTTACAGTCCAAGAGTGAAGACATGACCCTCAATATTTTATCCGAGTTCAAGCAGAATGGAGATACGAGCTTGTGAAGGCGCAGGAAGCCCCCCCCCCACACACCTCACTTTGTAACATGGTAGGCTGCTGAAACGGAGCCAAGTGGGTTTTACCCCTTTAAGTTTCTAGTCAGATTAGAGGAAATGCAGACTAAGAAAGTTTTTTTTTAAAAAAGAGGGGGAGTAGAGATGGCCACACCCACATTTACATTGTTTGGGTTTGCTTTCAAGGATCTCTGTTCTGACTACAAGTATGTGTAATAAAATAATACTGTGCTAGTTAAACATTTACCCCTTCTTCTTCCTTTAAAGTTTACAAGCTTTTCTCTAGATCTACACCTAAGCATGTGGAGTGTGTGCACAGGAGCATTTAACCAATTTGGTTATTATTAATTTCTAAAAAAAGGGCAAGAATCCAACACTTCAGACTTTGAATTTATGGTTCCTGTAACCTTTATTATTTTTCAGGTACTATGTTAGGAATAGGTTGAAATTGTACATCATTAAAAAGATTCGGTAGACTATAGTAAGTTGCTCAACTATCTTATGAAAAAATCTCTGTGCTGTCTGTCTAAAGGTCTTATGAACATGGGTGGGCAGCAGCTGGCTGGGCTTTGAGGAGTTGAATAGAAAATGTAGATGTCGTTTTAAAAGCCTGAAATACCCTGCCCTGCACTTTGGGTGCTAAATGTTTAAAGGTAAAAGATCACACCAATTATCTTAGAAGGGTGGGGGAAGGCATTCAGAATAACCAGAGTGCATATATTTACCTTGTAAAGCACATGAACTCTTGCAGACTTCCTGTGATAAAAGGAGTTGACTTGCACTGCCGCTGTGCGATGCCTTAGAAGTTTGTTTGCATTCTCTGCAAGTGCTCACCCACATCTGTAAAAACAGTTTGCAGAATCACAGATCAACTGCAGACCAAAGTTTAAGTGAAGTGGAATGACTTAGCAAGTTGAGTGGATGTCCAAGTGGGAGGAGGATAAAGCAAGTTTCCACCATTATCCGAAAGTAGAGTGTGCCCATGAAACCTTTTTAAAGCTGAAAGGCAAAGAGGCAATTGCAATTAGTTAATAGAGCAGACACTTTTGACTGTTCTAGACCCTCAAAGTAACCCATGAAATCATGCCAAATGACATACACAACTTAAAAACCACTACTGCGTAGCGTCCACAGGCGCACTTCATAGCTGCGGTGACTTGATGCTGAGCTGGTGAGTGGAGCTCCCTGGTAGATGGTGTGACAGCCCTGGTGCACACTGCCTCCTTAAGGACTTGTTGCAAAACAAATGAAGATACTTTTTTGCCTTTTTTTAAAAAAAGCAGAAAAACTGCTCCTCAGAGTTCTTTCACCTAGCTGAAGTAAGTACTAATATGGCTCTTGTATAAAGCAAAATGAGATAAAGTGAACCTTCCAAAAGCAAAGGAGACCTGTTTTAGCTGAGCTAGAGTAAATGATAGTCTTTCATAATGCACAGCCTGCAAGCATGTTCTCAAGGAGATAGAGAAGAGGCAGTGGGGAATGGGAGAGACGTTTTGGAATGAGGATTTTGGAGGTGATTGAAGTAATTATGTGGAAGTGTTTGTTTCTTAGAATGGTTGGATAGCCTTGGTAATACATGAGGAAGAAGATGAAAGCATAGATTGAATTTAGGTTATTTTGGTTAGATGAGAAAGTTTCCTGTCACCTATTGAGCATATTATTAAGAGAGGCTATTACTTGGGAAGGGACAGCTTTTAGGGCACATTGTTAAGAGGGGCTGTTTCTTGGAAAGGGACAGCATACTTGGAAAAGTGGAGGGTCAGTGAAAGAGAGGAAGACTCTGCCAGATGGCTTGACAGGGTGACTGCAGCAATGAGGTCAAGTGAAGATGGAACAGGTTAGGATAGGATCTAGATTGTAGGATTGTTCACAGGGTCTCTGTGAGTTGCCCTTGACTCAACAGCACCTAACAATAACATCCTAATAGAATGAAAAGCTGCAGTACACTACTGAATTTTACGTATCATATTCAAAGAAAGAACAAAACTTCAAAAAGAACTATGGAAAGAAAAACCACAAAGAATTAAATTTTGAGTATCTGAAGAAAGCTCACAGTGAAAAGTAAGCTATAGAAACTTCTAACCAAACTAGCACTATTGGAAGACTACTGGTGTTTTTTCTTCCTGCCAGTCAGGTATAAAAATACTTAAAAATCTTTAATAACAACTTTCAGATGAATATTGAATTGCTGTTCACCCAGCACTTGGAAGGATCATATTTTTGTTTAAGGCAGCGTGTTGAGGTAGGAAAAAGTAATCTATAAACCCAAACAAATCCAGACTCAAAGGAATTCTTAGTTGTGAAAGCACATGCAAAGCCAGCATCAGAGTCTGGAGCTAATCATGGAGTAACTTATACCCTACATTGTTGGAAAGCACTTTCTAATCGGACTGATATGGGGCAAAACACTGAGGCAAGAATTTCAGGTTTTGTGCAGTGAAGTGACAGGAAAGTCAGAGTTTGAATTCAATCCTTGCAATGCCCACGTGGATTGATTATCTACGAGACTTTCAGTTAATTTTGAGAGCTGCCTTAGGGTAACCTAGTCTCGTAGGGCACCGAGTCACTGAGATCAATGAAGAACAGCCAAATTTAACTTTCATGACAGAGACTTCTTTTAAAAATGTTCATTCTCAATGTATAGAAGTGTAGAAACCAAATTGTGAGGAAATTTTTGAGATGACGAACCACACGTCCTCATTTCAAAGAAAGGAAAAGGTTGCCAGGGTCTGAGTCGCTTGTAATCAGACAGTTGTAGTAGAATCCTGAAAGACTATCTCCAATATGTCATTACAATGACACTTTTCAACATCCTGTTTCGTGAGATAAGATGGTGAGATAAGATGAATGGACCAAAATGGAAATTCCAGAGCTTGTGCCACTCTTGAGTTTGCAGGCTAACGGTCCACATTTCTGTTTCTTCACATTTCCTTTCATTTTCTTCCTTTTAGGTCTTGGGATGCCCATCCTGGCTTAGAGTATGTGTTAAGACATTGTCTCAGCTTCCCGAAAGCTTTCTTTTGGCGTGTGGCCCCAGTGAGGAAGCAGACAGTGGCAAGAAATGTCCTTAATACCACTGGAGATGTCAGCAGTGACATATGAATGCATGCTAATTAGTAACAGCAAATCCAGGCTAACAGAAGCTCTGGAAAGAGCCTTTGCTAGTGATGAAAATGGTTAGAAAGTCAATATGAAAACCTTTGGGTTGAAGTATTTTATTAGTAATGCCAGCAATCTGTTGGCCTTTATATGAAAGAACAAGTCAAATTCTAGAACTTAACCATAAACTGAATTTCATGCTACAGAAATACTTAATTATAAAGTTCTTGTGTTTGGCATCTTTGAGCATCAGTTTGAGTTTACATTTAACAAGGTATTAATTTGGGTTTATACTTTAAGAAACAATTTTAGTCAGAGCTACAATTTGGCGTTAACGCCATGTCATTGCCACATAGTTGCCTGTGAAGTTGTTGGCCCTTTCAAAACTACTCTACATAGATGGAGAAGATTGGTTGACATGCATTTGTTAGTCTTTTGGGGGGACGTGGTGAAGCACACAGAAGATAGAGGCTGGACTGTGTTAATCTGCTACTGCTGTTTTCCAGAACTGTTCAACCTCAATCCTTGACCGAAAATCCTTAGGAACTCACCAAATGCAGTAAGGAGCTATGTATGGTCTGTAAGTCTCTTCTGTCTACCTGGACAGCCGCAAACATGAGCTGCATTTGGATCCAAGACATAACAATGTCTGTAGCAGCTGTGGTGGAACAAGTGGCAGTACTTAAAAGAGTGGTAATAGTTTGAGATCTTGTAAAGCTTTAACTTTGCTGGTCAAATTGTAACCATTACTGTCATATTTATTGGTGAAATTCATAGAACTTTGGTTGTACAGATCCAAAACTTCTTGAAAGATTATGGATACTGATGTAAATTATATTTATTACAATGTATAATACCAGTGTGTCACACTGTTGTATTTTATGTATGATGCATAGATAAAATGAAAGTTGTATGTTATACTTTTAAAATATCATCCCTTAAAATGTTTAAAGGTTCAGAATTTTTTTTCCTTGCTCTAAATTATGAAAATCTGTTTTGTGATACAAGTGATTGGCTTTTCTTAAAAATACTTTTGCATGTTCACCTTTTTTTTTTATTAAGGGTGCTTTCTATGTAGATATAATTGGGTGTCAGATTGTCATAAGATCATTATTAAATGCAGAATATCATAGACTAGTCATGTATTATCTACATTTGATGCAATATCATAGAAGAGTTTTTTCTCTTGTCAGAAGTTTAAGGTGTTGCTTCCAAAAATAGCAGAACTTCCCTTTTCTAGATGCAAAATGGCTTGTCCAGTTTTTTTTGTTGTTGTTGGGTTTTTCTTTTCTTTTTTTATATTTTAAAAGTCTTTTGGAATGGGGATTAGAATTTAAGGAACAACTTTGAGGTGGTAAGAAGAGAAATTCAGCTGGTTCCATTCAACATAGTGCTGCTCAAGTCTGCTAAATCTTTGTATTGTATTTCTTAAGGAAAGTAGTAAAATCTTAATTGCTTAGATAAGAAATTTCTCAGTAACACACTACTAGCAAGTTCAACACTGCTGTTGTTTTTTTCTCTGTCAATTTTAATTCCAGATTTTCTAGTGATAACTATATTATTTGGCTGCTAAGTTCTGTTACATTTTTTAAGTTCTGTTGTACAGTGTATCATACACATCATCAAAAATTACTATGAAGGGGAATATATGTTCTATATAAAATGTGTGAATTTGAATTATATAGTGTTTCAGTGCTTTTGCAAAAAAATGTTTATTTTTATATTTGTGATTTTAATATAGAAAATGAAACTAGATTCCTTGGTGACAACAGTGTCATTGGAAGAGCAGTATGGAAACAGTGTTACTTGACATTTTGAGCTTTCTCAGGTTTACCTTAAAGAAGCGGTAGTGTAACAAAATTCAGACTATTGTGTATATCTTCAGTGAAAGAAATGTACCTTTGCTATGATAGCATAGTTTTTTTTTGCATGCAGGAGTCTGCATGATTACGAATGTGTGTGTGTGTGTGTGTGTGTGTGTGTGTGGCATGACGACCAACTTTGTATCTGCTTTATAGTAGCAACAGTTTCAGAATCATCTTGGTCATTAGAATTGTACCTACCATAGATAATGAAAACTGAAAAAAGACTCAATAAAAGAATGAAAAATATGGTTCAGTGGCTTTTGTGTTATTACAATAAATTCAGGTTTCTCCATATTTTAACTTATACAAGCTGGCAAATACTGAAGAAGGTATGAACTAACTTGGGAATTTTTTAAAGGAGTAGCTTTGGCTCTAAAACTAACAGTTTAAAGAAAGAACCCTGGCGTGTGCTAGTTAGTAGTTGTCGAGTGCCGTAGAGTCAGAACCGACCCATAGCTGCCCTGGTGGGTTTTCAGAGGCAGTTAATCACCCAGAAGGGGATTTTCCATCCTTCTGCAGAGCAGTTGGTGGCTCTGAACCATGTACCTTCAGGATTGCAGTGTGGCTCCTTGCCACTAGCCCACCAAAGCTCCCTTAACACATTGCTGCAAATGACGGCAAATGTGTTCCTAAGCACAGTCATCAATTTTAAAAGTGTGTGGTAATGTGTTAATTAGTAGTAGTATCATCATTTAAAATTGCACTATCTGTAGTGACCTGAATCCTTGAAGCAAATATTGCATTTTACCCTAACAGATTTAGTACTCATGTCCTATGTTAATCTAATTTTTGGTCTATAGAGATAATGATGATAATGGTTAATAATGTGGGGCTTCTATTTATTAACCTACATTGGTCACTTCTCCCAGGTTCATTTTAATAGTTCATTTAAAAAAATAAATAGTGATCTGTGGTACATGCAGTGTGTATATTGGAATAGAAATGTTTAAAACGTTGTCATTACTCAGTGAGAGAGGTAATTGACAGTGATCTTGCTTTAGGTTGATTTTTTTTTTATTGTTTGGGGGTTTTAAAAAATTTTCTTCTGAGACAAGTATCCTGTCCAAGAAACCTAGGAATAGAAAAGTGGAAATCTTTAGGAACCTTTAAGCTGTCAACATTGTCTCTCTAAGTCACTTTACTATTTAAATGCCACCATGTTGGAATTCTTTGTATTAATGTCAACTTAGGTAGATGTTTGTGGTTATGTATATATACATATATGTGCCATTTTTCACACTATTTTCATTCACATTGTGCTTCATATACTCATTCTCATGCATTATGTTTTATAAAGTAAATCACCATTGGACCTTGACCATCATTACCCTGTCTTTTCACCCAGATCCTTCCCATTTCCTTCCCCGCCCCTCTACCCACCAAACTCTGCAACACTGTGGTTTTTTCCCCGAATCATCCGCATTCCTCTCCTCCTTGAGTTCCCATACATGTTTTACTAGTTATCCTTATATTTTTACAGCAATGGTCTTATGCAGTGGTACATTTACTCAGTGGAATACTATGCAACACTCAGGAGCAACAATTTTGAAAAATACTATGTAACTTGGGAGAAGCTGGAGTGCATTATGCTGATTTTCTAAGTCATTTTGGATTAAATGTAGAGAAAATATCTCTCTTCGCATGTAAACATCTTGTACTTAAATCCCCTCTTTTACTAGAACAAAGAGACCGGTGGTGTAGTGATCAAAATCTTCAGAGAACCAGAAGGTCAGCAATTAAAACTCAGCAACTTCTCTGTGGGAGGAAGATGAGGCAGTTGGCTCCTGGAAATGCAGACGTGGCAGCTACAGACTCACAGACTTTACTCTATGGTAGTGTGTGTGTTTTATTTTCTCAGAATATTTAGATTTTCCCCCACAAATAGGATAAGAACTTCCATGTCAAAACACCAGGTTGTCCCAGATTCAAAGTAGATCCATTTTAGCTTAGTCTGATGGAACTAGGCATTAGAGACATTAGAGATGTCACTAGATATCCATGTTAATATTAACACTGCTCTTGGCATTAATCCTACAATGTAACACTGCTTCGGAGTGGACCTTGAGAACTGTTATCCTCAGCCAGCACTATTGTTGATACTTATTGTCCAAATAACAGCCCTTGATGGAGTCAAGCCCCTGCATGGAGCAGCTGACAGCACTTGAGTGTCTTGGGAATTGATGAAGACGCTAGGGAGAGTGGGTAGGGAAGTGGGAAAGGGAAGTGGAGAAACTTGTCACAGCACAGCCCAAAGAGAAAATGAATTTCTGTTTCTAATTACCTTATGGGGAAAAAAAATCATGCAGGTGGAAATCTGGCTTAGGCCAAAAGAGAGACATTAAAGATGAGTCAATTTATTGCATCAATTTGGTTTTCAGGTGAAAGCAAAATTTTCACATTCAGTCAAGCTAGCAGAGGACTTAGGGTTCACAGTTTGTGAATGTGCCTTCCATATCCCAAGCCTCTTCAAACTGTAACTTTGGCCCCATTAATGAATCATGAGATCAAAACAGTGGATCGAGAACAGAATTATTTAACACTATTAAATAGACTTGAAAACATATGTTTTCATAATCCAGACTTGTGATTTTAATCTAAGATAACACACATACACAGATACATATGCATCTCAACACATACGTATTTTTATATATACTTGGATCCGGGGCCACAGTGGAAATTTTCTAGGGATCTTTGATCAAAATTTTTGGACATTCTTTAAAACTCCCTGAAAAGTGGCATGAAGTTAAATACAGAATGAGATGTTCTTTTTCAAAGCTGTTTTTAAATAAACACAAAAATACTTACTTAATTTTGATTTTTGTATTTTATATTATTTTCCTTTGAAGAATCTAGTCAAGAATTCCCAAAACCATTTTAAAAGAGAGTTGAGCTATTTCAACAAACAGATACAGCCCTGAACTTATCAGATTTTGCCAAGAAATATGGAGGACAACTACCTCGCCAATTGACTGACAGAGTTCCATATTTATTCCTGTACCAAAAAAATGTGATCCAACACAGTGTGGAAATTACTGAACAATATCACTATTATCATATGCAAGCAAAATCCTGCTGAAGATTATCCCAAAACAACTTGAACAGAACATTGATAGAGAACTACCAATTTTTTTTTAAAAGCTGAGTTTAGAAGAGGGTGTGGCAGTAGGGACATCATATCCAATGTCAGATGGATCTTGCTTGAAATCAGACAGTCCCAGAGGAATATCTGTCTGTGTTTCATTGACTATTCAAAGACTTTTGACTGTGTGGATCCCGCAAATTCTGGCTAACCTTGAGAAGAATGGGAATCCCAAACATTTGATTGTACTCATGTGAAACCTATGCTTGGACTAAAAAGCAATGAACAGAGCAAGGAAAACACTGCATAGTTCAAAATCAGGAAAGGAGTGTGTCAGGGAGGCATTCTGTCCCCATATCTTTTCAGCCTATATGTGAAACACATCATTTGAGAGGCTGGACTTTATAAGGAGGACTGGCATCAGGATTGGAGGAAGAGTCATTAGCAACCTGCATTATGCAGGTGACAAAATCTTACTTGCCAAAACGTGAGGACCTGAAGCATTTGCTCCAGAAAGTTGGGGATTGCAGTCTTCAATAGATTGAAGAGCAAAAAGATTCTCACCACTAGGCCAGTTGACAGCAGCATGATAGATAGAGATTGTTAACAATTTCAGCTTGCTTGGTTCCACGATTAACACTCTTGGTACCAGCAATCAGGGAATCAGAAGATGAATTGCATTAGAAAAGTCGACTGTCAAGAACCTCTCCAGAGTGTGAAGAGCAATGATGTCAGTCTAGAGACTAAGGTGTACCTGATCCAGTCCATTGTCTTTGCAGTTACTTGCTATGCATCAGGGAATTGGAGAATAACTAAGGATGGCCGAAGAAGATTGATGCCTTTGAATTGTGGTACTGGAGAAGAATATTGAACATGCCATGGATTGCCAAGAGAAAACCACCAAGTGAAACAAAGTTACTCTTAGGACACAAGGATTTTGAAGCTGTATCTCACATACTTTTGGTATGTTGCCAGGATGAAGCAGTCCTTGGAGAAGGACATCATGCTTGGAAGAGTGAAGGGACAGCACAGCGGAGGAGGACACTGGATGAGATGGATTGACAGTGACTTGGGTAATAGGGGCAGGTGTGTTGAAGACAGTCAGATTGCCTCAGGATACGGTTCAAAGCTTTTGTGCATAGGGTTGCTATGAGTTGCAGTGACTTGAAGGCACCGTAACAACAAAACAACACAATTTGCAATCCAAGGTAGTATTGTTGAATTCAGATGTAGGTAAACTTAGGTAGCTTCATTTTTTTATACTGTTCCTTCTGATTTGAATATTTAAGAGCCAGAGGGCACTCATGGGGATTCTTGCATTTCAGCCAAAAGTCTCGAGTTTAAACTCAGCTCTGCTATTTTCTGCTTGTGTGTCCCCTGGGAAAGTTACTTAAACTTCACCATCTCTGTGTTGCTCAGCTGTAAAGTAGTCCTTGTAATATGCAAAACATAGAATAATAACAAAAAATACTCAAAGCACCTACCACGCAACATATGCATTTAATAGACGGTGGGTATATTTTTATCATTTAAAACTATGTTTTAAGTGAAAATTTACACAACAAATTAGGTTCTAATTGAACAATTTTTACACAGGTGGTTCTGTACCTTCCGTTGCAATTGTCGCAATGTATCAGCCTTCTGTTTGTTCTGTTTCCATTGATCTAGCTTCCTTCCCCTTTCTTGCTTGCTTTTCTTTGCTCTTGGGTAAATGTATAAGGATGCACAATCTCCTCTCATGTGATTTATTGCCTCTGAAAACTCGCTGGAGCATTGGTCAGTTCTGACTCAACAGTACACAGAAGCAACAATATATTTAATTGTTTAAGGAACCATATTATTTATACACCTATAAATTCTTTCTTTTGTAAGCCAGCTTATTATTTGGCTGAAATGTGACCTCCAAAGAGTAGCTTCTGTTTCATATTCAAAGGGGATCTCAGAGAGGCCACCTTGAGGATTACTCTATTCTCTTTTGGCTTTAGTAAGTCTAGGTGTTTTTTAGCAGTTGGAATTTTGGTCAACCTTTTTCTCTCATGTTTTCTGAAACCTCTTATGTCCCTGGTCAAAGCATCAATAGCGGAAGCCAGGCACCATCTAATTCTTCTTGTCTTAGGCTAGAAAAAAACCCGTGGTTAGTGTAAAGTATGTCCTGTGCACTTGTTGATCCTTCAAGTCATTGATTCATTCTTTTCCTTCAGATAAATAATTACCAACTGTTGCTATCTTAGATGGCCACTCCGACAGAAACTTTTAAAGTCTCCTGATGCTACTCACCAAATTAAGATGAAAGATATTATCTTTATGAACTATTTTATGCAGATTGACTCAGTTATAATACATGGCTATGGTCTTAAACCTTTTAACAGTAAAAAACAATCGTGTAAGGTGTTTGAACATAACTGAAATTGTCTGTAACTACCCCTATATGCTTTAAGTATACAGCACACACGTATATGTATATGTATATGTGTATGTATATGTGTAGGTATATATATGTGTGTGTGTGTATATATATATGTATGTATGTATATCTATAT
>NW_006400079.1:221085-223635 GCF_000299155.1 Elephantulus edwardii | reverse complement strand
TGGAGGGCAGGCACAGGAGGGGAAGGCTGTCTGGGAGGTGGATTGGTTCGGTGACTGGGGTAATCGGGATGGGTGTGCTGGAGACAATGAGGTTGGCACAGGGCTATTGTACATAGGGTCGCTATAAGTCACAAGGGACTCGACAGCACATAACAACAACAACAATTTATCATCTATCTATCTATCTATCTATCTATCTATCTATCTATCTATCTATCTACACATTCCACAATCTACACTCTTGGCACTAGCAATCAGGAAACTAAGAGACAAATTGCACTAGGATGGGAAAGTCTGCTGTTGCTGTCAGAGACTTCTCTAGAGTACAATATCTAGAGCAACAATATCAGTCTGGAGACTAAAGTGCACCTGATCCAGGCCATGATTTTTGCAGCTACTTGCCATGAATCCAAGAGCTGGACAATAACTAAGGATGGTAGAAGAAGGATTGATGCCTTGGAGCTGTGGTGCTGGAGAAAAGTGTTGAACATACTGTGTACTGCAGGAGAAAAAACAAGTCTGCCCTAGAGAGGGTGAAACCCGGCTGCTCCCTAAGGCAAGGATTTTGTGGGAGAGGGAGAGAGTGTGAGAGAGCACGCCCTTGTATTTAAAAGTTGGTCAGGTCCGAGGTTCTAGTGTTATGTTATATTGGAGGAACTTTCTTCTGAATTGTGTAGCACTCTTCTGTCAATATACTACTGAAATAATCTAGGTTTGCTGTGATGCTGAACCTTGTGCCTTTGGGGGTATCAAATGCCGTAACAGTTACCCATGATGGACAGTGTTTGGTGGAGCTCTCAGTTTAAGGCAGGTTTGGAAGCAGGAGTGGCATCCACTTCCTAAACCACATGCCTCTGGAAACTGTAGACTTGGAGAAACAATAGCTATAAAAAGGCATCCAGCCTTTTTTCATTGTGCCACTCTAAGTTGTGCTCAATTTGATAGCAATTAACAACAAGAACAACAGTATTATATGCATGTACTTAAATGTATTTATTTAACTATCTGTTGATGGGCACAGAGGTGATTTTTATCTTTTTGCTATTGTGAATAATGCTGCAATGCATATAGGTGTGTCGATGTCTATTTGTTCCATGGCCCCTTGAGCTATAGAATATACACCTAGGAGTGAGATTGCTGGGTCTTAAAGTATTTTGATTTATAATATTTTGAGGAAGCACCATACTTTTTTCCATAGTGGTTGTACTAATTTTACAATCCCACCAACAGTATATAAATCTCTAACTTCCTCTTCGTCTTACCAGCATGTGTTTCTTGGTTTTATTTGTTTTAATTAGTGTCATCCCCTCCTCCCCCAAGGTGAATGGCATCTCCTTGTAGTTTTGACTTGCATCCCTCTAATAGCGAGTGATCCTGAACATGTATTTATGTGTTTGTTGCCCATCTGAATGTCTTCTTTGTGTAGTGTCTGGTTTTATTCTTTGCCCTTGTTTGATCAGACCTTTCTCTTTTTCATATAATATTGAATTGAAAATTCAGTTGAATCATTTTAAATACATGATGTTACTGAGATTTGATTGAGATTGTACTATACCTATAAATCACTTTGACTAATATTGACAATTTTCTGATTTGGGGTGTGCTTAATACTGTCGGTCTGTCGTTTTTTCTTATTCCTTTGTTCCCTCTGAACTTCCTCCTCAGTAAATACATGCATTTTGATCTTTTATAGAGGCTAGTTTTAAGGAGTCATTCTTTCTTAGTTTATTGAGTACCTGTAGTCTATCTGTTGTTTGGTGGGAAGTTAAGTCATGAGAGCATTTCCGTTCCAGGCTTAAAGAGTAACTGAGGGCCGGATCCATTAAATTCTAAAAGATCAGTAAATACGATGTTTTTTTTGTTTGCTTCACATTTTACACCCCCTCTATTGAGGATGAGTTTAAGTCTGATGTACTGAGTACTGGTGGGAGAAGGCTGCCCATCTTTCTCCCATGAAACAGCTAGTGGGTTCAAACCACTTACCTTTGGGTTGGAAGCAAGACTCCTTACCACTAAGCCCCCAAGGAATCAATGTAATACCAATTTCCATGTTTCAACTATGTTTCAACTATGTTTCAACTATGTTTCAACTATGTTTCAACTAATAGACTCAGCCCTGGGTGTGCTTACCCATTTATGGCAGGAAATAGGCCCTAACTGGCCTACAGACTGCAAGTGATTCATGTTTGACTTCATTCCCAAGAAAGATCATCCAACAGAACATGGAAATTATCAAACAATCATTAATACTCCATGCAGAAATACCTAGAAAAGTATATTGATAAAGAACTACCAAAGTACAGACTGGTTTTAGAAGAGGTCATGGCACCAGGGATATTATTGATTATGTCAGATGTATACTAACTGAAATCACAGAATATCAGAAGAATGTCTATTGTGATTAATTGATTATGCAAAAAGAATTTTACTGTGGGTCATCGGAAATTATGGCCAGAATTGAGAAGGCTGGGAATCCCAGAACACTTAATTGTGCTCATATGGAATCTATAGCTAAATCCAGAAGCTATTGGTAGCATCAGGATGGGTGGC
>NW_006400079.1:220105-220609 GCF_000299155.1 Elephantulus edwardii | reverse complement strand
TTAGGGCTGTTGTACATAGGGTCGCTATAAGTCGCAAACGACTCGACAGCACATAACAGCAACAACACTGTCCGAGGAGAGCAAGGGAACCCTCCATGGATTAAAATCACGAAGGGCACATTTCAGGGTTTTATCCTTTCCCTATACCTATTCACTCTGTATCCTGTACAATTCAAAAAGCCAGACGCTATGAAGAAGAATATGGCATCAGGGTTAGAGAAAGGCTCTTCAACAATAGGTGTTATGCAGATGACACAACTTTGCTTGTTCAAAGTTAAGCGGATATGAAGCACTTGCTGCAGAAGACCAAGGATTACAGTCTTTGTTATGCATTACTTCTCAACATCAAGAAAACCAAGGTCTTCACGATAGGAACAACAGTCTACATTATGCTAGAGGGAGAAGAAATTGAAGCTGTCAGTGATTTCCTTTTGCTTGGATCAGCAATTCACACCCTTGGTACCAGCAGTAAGGAAATCACGAGACATATTGCATTGGACAAGT
>NW_006400079.1:217957-219435 GCF_000299155.1 Elephantulus edwardii | reverse complement strand
AGCATGATGTCCCTCCCCAAGGACCTGTCCCTCCTTACAACATGTCCAAAGTATGTCAGACGAAGCCCCAGAATCCTTGCCTCCAAGGAGCAGCCTTGTTTAACCCTCTCCAGGATGAACCTGTTCGCTTTTTTAGGAGTCAATGATATATTCAATACTCTTTTCCAGAACCACAGCAAGTGATTGCAAAGACGATGGCCTGTATCAGGTACTCCTTAGTCTCCAAAGTGATACCATTGCTCTTCAGTACTTTGGAGAGGTCCCTAACAGCAGACTGTCCCATTGTAATATGTCTTTTAATTTCCTGGCTACAGCGCAGGAGGGGAAGACCCTCTATGAGGTGGATTGATTCAGTGACTGGGGTAATGGGGATGGGTGTGTCAGAGGCAAGGCGATTGGCACAGGATAGAGCAGGGTTTAGGGCTGTTGTACATAGGGTCTCTATGAGTCGCAAACGACTCGACGGCACATAACAACAACTGGTATGAAGAATGTTGACCATGGAGCCAAGCAAACTGAAGCTGTTAACAATCTCAGTTTCTTCAGCATCCATCCTGCCAATTTGTCCAGTGGTGAAAATCTTTGTCTTCTTGATATTGAGCCTCAATCCATATTGAAGGCTGCAGTCCTTTACCCTCTGCAGCACGCACCTCAGGATAAGTGAGATGATTCCTTGGAAAGGAACATTATGCTTGGAAAGGTGAAGGGTCAGTGAAGAAAGGGAAGAGCCCCAAAGAGATGGATTGACACAGTGACTTCAGCAATGATTTCTGGTGTGTCAGAGATGAGGAGGATGGCACAGGCTGGGAGAGACTTCATGTTGGCTGTTCCTAGAGTCACTGTGAGTCACACTTGATGGCACCTAACAGTAACTATCGAGGAACTCCTAGTGTGATAATACTATTCCTTTGGGCACTCCTGTATCGGCAATGAGATGTTTTAAAAATGTACAACTTTCTCATATTTTGCATCATGGTACACAGTATAGATGAATGACAAATAAAATGAAGTATATACAGCTAAAAATATATTAGCAAGAACACTCTCCTGCCTCTGTACCTAGAGTCTCGCCTCTCAGGTCAGCTATTTTCAGAGTTGCCACAGAACAGAGTCTGGTCTTCAGTTTTGCAGAGCCAGAAGCTTGATCATAACAGTTCAACTAGAGTTCATCAAACTCTGGGGAACTGACTCACACCAAGCAAACTGGCAATAGAATCATTTGCCAAGTAAAATGCCAATTTTTAGTATACAATTGTCTGATACAGTTAGAATAACAAGCGTCTGCTTCCCCCCCCCCCATTATGGATGAGAAAATTATATGCAGAGCTTACAATAAGAGCAAAGAGAAGTGGTATTCTTTTTATTATTATTATTAAATTTTATTCGTTTTAATGAACATTTACAGGGATTTGGGGTTTTCATTGCTTCATTGCTGCACCATTCTCTCTACCCTCCTCCCCAGTTTGTTCTTCTTCCCC
>NW_006400079.1:212846-217857 GCF_000299155.1 Elephantulus edwardii | reverse complement strand
GGCGTATTCTCTTAGCTACTTCCTGCTGAAAAGGGACGCTGTGGGTTTCAGGGTGAAGATCTTCTCTCACTACTCTAAAGGGCCCCTTTGGTAGCAGGAAACACATAGACTATTATGGAGATTGATTTTGGAATTTAGAGAAGTGGTATTCTTGAAAGTAAAATTATGCACTTTGCTGGATTGTCAAACATAAAAGGTACTGGTCTTGATAATGATTCTGTAAACTGTGTTTGAAGAAACTTTTCCCTTCTGGGAAAACTTTTCTATTCTGCATACACACTGAACATTCCTCATGTTTCTATAAAAATCTTTCATCATCTTTTAAACTTCCTTACATATACACTGTGTTTTAGTAATGTCTTTCACGGATGAAAGTAATGGAGTGGGTGGTGGAGAAGACGTACATGTTGCTACATTGGTTATGCACAAACAAACAAACAAACAAACCATGTTGTTGTTATGTGTGGTTGAGTCAGAACCAACTCACAGCTGACCATCCTGTGTGTTTTCAAAGTTTGTAAATAACACAGGAGGAAAGTTCCCATTTTTCTCCCATAGAGAGGTTGGTGGATTCAAACTTTCTGCCTTTGGGTTAACAGCACCATTCCTTACCACTAGACCACTAGAACTCCAAAAGACATATGTTGTTGTTCTTTTTACATGCCATCAAGTTGCCTATGACTGTTATGTGTGTACAAGAGCTCTGAAGCCGGCCCTGCCCAAGCCAGTCTCACTGACTCCGACATGCCTACGCCTATTGCTTTAATTGATGGAAATCTACCTTGCTATATAAACTTTCCTGGCATAGATTGGTGAGTGCATCCAAGGCTGCATCTATTAATTGAGACGAGTCAATTGATATCCCATCGATTCCTGGGGCCTTTTTTTTTTTTTTTCCAATGCCTTCAAGGCAGCTTCCACTTCGTCTTTCATTACCATTGGCTCCTGTTCGTACGGTGCTTCCTGAAATTTTTCAGTGTCAAATCAAATATTTCTGGTACAGTGACTCTGTATATTCCTTCCATCTTCTTTGATGCTTTCTGGGTCATTCAATATATTGCCCATAGCATCTTTCAGCATTGTGACACGAAGCTTAAATTTGATTTTTAGTTCTTTCAGCTTAAGAAATGCAGAACGAGTTCTTCCCCTTTTATTCTCCAATTCCAGCTCTCTGCATATTCCACTATAATACTTTGCTTTGTCCTCCTGAGCTGCTCTTTGAAACCGTCTGTTCAGCTCTTTCACTTCAACTTGTTTTCTTTTAGATTTGGCTTCTCAACATTCCAGTGCAATCATTAGAGTCTTTTCTGACATTCATTTCTGTTTTTTCTTTCTCTTGTGTTTTTGAAATGATCTTTTGCTTTCTTCATAGATAATATCCTTGATATCGCATAACTCATCTGGTCTTCTGTCATTGGTGATCCACGCCTCAAACATAGGTTTGATCATCTTAAGATGATCATGAAATTCCAAAGGAAATGATCCAAGATCAATTGTTTTCCTTGGACTTATCTTAATTTTCTTTGGCCTCAGTTTATACTTGTGTATGAGTAATTGATGATCTGACCCACAGTCTGTCCCTGGCTTAGTTTTGATTGCTGATATTGAGCTTCTCCAATGATTTATTCCACAAATGTAGTCATCTGATTCTTATGCAGCCAATTGGGTGAAATCCACGTGTAAAGCCATCTTTTGTGTTTTTTAGAAAAATTGTTTGCAATGAATAAATCATTGTAAATAGAAAATCCAGTTGTTCTATTTTCCAGCCTCATTTCTATCATCAAGCCCTTATTTTCCAAATACTGTTCCTTCTTCCTTGTTTTCTGCTTTTGCATTCCAGTCACCAATTGTCATTAATCCATCCTGATTGCATGTTTGGTCAATTTCAGACTGCAAAATTTGGTTAAAATTCTTAATTTCTTCCTCTTTAAATCTAGGTGTAGGAGCATATACTTGAATAATACTTGTGTTAATGGGTCTTCCTTGTATGTATATGGATATTACCCTATAATTCACAACATTTTATTTTAGGATAGAACTTGACATTGACTTTTTGACTATGAATACAACATCATTCTTCTTTTGTTTTTCATTCCCTACATAGTATATCATATGATTATGAAATTCAAAGTGGCCATAGCTGGTTCATCACATCTCACTAATGCATAGTATGTCTATATCCATATGTTATGTTTTATTTTTAACAATATCCAGTTTTCCAACATTCAAGCTACAAACATTCCATGTACCAGTAGTTAATTTGGAAATTTGGAGGATGGCTGTCTGGCCAACAAATTGCAAGAGGGTCCATATTTTTTCCAATTCCCAAGAAGGGTGATCAAAATGAATGTGGAAATTATCAAACAATATCATTGATATCACATACAAGGAAAGTACTGCTGAAGATCATTAAAAAAACTGCTGTAACAGTACATAGATAGGAAATTGCCAGAATATCAAGTGGGATTTAGAAGAGGCTGTGACACCAGGACTAATTGCTGATGTCAGATGGATCCTGGCTAAAAGTAAGGAATACCAGAAGAAGGTCCATTTGTGCTTTATTGACTACGCAAAGGTGGTGGACTGTATCGATAATGACAAGTTGTAGCTAATGTTGAATAGAATGGGAATCCCAGAGCAATTGGTTATCTCATGAGGAACCTTTATCTGGACCAGGAGGCTGTTGTGTGAACAGAGCAGAGGAGCACTGCGTTGTTTGGAACTGGGAAGGGAGGGCATCTGGGATGTATTTTATCTTCATACCTATTCAATCTACATGCTGAGCAAATTATCTGAGAAGCTAGACTCTATGAAGAGGAGTGTGCATCAGGATTGGAGGGAGACGCATCAATAACCTGCTTTATGCAGATGACACAACCTTACCTGCTGAAAGTGTGGATGATTTGAAGCACTTACTGCAGAAGATCAAGGAATGCAGCCTTCAGTATGGATTGCATCTTAATATCAAGAAAATAAAGATTCTTACCACTGGACCAATAGGCAGTGTCATGATGGATGAAGAGGACAGTGAAGCTGTCAATAGCTCCATCTTGCTTAGATCCACAAATAACATCCTTGGTACCAGCAGTTAGGAAATAAGGAGACATATTGCAATGGGAAAATCTGCAACAGTCAAGAAATCAAATCTATCACACAGACCACATTATTGAAAAAGAATTTTTTTGAAGTGTTATAAAAGCTAAGATATATGTCTTTGAGGATTACAGTGTGTCCTACCCAGACCATGATATTTTCATTCACCTCAGCTGCATGTAAAAGGTGGACAAAGAATAAAGAAATCAAAAGAAGAATCAATGTCTTTGAATTTTGGTGCTGGCAAAGACTATTTACTGCCAGAAGAATGAACAAATAAACCTGTGTTGGAAAACCTGCAGAGTACTAACCGTCAATGAGGACATGCCCTCAGGAAGGAAGTCTCTGGAGAAGGGTGTCGTGCTTGGTAAAGTAAGGGTCGGGGAAAAAGAAGTCCTGTAACAAGAAGCGCTGGCACAACAATGGGTTGAAACATAGCAACAGGTGTGAGAATGAGGCAGAGTAGCACCGTGCTTCATCTGGTTAATGTGAGAGCACCAACTTGATGACAGCTAACAATTACAGTTAACGGCACATCTTGGGGCTGCAGTGTCAGACTATAAAGCAGTTGTTGAAAGAAAGGCATCTATCTGGCACAAGGTATCTCTCAACAATGGCAGTCAACAAATAGCCTTTTGTCTATGCACTCTAGTTCCCTGCCATCTCTTTATTGTTAATAAATGTTCTTCCAGTAAGTCTTTTTTTTTTTTTAGCTGATTCTCTGGCCCTGCTGTTTATTTTACTTCTGGGGTATAGAGCAGATGTGGGGCCCACTCCAAGCTCTCTCATGCCACCTTTTTACATGTATACAGCCATTTCTAGTCTCCTGTTTCGTGCAAAAGAGAACAAAAGTCAAATTCTTGGCAATAAAAAAAAATTCAAACACTGATGAAGAGATACTTCTTAAAGATCATGTTGTTCTATTAACCTTAGGATGAAGGAAAAACTAAGAGAGGTTGAGGACTAAAAGCAGTGGGAAAGATGCAAGCAGGGCAGGACAAGCAGAAAACCCGGAGAGATCAAGTCCAGACAGACGACGTGTGGAATGTCCAATTTGTTACTTATGAGACCTTGTGAGGAAAAGCAACCAGGGATGGTCATATGGTCAAGTGAACCAGAGAGAGGGTGCTAATCAGTCATATGGCTGGGGTTAAGCCAAGCTGACACGCTGGAGGAGAAAGCTGACTCATTGACATAATACTTTATATTAGCTTATAGTATCCTCTCTAGATAGTCCGTATTATTATGTGATGAAACTTTACTTACCAAAATGCCTGAAAGGGACAAAGAAAGGAGAGACTTCAAGTCTTTCTTTTTTCCTGACTTACCCTGGTCTCCAGTGACTGAACAAATCAAAAGAGTAATATTGTGGTTGTTGTTAAGTGTGGTCGAGCCATAGGCGACTCATATGTGACTCTATGAATGAAAGGCCTGAACACTTGTATAACTTTCATCGTTTCTCCAAGTTCATAGAGTTTCCGGAGGCAAGTTATTTCGGAAGTGGATGTCACTCCTGCATCCAAGCTTGTTTTAGTTGGATTATATTGTTGATGAGCATTGCAAGATGAAATATAAGACTAATGAATAATGAGGTTTCACAATTATACAATTATCAGAGTAAGTCTTACCATAATAAAAAAACCCCAAAGCTCCCCCCAAAGAAAAATACTCACAACAAAACAAAATGTGTTATCATTGAGTAAGTACCAGCTCATTGCTGGCACGCCAGTGGGATTTCTGAGTAAATCACAGAGGAAGGGGTTGTTCTTCTAGGTACAGAATCATTTGAGTGGTAGTGGTAGAAGATCTTTTATAGTATTTATTTTATTATTAAATTTTATTAGTTTTAATGAACATTTACAGAGATTTTGCGTTTTCATTCATTCATTGTTGCACTGTTTTCTCCACCCTCCTCCCC
>NW_006400079.1:201851-212306 GCF_000299155.1 Elephantulus edwardii | reverse complement strand
TATAAAATTACTTTTATAGTATTTTAAGCATCAAACAAAGCTGAATTCAGTTCCCAGCAAAATTATTAACTATGAGAAATTTGGCAAGATCCTTACCTTTCTGATTCTCAGCTTACTAATTTAAAAAATGAGATTGTTAATACACACCTCCCTGGAGTCTTGTGAAGTGTAAATGAGATCATTTACATGAAGTTCTTAGTACAATAGTCGAATACTTCATAATTGCTCAAGAAGTGGTTGTTATTCATGGTGATTGCTTGAGTGTGTGCTTGGAGAGCTAAGCTACAGAAGTCAGCAGACTGCTAGAAAAGTTCAGAGGACTCAGGTACTGGGCGAGGGACATTCGGGAGGCTTGGAGTTAATCATGTTGCTGTTGTTATGTTCCATTCGGTTCCTTGCGACTCATAGTGACCCTCTGTACAACAGCCCTAAACCCTGCTCTGTCCTGTGCCAATCACACTTTCTCTGACACACCCAACCCGATTACCGATTACCCCAGTCACTGAATCAATCCACCTCATAAAGGGCCTTCCCCTCCTGCTCTGTCCCTCCACCCTCCCAAGCATGATGTCCTTTTTCAAGGACCTGTCCTTCCTTACAACATGTTCAAAGTATGTCAGACAAAGCCTCAGAATCCTTGTCTCCAAGGAACAGCCTGGTTTCATCCTCTCTAGGATCAATCTGTTTGTTTTCTTAGCAGTCCATGGTACGGTACATTCAATACTCTTCTCCAGCACCACAGCTCAAAGGCATCAATTCTCCTTCTATCCTCCCTAGTCATTGCCCAACTCTCTGATGCATAACAAGTAATTGTTAAAACTATGGCCTGTATCAGACATATCTTAATCTCCAGAGAGACACCATCAAACTAAAAGGCCTCTAAGGACACTAGGGAAGAATGTCCAGAGACACAAAAATTGGATGGGGGAAAAGTAGTGTCTGAAAAACCCATAGCTTCATTCCTGGCTGACAGAAACAGTTAATGCACTCACGTACTAACTGGAAGTAAGAAGATTTGAGTCCTTCAAGGGCTGTCTATGAAGATAGATCTTCCAAAATAGCAGCCATTAAAAATTTGATGATGAATAATTCCACTTAGACACAAATGGGCTTATTATGAGTCAGAATTGACCCAATGGCAACCGATTAACAAACCAGAAGGAAACAGTAGTCAGAAGAGTGGAATGAGGAAAGAGAGTGACCCTGGGGAGGCAGGAGCAGTAGACTTGGCTGTCTGAAGATTAGGAAGACAGAGGACAGAAGTTTAAGAAGTATTAAATAGGGAACATTGTGTTCTTAGGAGGTCATCAAGAGAAGCAGTCGTTCTCAAAGGCCAAATAGCAAAATACATTGACTCTGAAGTGTGTTATTGTGTGGAAATTCTGTTTACATTGTTGTTGTTCAAGATTTAAACTCTCAAAGAACAAGCTGCCCCTGGTTGCCAGGATGTATTACTCCTTCTGCTTGCAAATCCAATTCTGGCAAGCTCAGTCATTCCCCATGGTATTCCCATTAGAATTTATACCGTACTCATTAGGATTTGAAATTTTTTCAGGCTTGTCAAATTCCATTATATGGGCACGACAAATCTTAACTTGTAGTTGGTAACATTTATTTCTTTTTATGTGAACTGAGCTTCAAAACTCCTGAAAGCAGGAGTAGTAACATTTTTTTACATTGAAATGTTTCCCTTTGTGATAGTTAAGAACACGTTATCACATGTTTCAAATCTTAAATAATTAATCTTGCTCCATTTCAGAAATAATGGAACTAACAATAGAGAATTTTTTTCCTGACTAATTTGCTTATAAATTTAGAAAGTGTTTTGACTAGTTAATTGTTTTCTACAAATTAACTTCCTATCAAATATAGGCATCCCTTTTGATCTGTCAGAAGTTGTTAATGCAAATTTAATGCATAATACCTCAAATATTTAAAAGTTTGAAAATATTCTGTCTTTCCATAAAAATAAAATTGTTTCTTTAGAAAGACTAGAGTTGATCCTAATTATATTATGCAAAGTGTTCATATGAAACTGACTAATTATACCATCTGGATGATTAAAATTTCCCATAATGGGTTCAGTTCCATGTTACTACTAATTTGTCTTCAGAAATTACTCAAGATTTACTCTAGTTTTGTCATGAAAATATCTCACTCTTTGCAAACTTTGTTTTACAAATATTTGACAATGCTTTTTAAAATTTTGTAGTGCAACTAAACAATAGCAGGACATTTTCTTCAACACAGATTGTACTTCTAATTGGAGAAATGCCAATTTTCAAATCAATGATCAGTAATAAATATCCTAATTACATGCTTAACTTTCTTCTAATTGTGTGTGATTATCATTTAGAAAAAGTCATGAGAGTTTGCAAACACTGACATAACTCAAGGTTCTCTTTGATCATTTGAAGTAGATAAAATGCATTTTTCATAAAAATTGAAAATTATAGTGTTATTTGATCACTTAAAGGTTTGTACATCCTGAATATAATATGCAGGTTATGAAAGATTTTCTTTAAAAAAATTAGCATGGCATTCTTTAGGAAATATTAGAAAAAACATAGCTAAGAATGGACTCAACTATGAAATAAGAAAAAAAAAGCTTTAAAAACCAAAACAGACAATATTTAAAATTAACTATATATATTGATTGCATGCTGGTGAGGCAAAATTGGATTAGAAGGAACTTGAAGGGGCACTTTGGGAATGGCAAGAAATGACATTTAGGAAGTAGAGGTCATAGGACTTATGTGTTTATTGATTGTGCATAAAGCAAGGAAGAAGATCCAATCTAGCTGCACATTTCTAACTTGAGTCATCAAAGTGTTGAAGGGTGGAACCATCACCTAACATGGAAAAGGATGAGGAATTATTGGTGTTCTCTTTTGATTAATTAGTCTTGAAGCTGTAATAAATTCTATCCAGTTGCTTTTATTTTAAAGTGCTTGGTTATAAATAGTGCAAGGTTTAAATATTCTGAAGAAATACTGATTAGAGGGCTGTTGAAATTGCCATATGATTACTATGATTGCCAAAGTCATCTGGTTGAGAATTGGACAAAGTATCTAATTTTGACAAGCAAAGAAATAATTAAGCACTCAACAGATGAATCTTCAGTGCCTACTTTGTATAGAATTAGTACAGAACTTGCCTGTGAGTTTGCTGTATGGAGGTAATTTGGGATGCAAGGAAGCTAAACACTGTGACAACAGTGTGTCAAATGGCAGAGGGGTCATCCAGGGTGGACAGGTTTTAGTAGAACTCCCCAATTAAGACAGACTAAGAAGAAGGAATTACCATCCACTTCTGAAAACCTTATGAACATTAGAGAGACACAGTTAATGTGAGGATGGCACAAGATAGGACAGGGTTCAGATCTGTTGTTCAAAGGGTCAAAAGTAGATATTCTTGATGGCATCTAACAACAGCAAAGACAAACGGAGATCAACTAACTGGTACAATTTTCCTATTTATTCAGGACTTTTATTATGTCCTGCAGAAATGTTCTGTAGTTTTCTTTGTATGGTCTTTTGTGTCTCTAGTTAGGTTCACTCCCAAGTATCTCAGTTTATGGTTGGCCATTGTAAGTTGTACCAGGCACTGTACCAAAAACTGATGATACAATAGGAAACAAAAGAGATAAATTCCTGCTGTCATATCATCCAGGAAGAGTGCAAATGTCATTGCAAAGACAGAAGAGGAAGAGAAGACCAAAATGGATGTCAGAAGAGACTCTGAAAATTGCACTGGAGCACAGAGAAGCCAAAGCAGAAGGAAAAATTCAAGATACTAAAGAGTTGAATAGAAGATTTCAAAAGGGAGCACGGGATGATAAAGTAAAATATTACAATGAAATGTGCAAGGAGTTGGTATCAGAAAATCAAAAGGGCCGGACTCGCTCAGCATTTCTTAAGTTCAAGGAACTGAAGAACAAATTCAAACCTCAAGTTGCTATAATCAAGGATGCTTTCAGCAGAATATTAAATGATCCAGGAAGTAGTAAAAGAAGATGGAAAGAATATACTGAGTCACTGTATCAAAAGGAATTGGCAGACACAGAAGAATTTCATGAAACAACGTATGAGCAAGAGCCTATGGTGATGAAAGAAGTTCAGGCTGCTCTGAAGGAAATTGCAAAAAATAAGGCTCCAGGAATAGATGGTATACCAATTGACATATTTCAGCTAACAGATGCTGCCCTGGACATGCTCACCAAGTTGTGTCAAGAAATCTGGAGAACAGCCACTTGGCCAACTGACTGGAAGAGATCTATATTTGTTCCCATCCCAAAGAAAGGGGACCCATCCGAGTGTGGAAACTATAGAATAATCTCACTGATTTCACATGCAAGCAAGATTCTACTCAAGATTATCCCAAAACAACTGGAACAGCACATCAGCAGAGAACTGCCAGAAGTCCAGGCCGTGTTTGGAAGGGGTTGTGGTACTAGGAATATTATAGCTGATGTTAGATGGATTTTAGTTGAAAGCAGGGAATACCAGAGGCATGTATATCTGTGTTTCATTGACTATGCAAAGGTGTTTGACTGTGCGGATCATAAGGAACTGTGGCTGACTCTGAGAAGAATGGGAATCCCAGAACACTTGATCCTTCTAATGCGAAACCTATACTTGGACTAGGAGGCAGTCGTCAGAACAGAAGAATGGAACACTGCTTGGTTCAAAATTGGGGAGGGCATACGCCAGGGATGCATCCTGTCTCCATACCTTTTAAACCTGTATACAGAGCAGATCATCCGGGCGGCTGGGCTCTAAGAGGAGAAATGCGGCATCAGGATTGGTGGAAGATCTATTAACAATCTACGTTATGCAGATGACACAACCCTGCTTGCTGAAACTGAGGAGGACCTGAAGCTCTTGCTGCAGAGGGTCAAGGACTGCAGCCTCCAATATGGATTGAGGCTCAATGTCAAGAAGACAAAGATTTTCACCACTGGGCCAAGTGGCAGCATCAGGATGGATGGTGAAGAGATTGAGATTGTTCACAGCTTTATTACCATGGGAATCTGCTCTATTGAAAGGATATAAATAATGAGTAAACAATGATGAAGATAAGTTACTAATGAGTGCTAATAAGAAACTAAACAGCATAAAGAGAATTATGACTTGATTGGGAGGCAGGTACAGAGGTAGTATTTGACCTGAGCTCTATGAGATAAAAAGATGTTTGAAGTTCTAGAAAATGACCCTCCAGATTCTCCATAAAAAAGGAAAATTTACTTGGAAGTAGCATTAAATTACTTGTCTTGAAGAACATAACAAAATCCACTACATTTACTTAGAATGTATATTTCTTTGAGGTCAAGGGAACTGATGGAAAAACAAGAAGCAACTAAGTTCATTATAGTCATATATCAAACCATAGTTTTTATTACTAGCAGTTCTAGGAAGAAGGAAGAGCAGAAGCAGACTGAAGGGGGAAAAAAAAATAAAGACAGAGACTTTCCCAAGGAACAGACAGAAGGTCGATGGGTATGTGACACAGTGAAGTAAAGCAAATAGTAAGAAATGAGCCAGAGAAAGAGAGAGAGTGGCCACATCGCACTGATCCAGACAGGCCACAGAATAGGGATTACAGGGCCTTAAGTGCAGAAATGATAGAGAAACAATTTTTGGTTTAGAGCTCAGGAGGCCCAATAAACGGTAAGGAGTTTCACTGCCAAACCAAATGTGTTCACATCCACTGGCTGTTCTGTGGGAGAAAGATGAACAATCTCTTCGTATGCAATTTTTTTTATAATATTTTTTTATTGGGAAAAACACATTGGGGGTACAAGGAGGCGAGGGTTGGGGGCAGAAGAGCGAGGATGGGCCAGGATGCAGCCGCAGAGCCGCACAGCTTGGTCGGTGGGGGGAGCAGGCGAAGGAAATGATGAGGGTCCAGTGGGGACCAGACGCTACAGAGGAATGACAAGCATTTTCCAATAGTAATTAAACCAACTGTCTCATTGACTTGGGAATTGGGTGCCGACTCTCTGGCTTCTTCATGCTGAACAGGGGCGTAGATGTAAAGGGGGGAAGGGAGGATGCTTCATCACCTCACTGGTCATCCTGGGTTACAGCTGCTTGCCTTCTTGCTCTGTTAGAAGATATTTTCCTGTCATTTGCTCCCCCCTGGACTGCAAAGTGTTTTCCCAGGTGGGTCCAGTGGGGATGGCTGGCCGAACCCAGAGGCTCCATCCTCCCCTGCTTCCTTAGCTGTCAGTTGTATTTCCTTTTTGTCACTGGCACTGGGTTCAGGGTCAATTGTGGAGTAGAACTCAGAGTTAAGGTTACCTATAGGAAAGGGAGCAAACCTAGAGAGAACAAACTTGTGAGTTACAAATAGAAGGGCTTTGAGGGTGTTGCTTTCAGGTTTACTGGGGGGGGGGCAGGGTGGCAGAAGGTGGCCCAGGTAACATTCCCTGGATACCCCAGGCATTCTTTTTTTTTTCTTCTCCTTCCCCACCCAGGGGTCAGATGGCACAATCTGGGGACTGAGGAGCTCACCCTGAGGGCCACGACGGTTTGCCCCGAGCCGGGGGCCAAGCGCAACCCTCCCCGGGCAGAGGGCCACGACGGCTCGCCCCGGGCAGGGGGCCGAGGGCAGCCCGCCCCGGGCAGAGGGCCACGATGGCTGAAGTAGTCTTTTTTAAAAAAAGAAGAAGAAAAAGTGTGTGTGTGTGTGTGTGTGTGTGTGTGTGTCTGTGTGTACCGTCAAATTGGATCTGACTGGTACAGGAGACTGCCCCTCCTTCTCCAGCAGAGCATGAAGTATAGTCTGGGTTTTCCCCCCCCCCCCCCCGGTGCCTGTCGGGGCCTGGGTTTCAGCTGTCCACACCACAGCAGTGGGCAACGAGCTTAAAGCCCCTGATGGCTCTGGGCGCTGACTCTCATTCGTATGCAATTTTATAGGCTCTGAAAATGTACTGAAAGCTGGTTCCCACTTGAAAACAATGAGTTATAGTAAATCTACCGGTGGTCATCTAAAGCGCTATTATCATTAGATAATGGAAAAGATGTAAACAGAAAGGTAGATATTGATAGAAAAAATAGAAAATTAGATATTGATAGAACAGAAGTAAACAGATGAGGAAGGGAAGGAAGGAAGGAAGGAAGGAAGGAAGGAAGGAAGGAAGGAAGGAAGGAAGGAAGGAAGGAAGGAAGGAAGGAAGGAAGGAAGGAAGGAAGGAGGTAGTAGCACAATAATTGTTGGCATTCTAAATGTTTTAATGTAAAATATTCAGATTCTTCAGACTGCATCTTCAGAGCCAGAAATCTCTTATAATTTTTTTAAGTTATTTTTGTGTGTGTGTACCATCAAATCAGATCTGAGTGGTACAGGAGGAGATTGTCCCTCCTTCTCCAGCAGAGCATCTGGTGGAATCGAATCCCGTACCTCTGGGATTGCAATGCCACCAGTCCACTAGAGCTCCCAGTCAGAGATCTCTTCTTGTTCACCATTTACATCTTCTGTTTTGTCTTACATGAGGAAAGACATAATGACATCTGATGACAATAAAAAGGTAAAGTGGACGTGGACATAGGGTTATAATTTCAACAGAGCTTGTAACACTCTAAAAACATCCTTATGTACATGAGAAGAAAAGTAAGCCATGAAATTCATCATCAGGGTCAACATTTCTTACTTGTGGCTTTCAATTGTGTGATTTTAGATTTTGTTAGGCTCCAATATACTTATTCATCAAATTAGTATAGTAGTGGTGTCAGCTTAGTGACTAAAATATCTGTGAAACCAAGTCTCTCCTTGGAGGCTAGGATTTGAAGCTCTACCTCACTTACTTTGGGCATGTGGTCAGGAGAGATTAATCGTTAGAGAAGGGTATCATGCCCGGAAGTGTGGATGGACAGCGCAGGAGAGGGACATCCTGGAGGAGATGGATTGATAGAGTAACTGGAGCAATGGGGTTTGGTATGTCGGAGTTAGGGAGACTGGCTCCTGGCTCAGGACAGGGAAGGGTTCAGAGCTGCTGTACATAGGGTCCCTATATATACTTCACAAGCGACTCAGTGGCACATAACAACAATAACATCCTATGACAGGTTTGGAAGCAGGAGGGGCATCCACTTCCTAAACAACCTGGCTCCGGAAACTCTCTGAACTTTGATAAATGTAATTGTTGTAGAGGGGCTTCAGGCCTTTTGTTCATAGGGTCACTATGAGATATTCTCAACTTTAAGGCAATCAACAACAACAAGAAGTCAGAGTGTTGCTAATTTTTTCATATACATACAAAACTTAGCAGTGAATAATGAAGACCAAAGTATTGATAATTTTCTGTTTGGTTGTTGCTCTTGTTGTTAAGCAGTTTTCATTTTATTGCCCTTTAAGTTTTGTTTTGTTGGTTATTTGTTTTTAAAGTTAAATTTAAGGTCATACTTTTAAGTCTCATGTATTATATAGACAGATTGTGCAGAATATGTCTATGAAAAGTTACAAATTAGTCCATGCCCAAAAAGTACAGAATCATCTTCATAAATTTATATAAAATTCCTTTGAACAAAGGACGTGTCCAGGTTTTTCGAGACTTTTTTTATGTGATGTTAAGGCACAAAATTAGCACCATTGTGAATAAACACATCTAGACTCTATGCCTCTAATAAAACCCCGTCAGAGATAGGATATCAGAAGTATTCTAAAACTCAATGTACTGTATGAGATTCTTCCTCTTTGCTGGAGAAACACAGGATCTATAAACCTGTGGATTATTCCAATTGTAATGTTAGTGAAGAATATTGACTGTCAAAAGGACAAACTAGCTGTTGACTCCCCAAAGCATAAACAGACCTGTCTGAGAAGGGCAGCTAGAGTGTTCCTGAGAAACAAAGATGAAGAGACTTCATCTCACAGACTCTGGATATGTTAGCAGGAGGGGCCACTCCCTGGAGAAAGATAACATGCTTGGAAAGCGCAGGGTTTGTGAAAGAGAGAAAGACCCTCAATGAGTTGTGTTGACATGGTGACTGCAACTATGGCTTTAAGCACAGCAGATATTGTGAAGGTGTGATGATGGTACAGATTTGGGCAATGATTTATTCTGTTGTGTAAAAGGTCACTATGAGTTGGTGTCCACATGACAGCACCTAAAAACAACAATGTGCATGCATACATAATTAAATATCATCTTATGTATGTATCTACTTTGGCTAAACTGTATATTTTTAGAAGACTGGCAAAGAATAATTTGGAAATTATAGAAGACATTTTTAAGAAAAAATTTACAATTTTGAACTAGACAAGGAAACTAGCCAAGACTTTCATACACATGTTTTATCTGACACTGATTTCTTTAATGAGTAGAATTATTCCACGTTAGAATTCTGGTCTATTCTGGATCTATTGTAGTGCTGGGTCTGTTGTTCTGATGCTTACAATTAAACAAAATATGCTTTAGACTTAAATGTCCAAAATAAATTTTTAATGCTATAATAAATCATTCTGGGGTTTTGGTTTAACAATGGACCTGCTCTCCAAGATATTTTACCACTTCCTGCTTTTCAAAATAAGGAAAGAGTAAATGTGCAATCTTATAAATAATAATGGGACTATAATGGTAGGTTTCACCACAATCATTTGTCAAATGATTTGACAAATCAGATATGAGTAAAAACATTTGTATTATCTCATTTAAGGAAATAGCATTTATAGCAACAGGGTCCAGAAACAATGCTGCTTTCCATATCTGGCAACCATTCAAGAATGATTCTATCTTTGTGTTACCTTTTCCTTAGCCTTTTATAACCATGGTATCATACAACATTTGATTTTTTTATAACTGACTGACGTCATTCAGCATGATTTCCTCCAGATTTGTCCATGTTATGCAGTATTTCATAAATTATAAATGTTGTATGATACCAGTATTTTAATATAACTATTCTCCCAGTGATTGATATTTGATTTCTTTCCAGTTCTGGTAGCCCAGTGGTAAGAAACTTTGCTGAAAACTGAAAGGCATACGGTTTGAATCCACCAGTTGTTCTGTGAGCAAAAGATAAAATTCCTCTGAAAAATCTACTGTATTTGTCACTTCTGAGGCAAGTCTGACTCAACGAAACATGTTAACAACTATTAGAAATGATGCTTCAGGATAAAAGTTGGGCTTTTTGTTTGTTTGATTTTTAATTTTCTATTGGTTTACATGAAAAATTTGTATATATTGTGTTTCTTTCATATACATTGTACTTCACACATTTTTTCATTCATGTTGTTTAATACAATCAAACCCATACATTGCATTTTATAAAACCAGTTACCATTGAACTATGCCCACTGTCACCTTGTCTCTTCAGGTCCCCATTGGATCTTTCCTAATTCCCTCACAGTCTCCTTCCCATAAAACTCTGTGAATCCCTTGGACTTTTATACACATCCTACTGGTTTTCATTCTATTTTTACAATAATGGTCTTGTTGTTGTTATGTGCCGT
>NW_006400079.1:196440-200831 GCF_000299155.1 Elephantulus edwardii | reverse complement strand
GTCTTTATGAGACTGAGGTAGTTCAATCAGCATAATGGTCTCTAGCCTCTTGCATGTTATATAGTATTTCTTTAAATCATTGTTCCTGAGTGCTGTATAATATTCCATTGTGTGACTATACTACAATTACTTAATTCATTCCTTTCTTGATGGACATTTGGGCTGTTCCCATTTTCTTGCTATTGTGAATACTGTTGCTATTAACATCGGTGTACAAATATCTGTTTGTATTTCAGTTCTATTTTCCTCAGGATATATTCCCAGCAGTGAGATTGCTGGGTTATAGGAAATTTCCATGTTCAGCTCATTCAGGAAATGCCAAACTGCCTTCCAGGGTGCTTGTGCCATTTTACAATCCCACCAGCAGTGTATGAGAGTTTCTATCTCTCCACATCCTCTCCAACATTTATTGCTTCTTATCCTGTGAAACCTAGTCACTGCTTTTGGGTGAGGTGATAGCTCTCAGAGGGCTTTGATCTGTATCTCACTTACTGCCAGTGATATTGAGCATTTCTTAATGTGTTTGTTGGTCATCCAAATGGCCTCCTCTGTGGAAAAAAATTCTCTCTTGGCCATTTTACAATTAGGTTATTAGTCTTTTTCTTGTGGAGTTAGGATTATGTAAATTTTTTTATGAGACCCTTATCTGAGATGGCATAGTCAATTTTTTTTCCAGTCAGTAGTCTTTCTTTTCATCCTATTGGGAAAAAAAAATTAATGTACAAAGGGGCTTAATCTTTAGAAGGTCCAATTTATGGATTTTTTTCCTCTCCAGGTTATACATTTCTGGCAGTTTTTGCCAACCTATTTACCATAGGATAGGCCTTCTAAATTTGGTCTCATTTTGTCTCTTATGATCTTTATACAATTTTGATCTTTATCCCTAAGTCTCCAATCCATTTTTAACCGATTTTTTTAATATGGTGTGAGATGTGGATCCTGCTTCAGCCTTATCCAGTTTTGCCAACACTCGTTGTTGAAGTGATTGCTGTTTTCCCATTTGATAGGTTTTGTTTCCTTGTCGTACCCAGTTGATCATAATTAGATGGGTTAATTCCAGGGTTTGCAGTTTTGATTCACTGGTTTATGTCTGTCATTGTTATCAGTACCATGCTGTTTTGATTATTACTACTGTGTAGTAGGTTTTGAAATCAGCAAGTGCTATGCCTCCCATTTCATTTTTGGTTTTCTGAAGTGCTTTGTTTATTGAGGGTCTATTTCTTCTCCAAATAAACTTGACAATTACCTTTTCTGTCTCTTTGAAAAATGAATTTGTTATGTATGTTGGGATTGCATTAAACATATAGGTTGCTGTTGGTACGATTGTCATTTTCAGTATACTGAGTCTTTCTATTTCCAGGCTGGGTAGATAAACAAATGGCTAGATTCTGCAAAGATGTGTTTCTGTTTAGGGGTTGAGACTAGGGTGTGGCTGTTGCGTGCAATAGGATGTGAGCTGATTTGATTTGGCCTTATGAGTAAAACAGGTTTGGAAGCAGGGGTGGCATCCACTTCCAAAAAAAGCCTGCCTCCAGAAACTCTGAAATTGGAGAAAAGATGAAAGTTTTGTGTTCACGACTTTTGTTCATAGGTTTGCTGTGGGTCATCTATGACTCTACAGCATTTAATAACAACAACAACAACATCCACAAGTAGGCAACATTTTCCCATGGCATCCACTTCCTAAACAACATGCCTCCATAAACTCTAGGAATTTTGATAAATGTTGTTAGGTGTAGAGGAGCTCCAGGACTTTTGTTCATAGGGTCACTCTGAGTCGTGCTTGACTGAAAGGCAATCAACAACAACAGCTTACTGTTTCTAGCAGTAGTTTTTGTAGACTTCTTTATAAAAGTCTCTTGTGTCCCTAGTTAAAGTTATTCTCAAGTATCTAATTTGTGATTGTCTATTGTAAATGATGTTACTTGCTTAGTTTCCTTATATATCCACCCCCCCTTTATTACTGTAGAGGAATCCCACTGATTTTTGTTTACTAATCTTTTATCCTGCCACTCTACTAAATTGATCTATTAGTTCTAACAGCCTTTTTTGTTGAATCCTTGGAGTTTTCTGAGTACACTGTCATATCATTTGCATATATAGTAACAGTTTTACCACTTCTTTGTTGGTCTGGATGCCTCTTATTTCCTTATGTTATATTGTTCTAGCAAGCTCTTCCAATACAGTGCTGAATACAAGTGGTGAAAGTAGGTATTCTTGTCTATTCCCTGTTCACAAGAGAAATCTCTCTCCTTTGAGAATGATGCTGGCTCTCGTTTTTGCATATACACTTTTCACACTACGTTGAAGAAATTCTCTTCTGTTCATATTTTCTCCAATTCTTTCAAGTTTTCAAACTTGTCAGAGTGTAGCTTTTAATATTATTCCAATATTATCAGTTTGACTTTTTCTTGTTCTGTCATAATGTAATCTATCATTTCTTATTTGAGTTACTTGTGTCTTCTCTTTCTTTTCTTTTGTTAAGTTTGCTGATGGTTTGTCTGTTTCTATTGACCTTTCAGAGAACCAGCTCCTGGTCTTACTGATGATTTCAATTGTCTTTTCCTGTTTTTCTATCTCCTTGAGTTCAGCTCTTGTCTTGATAATTCCTTCCTTCTAGAAGCTGTGGGGGTTGTATCATTGCTCTTTTTCTATTTGATGGAGGGTGTAGCTTTTAATATTTTTCATTTAATTAAGTCATTAATTTTGCTTCTTTCTTCTTTGTTTATGTGCTTGCTCATTGCTAGGAACTGTCCCTGAAGGACTGCTTTAGCTGTATCTTATAAGTTTTGTATTTTTGTTATCATTTGTTTCAAGGAAATTTTTAATTTCATTTATAACTCAGTTGTGTTCTCACAGAGTAGAACAACAAAGTTTTAGCTTCTATGTAGGTGGTTTTATAAGCTTTACCCTCTTATCATCAATTTCTGATCTTATGACATTGTGTTATGAAAAGATACTTTGTATTGTTACAGTGTTTTTTTTTAATTTATTAAGGCTTGTTTTGTGTCCTAATATGGAATTAATTCTGGAGAATTTACCATATGTACTCGAAATTAAAGTAAATTGACTTATAGTTGGGTGAAGTACCCTGAATATATCCACAAGGCCAAGTTTACTGGTTGTATAATTTAGGTCTTCTGCATCTTTGTTAAGTTTGAATTGATCTATCCTTTGGTGAGAGTGTTTGTAAAGTTTTCTACCACTATCGTGGTACTATTTCTTTCTTTCTCAAGTCTGTTAACTATTGTTTTATGTATTTTGCAGGTCTGTCATTTGATGTAGAGATATTGACCAAGGTTGTCAATAAGGTTGTCTTTTTGGTTTATTGTGATTTTAATTATTATTTAATGACCTTCCTTATCTTTCTTCTCCAGCGGTTTTTCCAGAGATGTAATTGATCTGATTCCTATGCATACCATCACGTGAAATCCATGTGTATAGCCTACATTTATGTTTCTTATAAAACGTATTTGCAATGAGTAAGTCATTGATTGTACAAAATTCAATCATTCTATCACCAGCTTCTTTTCTGTCACCAAGTCCATGTTTTCCAACTACTAATTCTTCTTCTCTATTCCCAACTTTTGCGTTCCAGTCACCCATTATTATCAATGCATCTTGAGTGCATGTTCAATCTATCTCCAACTGTAAAAGTTGGTAGAAATCATCTATTTCTTCTTTGGCTCTGGATATTGGTGCATATATCTGAATGATAGTGATAGTCAGTGAAATTCCTTGAAAGCGTATGGATATAATCCTGTCACTCACAATGTTGTACTTCAAGATAGATCTAGAAATTACTTTTTAACTATGAAAGCAACCCCATTTTTTTTCTCACCTTTTCATCTCTGGAGTAATATATCATATGATCACCTGACTCAAAATGCCCCATGCCGGTCCGTGTCATCTCTCCAATGCCTAGTATGTTAATATCTATGTGTTCCATTTCTTTCTTAACAATTTCTAATTTTCCTACATTCATGAGTCTCACATTCCATGTTCTAATCACTAGTGTCTGCTTACAACTGATCCTCTTCCTTTGTATTTCCATACTTGAAAGTTCTACCAAGGTTGCCCTTTCTGTTAGTCTACGTGTGTTCTATTGTACTTAGGCTTTTCAGAGACCACCACCTACTCATATACAAGTTCAAGCTGAAGCTGAGGAAAATTAAACCGAATCCACAGGAGCCAAAATATGACTTTGAGATCATCCTACCTGAATTTCAGAATCATCTCAGGGACTTGTCTGAGGCCTTGAACACTAATGAGAGAAGACCAGATGAGTTGTGGGAGGATGTTGAATGTATCATCCAAGAAGAGTGCAAACGGTCATTACAAAGACAGAAGATGAAAAAATAATCAAAATGGGTATCAGAAGAAACTCTGAA
>NW_006400079.1:161159-195439 GCF_000299155.1 Elephantulus edwardii | reverse complement strand
ATACCTTTTCAACCTGTATGCAGAGCAGATTATCCGAGAGGCTGGGCTCTATGAGGAGAAGTGTGGTGTTAGGATTGGTGGAAGATCTATTAACAATCTGTGTTATGCCGATGACACAACCCTGCTTGCCGACCTGAGGAGGACCTCGTGCACTTGCTGCAGAGGGTCAAGGACTGCAGCCTTCAGTATGGACTGAGGCTCAATGTCAAGAAGACAAAGATTCTTACCACTGGACCAATTGGCAGCATCAGGATGGATGGCGAAGAGATTAAGATTGTTCACAGCTTGTTTGCTCGGCTCCACTGTCAACACTCTTGGCACCAGGAGCCAAGAAATCAAAAAACGTATTGCGATGGTAAAGTCTGCTGTTAGGGACCTTTCTAAAGTACTCAGGAGCAGCAGTGTGTCTCTGGAGACTAAGGTGCATCTGATACAGACCATGGTCTTTGCAATTACTTGTTATGCATCAGAGAGTTAGACAATGACTAGGGAGGATAGAAGGAGAATTGATGTGTTTGAGCTGTGGTGATGAAGAAGAGTATTGAATGTACCATGGACTGCCAGGAAAACAAACATATTCATCCTGGACAGGGTTAAACCAGGCTACTCCTTGGAGGCAAGGATTCTGGGGCTTCTTCTGACATACTTTGGACATGCTGTAAGGAGAGACAGGTTCTTGGAGAGGAACATCATGCTTGGGAGGGTGGAGGGACAGCACAGGAGGGGAAGACCCTCTATGAGGTGGATTGATTCAGTGGCTGGTCAATCGGCCTGGGTGTGTCAGAGGCAGTGTGATTGGCACAGGATAGAGCAGGTTTTAGGGCTGTTGTACAGAGGGTCACTATGAGTCGCAAGCAGCTTGACGGCACATAACAACAAATGACAACAACAACATCCTTATCTTTTAGGATAGTTTCCATCTTGAAGTCTATTTCATAAGAGATTAGTATTACCACTCCTGCTTCTTTATAGGTATCATTTGTTTGGTACATTTCCCTCCCATCCTTTGATTTGTCTGTTTTTGGCAAAATGTTGATGGGATTATTTTTTTTTAATAATTCATTCTGCTACTCTTTTTCTCTTGATTGGTGCATTTAATCCATTCATATTAAGTGCTGATATGCCAGGTTTTGAAATTTCCATTTTGCTGTGTTTACATCTCGGTTGTTTCTGGATACTTTGGACCAGCTACTTTCCTTTGATGTTTCTGTGCGAAGAACATCCCTTAGAATTTCTTGTAAAGTTGGTTTTGTTTTCACAAATTCCCTAAATTCCTGGTTTTCTACAAAAGATCTTATTTCCCCTTCATATTTGATGGATGGCTTTGCAGCGTCCTCAGATGGCATTTGTTTTCTTTTAGCCTTCTATGTATGTCATCCCATTACCTTCTCTCTTTCATAGTTTCTGCTAACAAATCAAAACTTAATCTAATTGGTCCTCTTTGTAGTTGACTCTTATTTTCTCATGCTGCTTTTAATATTCTATCCTTGTCGTTGTTTTTGGAAAATTTAATTATTATATATTTTGATGATTTTCTTTTGGGGTCTAATATGTTTGAGGTTCAGTGACCTTGTAGAAAATTAATTTCCTCGTTCTTCATGTTGCCTGGTGGTTTGCTTCTAGAACCTCTTCCAGAATGAAGGTTATCGTGCTTGGAAGCATGGAGGGTCAGCACACAAGAGTAAGACCCACAATGAGATGGATTGACACAGTAACTGGGACCATGGGGTAATAATAATTACTTATTATACTTCAGAGAGTTGGACAATGACTAAGGATGACAGAAGAAGAATTGATGCCTTTGAATTGTGGTGCTATCTTGAACATACTATGTCTTGAACCTGTCTTGAACATACTATGGACTGCTTAGAAAAAGAATAAGTTTGTCTTGATGAAACCAAGTTTCTCCTTGGAGGCTAACATTTGAAGCTCCCTCTCCCATAATTTGGGCACATGGCCAGGAGAGACCTGTCCTTGGAGAAGGACATCATGCCTAGAAGGGTAGAGGGACAGCGCAGGAGAGGAAGACCTCAGATCCACCTCAGATGGGATGGATTGATGCAGTAATTAGAGCAATGGGAGTTGGTGTGTCAGAGTCAATGGGACTAGCTCAGGACAGGGTAGCGTTCAGAACTGCTGTACATAGTGTTGCTATGGGTCCCAGACAACATGGCAGCACATAAGAACAACAACTGCTTTAAAATGACATAATTAGCATATTCCTGATTAACTTTTCTCTTTATATCTAAATGGTTTCTTGTATTATTCAACAAGTTTGGCTCATTTGCATTGAGTCTGGCTTGACCCCAGCTGACCCTCTCTAATGGTTTTTCAAAGACTGTATATTACATAGGAGGGAACTGTCCATTTTTCTTCTGCAAATCCACTGGTAGATCCAAACTGGCAGAGACGTGCTACCTAAGGTTAGTAATGCACCACCCTATGGAATCTCCTAGATCTCTCTTCAACAGATTATTGTCAATAAAACTCATTGCTGTAGAGTCAGAATGAAGTCATAGCTGGCCCTCCAGTAAGTTTCCAGGGGTTGTAAAACAGCATGGGAGGAGAATGTCCATCTTTGGTGAATTTGAACTTCCTACATTTGACTGCAGGGAGCTTTAGTGCCCTAGTTGTTAGGAACTGCACTGCAATCGTGAAGGCATGCATTTCAAATCCATTAGCTGCTCCGTGGGAGAAAGATGGACAATATCCTCCTGAACAATTAAACTGCCTCTGAAAATGCACTGGAGGGTCAGTTTGAACTTGATAGTACAAAAAAATAACAGCCACAACGTTGACTGCTGACTGATAGCAGCAGGGAGGAAATCAGAAGATGGATTGCACTGGGCAAGTCTGCTTTCAGGAACCTCTTGAAATTACTGAAGAGCAATGATGTTAGTTTGAAGAGTAAAATGCAGCTGATTCAGGCAATGATCTTGTCAACCAATTGCTAAGCATATGAGAGCTGGATAATGAATAAGGATGACAGAAGAATAACTTATGCCTTTAAGTTGTAGTTTGGTAAAGGGTAGCAAATATTCCATGGGCTGCCAACAGAACAAATAGACATATGCCTTGGGAAAAGTGCAGCCAAAATACTTCTTGGAAGCAAGGATGGCAAAGCTTCATCTCACATACTTTGGACATGCTGCTAGTTGAGGCTATTTATTATGAAGAGAGGAAGACCTTTGATCAGACAGATTGACACAGTGACTGCAGCAATGGGCTTAAGTGTGTCAGAGATGATCAGGATAGTAGAGGCTAGTACAGCGTTCAAATCTGTTATTTGTATGATCACTATGAGTCATTCTCACCTGATTGCCCCTAACAAATTACAATCTTTGGGTTGGTAGTTCAATACCCTACCCGCTAATCTTCCTTCAACATGATAGAGATAATTATTATTAGTTTTGATCCTTTTTTTTTTTTACTTTATTTCAGTGAGTTACATTTGAGTTATTGCTCCTAATTGGGTCATTCAGGTTCAGCTACCTTGAAGACACTTTCCTCCACCCCCTGAGGCACTGAAATGAGCCAGTTGATTGTTCCTTGGCTGACTTTGAGGCTCACCTGGATCTGCTTCTCCTAATGACTTTAGGGTTTAATTATTCAAGAACAGAAGGGGAGAAGAAGGACAAGAAGAGAGGCTATGAAATGAACAGAAAGGAATCGAGAGGAGGGACATCATGGAGAAGGAAAGAAAGGGACAGTTAAAAGGGGAAGTGAAACTTGAAATTTTAAAATAAGTTGCATAGCTTTCAAATTATGTAACTTAATGTTCTAAGTTTCAGATGAATCTGTCAAGATGTTCTTGGGCATTTCATTCTCCTGATTGAACCTCTTCTTGTATTCTGCTGAGTCACTTCCAACTCATAGTGAGTCTTTCTGTTAGGATAACATCTAGTCCCGTAGGGTTTCCTAGGCTTGAATCTTTATAGGATCAGATGGCCAGGTCTTTTCTCCTGTAGAGCTGCTAAGTAAATTAAAACTGCCCACTGTTTTTTAGCAGCGAAGAGTTTAATTATTACACCCTGTTTCTGACAACTAACCACAAAGAGAGCTTCCGTAGACAATTGCACGATGTGAGAGGAAAAACCCAAAGATACTGAACTTGACTCAGTGATCTTTCAGGAACTTTGCTACAATTCTGTCCAAGATAGAATACAGGGAGTGTTCTGCCTTGATCATTATTTCACAGAGATTGCCACCAAATAGCAAGTAAGGGAAATGTGTCCTGTAACAGGATCTCTGAGAAAACATACATATTGGATCATTTTAAATTCTCTCGATCAACTTTATCATATCCCTGAATCTGGTGATGTTAAGCAATATACTTTTTGTTAGGAGCTAAACATTTACCTATTCTATCACCAAGACTCCTTGTGAACTGAACTTAAACCAAACCAAAACCAAAACTACTGTTGTTGGGTAGATTTCCACTCCTGATGTCAATGTAGTACAAAAAAGTAATTAACCTATAGAGTTTCAAATGCTGTCATAGTTACAGAAACTGTCTGACACATCTTTCCTTCCTGGCTGTTGTTGTTGTTGTTGTTGTTGTTATGTGCCGTCGAGTATCCGGGAGGCTGGGCTCTATGAGGAGAAATGTGGGGTCAAGATTGGTGGACGATTTATCAACAATCTGCGTTATGCAGATGACACAACCCTGCTTGCTGAAACTGAAGAGGACCTGAAGCGCCTGCTGTAGAGCGTCAAGGACTGCAGCCCACAATATGGATTGAGGCAAGGCCTTCCTGGCTAGGCTAGTGGATTTGAATACCCACAGTTTTGTTGGCAGTCAAGCATTTAACTACAATGGCATTAGGTAGTTTATTCCAAATTTCTTGGCATAGAAAAGTGAGACATTATTGCACCTATTTGTTGAACTGTGTCAACTGATATTCCATGAATTCCTGGAGTTTTGTTTTTGCTAATGCATTAGTACGTCTTGGACTTTTCCCTTTAATCTCATTAGTTATTAATCATATTATCTTCTAAAATGGTTGAACTTGGACCATTTCCTTTTGACACAGTAAGTCTGTGTATTCCTTACATCTTCTTTAATGCCTTTTTTTGGGGTCATTCAATGTTTTGCCCATAGAATTTGTCTATATTGTTAATTGAGGCTTGAATTTTTCTTCCTTACATCTTTCACCTTGAAAAATGCAGACCGCTTTTGATTCCCTAAGGTTGGAGTCTTTTAAATGACATTTTACTTTCTCTATGTTCAATGACTTTGATGTCATCCCACAACTTGTCTGTTCTTTGGTCATTAGTGTTCAGTGTTTCAACTCTATTCTGAAAATGGTGTCTAAATTCATGTAGGATATAATCAAAGTCATCTTTTTTTTTTACTCCAATGGGTTTGTTTTCTTTTTCTTCCATTTCAACTTAAATATGCATGCAAGCAATTGATTCCACAGTCAACCTCTGGCTCTGTGCTGACTGATGAGAGTAAACTAAACTTCTCCATTGTCTTTTCCCACAGATGCTGTCAATGTGATTCCTGTGTATTCTATATAATGAAAACAACAAAACAAAACACATGGCCCCCCCACCCCCGGCCAAAACTTCACTGCTATTGAACCAGAACATACTCACAGCTGACCCTCTATTTAGTTCCCAAGCTTGTTAACAGTATAAAAGATTACCCAGATTTCTCCCACAGAGGTACTGATGGATTCAAACAACTACAGAGGTGCAGTCTGTAGATTAACAGCACAACTCCCTGCCTATTATCATCAGAACTCCATCTTCAGGCATATTGCCACCATTTATATCGTTGAAACAGATATTTGCAGTTACTCAATGATTGACCTTATATAATTTTATCATGTAATCTTCAGCATTATTTCTATCCCTGTAATAATAGCAAGAGCCATGGAAGCACAGCTATATCTGACCTTTATCAACTTCACTAAGGGGAACTGTCCCCGTCAATAGCATCAATAGCGCCAAAACAATTCCCATAAGGTCAGATATGTGCCCCATGCTCCCACATCTCTTTCTACTCATCTCAACACCAATCTTACTGCTTTTCTGTGGGTCCAAAATCTTATGCACTAGCTCAAAGACCACACAGAATCATTTTGGGGAAGTCAAAAGTCTATATTAGAAATCAGATTAGTAGCTAAATACTGTCACTCAATCAGGACAGCTTACAAAATCTATTAAATGGCACTTCAGGCTTGAGCTTTGCTGCTTTAGGCCAATATGACAGAATTCTCAGTGTCTTCAACATTGGCTCCTCTCAGCACTTCCATGTAGTCCAGTACATTTGGACAAAGTTTTTTTGCTT
The DNA here is from genome assembly GCF_000299155.1 of Elephantulus edwardii. Classification (NCBI taxonomy): domain Eukaryota; kingdom Metazoa; phylum Chordata; class Mammalia; order Macroscelidea; family Macroscelididae; genus Elephantulus; species Elephantulus edwardii. The sequence continues at coordinate 189,141 of NW_006400079.1, read as the reverse complement.
AGCTCTACTTCTGTTCGAGATGGGGTAGCAACGCCAAGGTACTTCCATCTCATGTTTTTCTCTTTTCTGGCCATGGCTGTTTACATCACTGGCATAGCTGTAGCAATAATTTCTGGGTCCATAGGATGTGCTACATACTCTTGATTCTTCTTCTTCGCTAGTAAGAAGATCATCGTCTGCTGCTGAATCACTCAATTTAATATGAGACTAAGCAATCTCCTTTTGGATTGGTGAGATAAGGAATCCACTTGAGGATATGCTAAGAAGCCCTATTTGCATATTCCTGCCCATCTACATGTTGCTGTTGTTAAGTGCTGTCGAGTCAACTATGATTCATAGTGACCCTATGAACAATGGCTCTGAACCTTGTCCTATCTTGTGCCATCATCACAGTCCATGAAACACTAGAGCTTATTGCATCGGTCACAATGTCAATCCACCTGGTTGAGGGTGTTCCTCTCCTTCACAGACTCTGCACCTTTCCAAGTATCATGTCTCTATCCCATGAATAGCCCCTCCTATCAACATGTTCACAGTATGTGAGGCAATATCTCATCATCTTTGCCCCCAAAGAACACTCCGACTATACCCATCTACATAGCAAATTCAAATTCAATGGTTGGGAAAGCCAACTTGAATAATATACTCCATAATCAACAAGACTCTTTCAATATGTGTAAAAAAAAATCCTAGTATGTTTTTAAATGGAATTTGTTAAAACTGCATGTCGTATTTTAACTCAGGCTTTTTGAAAATGTTCTGCTTGTCATTTAAATAATAATACTACTACTACTAATAATCTCTTTTGAACTATTTTGAAATAAGAATAACTGTATAACTAAAGCAAGATGGAATTCTAACATTTGTTTGATAAAAATATCTATTTACTAACAGCTTTGATATGTCTTTTCTGTCAACTCTGAAAAATTTCTGATATTATTGAAATGGTTTTGACAGGAACAGAAAATAATGTTAGATTTTAAAGCCATTCACTGATTTTACAAATAAAAGGGAATATCTCAGTTTCTCTAGCTGTTCCAAAACAGTGGTGGTTTCCTTTATAAATATTGGGAAAATATGAGAGAAAAATAGATTTGAATTTTAGAATCTATGACAAGTAAAAACATAATCATTGATTGAGATCTTTTAAAGTAAAAGATACAGAAAAGTAGAGTTAATTTCAAGAATTCAAATTTAGTTACTTATTCTATGGACAGTTATACACCTATCACTGTTTAGGATGATATGTTGTTGTTGTTGTTGTTGTTGTTGTCGTCATTGTTATGTGCCATCATTGACTGTGACTTATAGTGAACCTATGTATAACAGCTCTGAACCCTGTTCTTTCCTGAGTCAATCCTATGTCTCCAGCACATCTACTCCCATTATTCCAGTCACAGAGTCAACCCATCTTATTGAGGGTCTTTCCCCCCTCTCCCAGGGCTGTCCCTCCACCTTCCCAAGCATAATGTCCCTCTCCATGAACCAGTCCCTCCTTGAAACTTGACCAAAGTATGTCAAATGAAGCTTCAGAATACTTGCCTCCAAGAAGCAACCTAGTTTCACCCTCTCCAGGATGAACTTGTTTGTTCTCTTAGCAGTCTATGGTATATTCAGTACTCTTCTCCAGCACCATAGCTCAAAGGCATCAATTTTCCTTTTGTTATCCCTAGTCATTGTTCAGATTTCTGATGTATAGCATCTTATTTTGAAGACTTTGGCCTGGATCAGGTGCACTTTAGTCTCCATACTGACATCATTGTTCTTCAGTACTCTGGAGATGTCCCTGAGAGTAGACTTTCCCAAGGCAATTTGTCTTTTGATTTCCTGGCTGCTGGTACCAAGAGTGTTGATTGTGGAGCCAAGCAAACTAAAGCTGTTAAAAATCTCAGTCTCTTCACTGTCTATCATGACGCCCAGTGGTGAGAATCTTTGTTTTCTTGATGTTGAGCTTCAATCCATGTTAAAGGCTGCAGTTATTGACCCTCTGCAGCAAGTGCTTAAGGTCCTCCTCAATTTCAGCAAGCAAGGTTGTGTCATCTGCATAACACAGCTTGTTGATGAGTCTTCCTCCTATCTTAATGCCACAGTCCTCCTCATAGAGCCCCACCTCCCAGATGAAATGTTCCACATACAGAAAACAATAATAAATAGTCATTACTTAGATGGTCTGTATAATCTAATTGCTCACAGTTTAGTTGATGAAGCAAAGCAGAAACACATAAAATGTGTACAAGCACAAGCATTTAAATGAGACAGAAATAGAGGAGAGATGACAACAGTCAACTTGTTGAGTATCAGGCTGCCAGTGCAGATCATTCTGAGTGGAAGGACCTTTGAGGAGTCAGAGTTTACTGGGTAATATTCCTTTCTGCCTGGGCATATTCTTAAAGCATCCAGGTTTCTTTAATATCTCACTAGGGTCAGATCAGAGTTAAAGCTGACATTCAAACCATAGAAAATTCAGTTTCCAAGACAGTTTTTACCATAAAAACTCTTACCTTAAAAGGGAATGTTTTCTTCCCCATAGTGAAGGATTCTCATTTATGCCACACTCTTATTTTATCGTTAGTGAACAGACACTTTAAATTGCATGCTTGTAAAGCTTCTGAACTAAGCTTTCAGAAATCTATCATTAGCCTTCTCTCTCAGTATGACTAGATCCTCCCTCAGTGTTCGTCACTGCAAATTCAAGAGGCACCCTTCCAAAAATATTAAGAATATTTATTAAAATTCTTTTGAAAGCAGTTTTTTTATCTCAATTAAGAGCCCTAATGATGCAGTGATTAAGTGTCCAGCTGTTAAGGAGGGGGAAAAAAAAGCAATTCAAACTCACCAGTTCTGAGGGACTTGTGACACTGTGCTCTCTTTGCAACCCATGGATCAGTTCTCTAGCTTACAGGATCATTATGATTCAGAGTGGACTCAAGAGTAGTTAGCTGGCTTTATTTGGGTTTGTTTTACACTCAGTTAAGAAGAGTCCTGGTGGCACAATGGTTAAATGACCAATTATTACCTACAAAGTTAAATGTTCAAGCCCACTAGCTGCAGTGATACTATAATGGTCATGTTTAAGACAACTTAATTGCTATGAGTCAGGACACACTCATAGTTGACCCTCCAGTGGACATTCAAGTCTGTAAAGGGTTTGGGAAGAGGTTCACAATCTTTGTCCTTCAGAGTGCTGGTAGATCCACACTGCAAAAAGCCCAGCCTTTGGTGAGCAACATAACTCCTTATGGGCAATGCCAAAAGAGCACCTAGTTGATATGTTGTTGTTTTTGTTAAGTGCCGTCGAGTCATAGGCGACTCATAGCGACCCTACGAACGAAAGACCTGAACACTTGTATGACTTTCATCCTTTCTTAATGTCCATAGAGTTTCCAGAGGCAAGCTATTTAAGAAGTGGATACCACTCCTGCTTCCAAGCTTGTTTTAATCAGGGAGCTCCACCAAACACTGTCCACCATGGGTAACCATTATCGCATTTGACATATCAGAGTCACAGTGTTTAGCATCACAGCAACCACAAGTTACATCTGTACGGCAAATGGACAGACAGACCAATGCTATACCAAATCAACTCACACCCATTAGTGAGTCAGCATTTCGCCTTAATCCTCACCAGAACCAGCAAACAAAGCTCGGTAGAGTCTGGCTGCTGTAGAGGACTTCCAAACTGAATTCCAGCCCCCTAGTTGATATAGAAATTTTAAAATGTTCCAAAAAGTATGTTTTCTCATAGATCCTATTACTCAATTCATTGCCTTACTAATTATTTGGTGAAAATTCCTGTGTAAAGGTATCGAAAGCAGAATGTTGCCTGTAATTAGCTCTCTTGATTGGTCACCTTGAATGGAACACTAACAAAGAATCTGAACGATTACAGAATCAAACTCAGTATCTTCTCCACAAGCATCACATCATTTTAAAAGCTCAATTTGTGTTTAGTTAGCAGCAATGTAATAAGATAGTTAAACATTTGGGTGCAAATAAAAACTAACAGTTTTAACCTATCCAGTAACCAGCCCCACAGGAGAAAAGATCTACATGATCCCATAAAGATTTCTGCGAAGGAAACTGTGGGTTAGTTCTGTTGTCATATAGAGTCACACAGAGTTGTAACTGACTCAACAACTCTAAACAAGAAGCCCACTCAGAAGAATGACTTCATTAAAGATATCTTGATGACTTCCTTCTATGAAATCGGGAAAATACAACAAAGTTGGATTTGTTAAGCCACAGAATTTGAAGACAATACAACTTATTGTTGTGTTGTTGATTGAGTAGAGCACAACTCATAATGACTCTATGAACAAAACTATAACATATATATAAATATGACAAAACATAACTATCTTCATTTATCAAAGTTCATAGAGTTTCCAGAGACAGGTTGTTTAGGAAATGGATGCCACTCCTGCTTCCAAAATGTTTTACTAGTGTCCTTTACAACATACGTATGCATTTACAGATATAAAGAAATTATAATCTGTGAAAACAGAATATATTCCTGGGTACATTTGCACATTAACCTGCATTCATTGGGGATACTCAGAATGCATTGAGTTTTCACGTCTATTCAATCTCCTTAATTTATAACAATCTATATCTTTGACTTTGGACTATTATGACTAGACACTTTTGGAATATAAAAACCAGCTGAGGGAGTTTTTCTTTTGCTTTTCAAGGAGAGGAGCAAATGGGGGGGGAGGAGGGAGGGGTTTGTGCGGGGAGAAGGGTGCAACAATGAATGAATGGAATCCCAAAATCTCTGTAGATGTTCATTGAAATGAAAAATAAACAACCTAAATTTAAAAAAAAAAACAAACCCAAAAACAAAAAAAAACAAACCAGCTCTTCTGCAGCATGTTCTTAATGTGCTGTTACTACAAAAGTGTAATTTTTGTTTCTTCCCTTACCTATCTCCTCCTTTGATTCTCCACGCTTTCCCTTCCCTTATTACTTAAGCTTCCTTTTCCTTCCTTCTCTTTCCCTTCCCTCTTACTTTTATAGTTGTTTTTGTTGTTGTTGTGTACCATCAAATCGGATCCGACCAGCACAGATTTCCCCCCTTCTTCAGTGAATACCTGGTGTATTCGAACGGCTTGCCCTCAGGATTGCAGCACAGTTTCTTGCCACTAGGCCACCAGAGTTCCCTTCCCCTTTTAAAATAATTTAGTCCTAAAGCCCTTAGAAGTACAGCCAGTTAGATCGGTGTGTTAGCCTACGGAACTAGTTCCCTTGGCTCATATTGGGGATCCGGAGTCTAAAGCAATGAACAATGAATACATAAGGTAACTGATCTTGAATAACCTAATAAGAGACAATAACTCAAACCAAACCCGGTGTGGTCAAATCAGGGGCACCATGAGGATCAAATAAATAATGATAATAATGATCTCGAACCTTTTGATAATATAAGAACTTCAAGTTCATTCAGATATAAAGTTCAACGAGGAATGGGCTATTTACTTTGTTTACCAGCCCACAAAATATGTATTAATTACAAAGGGAAGAGTAACTTAGCAATGGAGAACTCCTTCAGGTGCAATCTTAGTTCAGTGACTAAAGCGAGTGCCCTTAGTAATAAATCAAACCAGAACTGTGGGTGACCTCGAAAGGCGGCAAAGAAAAGGACATGGCATCGCTTTAGCGCTGATTCTGCTAACACGGTGAGTCTAATCACGAGGAAACAGCACATTAAGGACACGTTGCAGAAGAGCTGGTTTTTATATTCCAAAAGTGTCAAGTCGTAATAGTCCAAAGTCAAAGATATAGATTGTTACAGATTAAGGAGATTGAATAGACATGAAAACTCAATGCATTCTGAGTACCCCCAGTGTATGCAGGTTAATATGCAAATGTACACAGGAATATATTATGTTTTCATAGATTTTAATTTCTTTATATCTATGAGGTGGATTGATTCAGTGACTGGGATAATTGGGATGGGAGTGTCAGAGACAGTGCGATTGGCACAGGACAGAGCGGAGTTTAGGGCTGTTGTACATAGGGTCGCTATGAGTTGCAGGCGACTCGACGGCACATAACAACAACAACATTATATCTGTAAATGCATACGCATGTTGTAAAGGACACTAGTAAAACAATGGGTAACATTTGAATGAGTTTTGAGGAATGAACGGTAGTGATTTATCCACGTTAATTTTCTGACATCACCTGTTGCATTGCTGTGGGAGCGTATCTTTGTTGGAAATATACATCAGAGTGTTCTGAAGTTAAGATGAACAGGTAATCAGTGGTGCAAAGATAAAAGAAAGTTTCTTGTATTGTTTTGTCTAATTTTCTGGTAAGTATGTGATTGTTTTAAACAGATATAATTTTGAATTGTGTTGTTTTTTCACAATCCAAAGTACTTCTTCAGCATCACCAATTCACTTTGATGCCGCAATGTTATTTCATGAAATTAGATAATGAGTCTAGATGTGAACATCACTGTTTTGTCTGATCATCTGACGAAATGTGAGGATTTTTGTTTTCTTGATGTTGAGGAGTAATCCATATCCTGTCTAAGAATGCACTCTTTGTTCTTCCACAACAAGTGCTTGAAGTCTTCTTTGCATTCAGTAAGTGAGGCTGTCTCATCTGAATATTACTGATAACTGATAGCTAAAGAATCTGCCCCAAATCTTGATCCCTATATGCTCTCCTTCACATAGTCTAGTTTACTGTTGATTGAATAGAGTGAAGAACACTTACCTTTCCTGACCTTACAACATTTAATAACTCATTGCTCTGTTTCAAGACTCTTAGTCTTTATACCGGTTCTGCAAGAGCACATTTAAGTGCCCTGAAGTTCTCATTCTTCCGAAAAGATTCTACTCTTTAGTTTGTCAGACTGGGATTTATTTTCTTTATTTATTTATGTTGCTGCCATGCAGGAAGCTATGCTACCAATATTTCCAATACCAGCAGGGTCACATATGGTGCATAAGCTTTAGTGGAGCTTCCAAACTAGACAATAAAACAAGAATTTGATAATTGACTTCTAAAAACTACTGGCCGATGAAAACCTAATGAAGAGCATCATGAAATTGTCTGGTACCGTGTCAGATGATTAGTCCTTGTACTTGAAGTTGATAAAACTATACAGGGAAATGATGCTTCCTCAAGAAAGAGTCATGATTAATGGTTTAGATTAAGTACCCCTTTCAGGGCTTTCATTTACTCAAAATGAGAAGAAACAGATGAAAACATTCATTAATAACTAATCACCCTGACTTAAGAAGGATCCTGACAGACTATGGCTTTGAGGGACATCCATTCCGGAAGGACTTCCCCTTGTCTGGCTACGTTGAGCTTCGCTATGATGATGAGGTGAAGCGGGTGGTGGCTGAGCCGGTGGAGTTGGCCCAGGAGTTCCGCAAATTTGACCTCAACAGCCCCTGGGAGGCTTTCCCTGCCTATCGCCAGCCCCCTGAGAGTCCCAAGCTTGAGGCAGGGGACAAAAAACCTGAAGCCAAGTAGCTCCATGGAAGGCATGTGGGAAGTGTAAATACTCAGAAGCGCCTTACCTATAATTAAGTGTTCATGTAAATAAAGTCCTTCTTAGACTAAAAAAACCAAAACAACTATGAAGTTTAAATATAACAAAGTTCAAATTTGTGAAAAATGAAATGCATAAAAATTAGTATCCTAGGTATGAGCAAGCAGTATATAAAAGTTGCCATTTTGAAATATGCATCAAAACACTGTTATTAATATATTGTTTTTATTGTATTATATTAAAGATGGTTTAATGTATTTGGAAGTGTTCTTTAATTTTTTATGCAAAGAAAAGCAGATTGTAAACAATTTACAAAGATCAACATTTTATAGATATTGAATATGAACCTACAATAAAGTGAACTACTTGATATATCTTTTCTAACTTTAGACTTTGTAATCTTACCACATATTTGGGTAGGATTATTGGTATTGACTATTTTAAATGAGATAATCATATTATCTCGTACATCTGAAATGATGAATTATAATGGTGCTATATTCATTGTCAAAAAGAGTATTTCAAAGTCTATCCTGCTGCACTGTGTTGTTGGTAATAGAACCAACAAGAAATATAATTTAATAAAAATACTACAGTATAATCACTGGTATAGAAGTAACTCATGGTTGCTGTGATGCTAAACACCGTAACACTGATGTGTCAAATGTGATAATGGTACCCATGGTGGAGCTCCCAGATTAACACAGACTTGAAAGCAAGAGTGGCATCCACTTCCAAAATAGATTACCTCTGGAAACTCTATGAACTTAGAGAAACAATGAAAGTTGTACAAGTATTCAGGTCTTTTGTTCAGAGGGTCTCCATGAGTCATCTACAAAACAACAGTTAAGGTTCCAATCTTTGGGAAATTATACCATGCTGAGAGAAGTGGGGGTCAGAGAAGGAGAAAAGATCCTCAACACAATGGATTGATATGGTGACTGTAACAATGGGCTCGTGCGTGTTTCAGATTGTGGGGACGGTGTAGGACAGAGCAAAGGTTAGATCTGTTGTTCACAGAATTGCTGTGTGACACAGAGAGAGCTCAGTTGGCCTAGTGAATAGAAAGTTAGACTAGTAAGCCAAAAGTGGATGATTTTAATGTGCAGCCCTTGGGCCTGGTTTCAATTGTTTTTGGCCAAACATTCTTCTAAGCAGTATAGCACTGGTCTGTCCAGGTACCTTGTGGTTGCTGTGATGCTAAACACTGTGACTCTGATGTGACGAATGTGATAATGGTTACTTATGGTAGACAGTGATTGGTGGAGCTCCCAGATTAAAACAAGCTTGGAAGCAGGAATGGTACCCACTTCTGGAATAGTTGGCTTCCAGAAACTCTATGAACTTAGAGAAAAGTGGTCAGGTCTTTCGTTCATGGGGTCGCTGTAAGTCATCTACGACTCGATGGCACTTAATAATAACAGCAACAACAACGTAAGCACTAACCGTTAATGCCAAATACAAAGAAATTAAAGACTTTTTTTACCAGCTTTTGTTCTTAAATAGACCACACATGCAATTAAACTGCATAGATGTATTTAGGGGTTTGGAATTTAAAACTTAGAAAAAAAGATACAAAAGCTGTAATTGGAAAATAAATCTGTGGTAGTAGGAACATGGCTGGATTTGCAAGACATGACAGATTTTTGCAAGATCAATGGTGTATGTATTCTGACTGCCTGTTACCAGCAATGTAATGGAAACTGTACACTTGAGTCTTGCCAGATGGAATACACTGGAATCAAATTGACTAAATTTATGAGGGGGAAAATGTCCACTGTAGCTATCATGCCTAGATTTTATGTTCCTTGGAATCCAATCAGATTGTCAGAGTGCAAACAAGTGATAGGAGGAAACACGTTCCATCACTCCTTTAGATGTATGTGCCCAGAAATGTCTTATTGGAGGGCAATGAAGATTATGGCTTGATGATATTCACCTGAAACTTGGGTTTGGTTTGGTTTTATACCAGTGCAACAGATTCCCTGATTTACTGTCCTAACAAGAAAATGCAGGTCTTAATTCAGAGAATCCAAAATAATCTCACTCAACGAATTGTCTGCTATCATTGTCACAGTTTACCTGCATTCTGGTGGAAAATAAAAACCAGTCATTGAATCAGTTCCGATTCATGTTGTTGTTACTGTGTACTGTCAAGTCAGAACTAACGCATGGCTGGCCCTGCAGTTGGTTTACAGAAGCAGGAAATTGTATGGCTAAGATTGCAGGTGTTTCTCTCACAAAGCAACTGGTAGATTCACAGCTTGTGCTTTCTTACCTCTAGGCCATCAGAGCTTCCTGCCATAGCAACCCTAAACTATAGGATAGAACTACCCATAGCATTTGCAAAGTTACAAATCTTTACAGAGACAGATACATCTTTCTGTGGGTTCAAACTGCCAACTATTTGATTAGCTGATGCAGACTTTACTCACAGTGCTACCAGGGCCCTTTTACATCATGTAAAATTAAGAAAAAATATTATCTTTAAAATATTACATCCAAACTATCTTAGAAACTAGACAATATCAATTAAATATGAAATAAGCTAACAATGCTAACAGGAGGCTTTGAAGGGTTTGGTTACAACCTAAAAGGCCAGATATTTGAATCTACAAATCATTTCCTCAGAGAATACTGTGGCAGTTTACTTTCTCTTTTTTTGCCCCCTTCACTTTTTATTTTTTAACAAAATAAAATTTTGTAAAAATCACTAGAAGACAGTTGTGGTTTGTATACCCTAATGAATTCTCATTCAATCATTCATAGATATTTTGTAACATTAATCAAATTGGTTAATATAATAAATTACAATGTCAATCAAATCCTTATTACACATTGTCTCTCCCTTCGTCCAACTTGCCAATTTATTAATTTCTTTTATTTTCATGAACCTTTAATGGCAGTTTACTTCCTTAAAGGTTACAGCCTTAGGAACACTATGGCATTGTTCTGTTCTGTCCTGCTGGGTTGCTGTGAACTAGAATTAGCTTAACTGCAACAAGTGGGTTTGATTTTCAGTACATAGAAACTTGCATACAATTACTTCTGCATATCAATAATTTTAAATGAACTTTCTTGACTATTTCTTTTAAAATTGCTGTGATCAAAATATTCTTGACTGTAGTAAAATTCAGAGTACTTTCATTTTTATATATCTAATTTGTAAAAGTATTCATCACATTATCTTTTCATGAAAAGACATTTACCATGATTGTATGAAATGTACATTTTTACCCTGAAAAGCCACAGAAGTCACTACTTTCCTTACAAAAATGTTTATATTCTTTATTTTATTTTATAGTAAACTATAGATTTTTTTTCTCCTTTGAAAGAATTGCTTCACATTATAGAACCATTAGAATCTCTCATGCAAAATTCCATCATAAAGACACAGTTAAATTAAAGAATTTATCAGTATTTCAGAAGGGTGGTTTGAGAGCTTACACAATGTGAATTACTTCTGACCTGGTGAGTCAGTAAGATGCCAATAAGATTAGAAGGAACATAACTGGTTGGTCACAAATGAAAAAGGTTTGCTCAATTCCTTTCAGCACAGACCATCTTAGATTATGATTCTCAGATGTGCAGAGTTTTTGAGAAGTGGGTCACTTCTTTCAGAATGAGTTAGTCAATTGGGTAACTATTACTCAAGTATAATAAAAAATAACACATGAGAAACTCACGAGACTCCAAAATTAAATAATTGACAGCGTCCATATACTAATCGTACGTCCTAGAATTGGGGTAGTACAGGCCGTCTTCGAGTTACATGTGTTGGGTATATATGCAATCTGTAGTTAGGAAATAGTCTCTGTAGCAGTAGATTACTGTATTAAAAATCCAACAGGATTCAGATAGGACAATTACAGGGTTCAAATCTATTGTTCATAGGGTAACCATGGGTCAAACTTGACCTGAAGGCACTTACCAACACCAATAACGTGTTTAAAAGTCCGATGTTCATACAATACTTTATGAAAAGAAATGAGTACTATTTGTAACATACATCACCATGTTGTTATTATTATATTTTTTACAGTATGATGTTAAACATTTTCGTATGTTTAGAAAGATCCAGTATACCAAGACCAATATTTCACTGACATTTCATATAATTAAATAATACGCTAAATCACTTGATGTGGTGTTCTAACCTTAGTCTTCAGGGTCTCAGTATGTGACTAGGATGTTGTTATTGTTGTTAGGTGCTGTCGAGTCACCTGCAAGTCATAGTGACTCTGTGTACAACAATTCTGAACCCTGCTCTGTCCTGAGCCAGTCTCACTGACTCTGACATACCTACCCCCATTGCCCCAGTTACTGTATCAATCCATCTCATCCAAGGTCTTCCTCTCCTGTGCTGTCCCTCTACCCTTCTGAGCATAATGTCCTTATCCAAGGACTGATCCCTCCTGGTCACATGCCCAAAGTGTGTGAGACAGAGCTTAACAATCCTAAACGGACCTATTTGCTTTCTTGGCAGCCCATGGTATGTTCAAGACTCTTCTCCAGCACCACAACTCAAAGACATCAACTCTTCTTCTGTCATTCTTAGTCGTTGTCCAGCTCTCTGATGCATACATATAATTGCTTAAGACCATGGCCTGGAGCAGGGACACCTTAGTATCCAGACTGACATCATTGCTTCTCAGTACTCTGGAGAGGTCCTTGACAGCAGATTTTTACAGTGCAACTTATCTTTTGGTCTCTTGACTGCTGGTGCCAAGAGGGCTGATTGTGGAGTAGAGCAAACTGTAATTGTTAAGAACCTCAATCTCCTCTCCATCCATCATGGTGCTGCCAATGTGACCGGCTAGTATTATGCAAATGTGAGTTATAGTGGCTCACTAAGAGAGCTCTGGTGGCCTAGTGGCAAGAAGCTGCACTGCAGTCCCAAAGGTACACGCTTCAAGGCCACCAGCTGCTTAGCAGAAGGATGGACAGTCTCCTCCATGCAATTAACTGCCTCTGAAATCCTGCCGTGTCAGCTCTGGGGCATTTCTGACAATATGGTACATCAGAACAAGAAGATTAATTAATATCTTGCTAATAATGTAAATGGGATAAGTGACACTCTTGTGGGGCTGGATGATGCAAAAAAGTGGGTAGAATATTAACATAGGGATTAGTCAGTTTTACCATCTCATTAGGCTTAAAAAGAATCATCTCAGGAGACACAAAATGGGAATCTCACTGCCATCAAGAAAGAAGATCTAGAAGTCCAGTACGCCCTTTGGACCCAGCATCTTCCCCCCAGGACTTCCTCAAACTGAGATACAATGCCCTAACAGTTGAGTGGTGGTAAGTCTTGTTAAGTGTTGTGGTGGCAGTGAAATGTCTGACTCTGAAGGTAGCAGAGGGGGCAGAACTGGCATGTGAGAGAGCCCAGAAGCTGAGTGGCCTTGGGCAGAACACTTGCTGGGGAACTGAGTGTCTTTGAGTGTTTGTTGAGGAGCTAGGTTTGTTATCCCACAGAGCTGGTGTCAAGAATGTTGAGTCCAAGCTCTCCCAGCAGAGTGAACTGTTTAGAGGACATATAAAATGGCAGAGTTAAAGTGCTTTGTAAAACTTAATTGAGTAAGACAGAAAGCCAAGGGCATGCAAGTCCAAAGACCTTCAGATGTGACTGAAAAGAGGCTGTTGGTTGATACTCATATATAGAAAAATTTTGGAACATGGGACAGAAAGTCAGGGGGATTGAAGGAGGGGAACAGATCTGATTTCACAGAAACACTTTACGTTGTTAACTACTGGTGGAAAATATTTCTCCTTAGAGAAAATCAGATGCTATGACCCATATTGCTACACTGTTTTCATAGAATCATATCTAATTCTTCTCAAATTTGGCTTGAAGGCAGATTTAGAAACAGAACTTATTTGTCAGACAGGACTACCAGATGCCTGAGTTAGAACCCCAGCTCTTTCATTTCTTGTTCGGAAACAACCTTTCCAAATTTCGGTTACATATCTGTAAAAATGAGAAGGATAGTTAGTGCTAACAATTGAGGACTGTTGTTGCTGTTGTTGCATACTGTTAGGTCTGAACCAACTCATAGCTGAACCTACAATAGATTTTCAGATGCAATAAATCACATAGTAGGAGCTTGTGCACTTTTCTCCCATGGGATAATTGGTGGAATCAACTGACAGGGAGTGCCCAGTGAGAAGCACTGATAGATTGCGTTGTGAGAGGAAGGAAAGATCAGAGTCTCTTCCTTCGTACCCGCTATATTCCAAGCCAGGGTTTGGATTCTGAATGAGTTCTCCTTGCTAAGCAGAAGCTTCCTTTCAGTACATGACTAGGCTCTCTTGGTTCTATAATGGAAATGTTGTCTCGCCTCGCCCCTTTGAATTTAAAGGGGATAATAATAAGCATTCTTCATAGTGTTTAGAATACTTCAGAATTTTTGTCCTTTTTTGTTGTTGTTATTTAAACTGAGACAATAGTCACATCATATTAACTGTTTTAAAAACAACAATGTCGTACAGCCAATGACCTTCAGTTTTCCCCAAGCATTTTCTTCACTCCAAGAGGAAACTGTCCCAATTAAGCACTTATTATTCATTATCCTACTTCCCAGTCCTCTGATCCCACTTTTTCTGTCTCTGGATTTTCCTACTTCGAGAATTTGATGCAAAAGTTAATTTACAGTATGTGCTCTTCTGAGCCTGGATTCTTTCAATTAATATTCTTTTTTACTAATTTTTATGAAAGTTTACAGAGACTTAGGGTTTCCACTCATTCATTGCTGTACTTTACTCCCTGCCCACCCACTCCCCCCAGTTCACTATTTTCCTTGATAAGTAAAAGAAAAATTCTTTCATTCTTACGAAACGTCCCCCAAAGTCCACTCCACTGTGCAGCCTTCTTTCTGGACTCCTGTTATGACAATAATACCCAACCATATATCCCTTTTAAACTCCCTCATCTGTTGCAATGCAGTATACATCATTCCTCCCCTCCTTCTCAGTCTCCCCCCCAACCCTGATGTCAGTACCATTTTATAACAGTGGCACTATGCAGTATTTGTCCTTTTGTGATTGAGATATTTCACTCAGCATGATGTCCTCCAGGGTCACCCATTTTGTAAAATATTTCATGAATTCCTTGCTTTTTCAATGTAGCGTAGTATTCCATTTTGTGAGTATACCAGAGCTTCTCTACCCATTCGTTTGTTGATGGACATTTGGGTTGTTTCCAACTCTTTGTTATTGCAAACAAAGCCACAGTAACATGGGTGTGCATGTATCTGCTTGGGTGGCAGTTCTGGTTTCCTTAGGGTAAATAAATTCCCAGTAGTGGAATTGCTGGGTCAAATGGTATTTCTATTTGCAACTTTTTGAGAAAGCGCCATACAGCCTTCCCTAGTGGTTGCACCATTTTATACATCCACCAACAGTGAATAAGAGTTCCAGTTTCTCTGCAACCTCACCAGCACTTGTTTGCTGTTCTGTTAAATTTTGCCATTCTTACTGAGGTGAGATGATATCTCATAGTTGTTTTGATTTGCATCTCTCTTAGAACTAGGGATTTTGAACATTGCTTCATGTATTTGTTGGCCATCTGAATGTCTTCTTTGGTGAAGTGTCTGTTCATATCCTGTGCCCATTTTTTCAATTGGGTTGTTTACCTTTATCTTGTTGTGGTGCTCGACTATTTTATAAATTCTAGATATAAGTCCCTTATCTGACATGTCATTACCAAATATTTTTTCCCAATCTGTGGCTTCCCTTTTTACCCTGTTGGAGAAGTTTTTGAATGTGCATAGGGATTTGATTCTTAGATGGTCCTATTCATCTATTTTATCCTCTCCTGGTTGTAGATTTTCCAGGATGCTTGGAAGACTTTATGTTGTCTATTAGGACTTCTAGAATTCTTCCAAGCTATTTTATATTGGGTAACATACCTCTAAATTCTTTCCAATAGCAGCTGAAATATTTTAAAGTGTTTCTATATATATTCTAATTTCCCCACATCTTCTCTTGTTACTTTATTAAATAGTAACGAGTGAATTATTTCCCATCTTCTTTCTGTTCATTTCTGCCAGGATTTTAACTGATCCAGATTCCTTGACTTTGCTTGTACTTTTTTTTTATTCATAATATCTTATGCTTCATTCATGTACATCCCTGCACTGCCATTCACACACATCAATTCTCCTTTTATTTTCCTTGTTCATTGAACAACTTTCACATATGAAAACCAAAAAACCAAACCCACTGCTGTTAATGGGAGTTTGATTCATAGCAATTTTCCATCTGTTTTTCAAAGCTGTTAAGTATTTATGAGAAGAGACCCCTGATCCCCAGTGAACTCAAACTCCTGACTTTTCATTTGGCAACCTCAAATCCTATATGCCTATGTTGTCGTCATTATGTGACATCAAGTCGCTTATGACTCATAACAACTCTATATACAAAAGCCCGAAATGCTACTCTATCCTGTGCCAACCTTGCTGTCTCCAATACACTCATTCCCACCACACCAATCACAGAATCGGTCCATCTCATCAAGAGTCTTCCTCTCCTGCGCTGTCCCCCCACTCTCCCAAACATGATGTCTCTCTCCAAGGACCGGTCCCTCCTTGCAACATGCCCAAAGTATGTTAGACAAAGTTTCAGGATCCTTGACTCCAAGGACCCTTCTGGATTCAAGGTTTCCAGAACAAACCTGTTTGTTATCCTAGAAGTCCACGTTGTATTCCACACTCTTCTCCAGCACCATAGCTCAAAGGCGTCAATTCTCTCTCTATCATCCCTAGTCACATTTGATTGTGCTTATGCGAAACTTATACTAGGACCAAGAGGCAGTCGTCAGAACAGAGCAGGGAGACACTACATGGTTCAAAATCAAGAAGGGGGTCCATCAGGGATGTATTTGTCTCCATACCTTTCCAATCGGTATGCAGAAGAGATCATTGGGGATTCTGGGCTGTAGGAGGAGGAATATGGCATCAGGATTGGTCGAAGAGTCATCAACAACTTGCTTTATGCAGATGACACAGCCCTGCTTGCTGAAACTGAGGAGGACCTGAAGTGCTTGCTGCAGAAGGTCAAAGACTGCAGCCTTCAATACGGATTGAAACTCATCATCAAGGAAACAAAGATTCTCACCACTGTGCCAGTTGGCAGCATCAGTATGGATGGTGAAGAGATTGAGATAAGTTAAAAGTTTTAGTTTCTTTGTCTCCACATTCAACACTCTTGGTAACAGCAGCCAGGAAATCAAGAGACGAATTGCATTGCGAAAGTCAGCTGTGAGGGACCTCTCAAGAGTACTGAAGAGCAACAACATCAGGCTGGAGACTAAGGTGCGCCTGATCCGAGCTATAGTCTTCGCAATTTTGTTTATGCATATGAGACAACTGAAATACTATGATTCAAGTATCACTCAAAAATGGTGTTACTGCTTGATTTGGTAACATGTATACTAAAATCTATCAAACAGAATGTGGAAATTATCAAACAGCATCATTAATAATCACATGAAAGGAAAATAGTGCTGAATATCATTAGATAATTACTAGAAAAATATGTAGGTAGAAAACTGCCAGATGTTCACACTGGATTTAAAGAGCTCATAGCATTAGGTATATAATTATTGATGTCAGCTGGATCCTTGCTGAAGGCAAAAAAATATCAAAAGAATGTCTATTTGTGCTTAATTGACTATGCAAAGACATATTTATTTGACCATACAGACCACGACAAATTATGGCTGACATTAAGAAGACTGGGAATCCCAGAACCCGTGATCTTGCTCATAAGAAATCTATACCTAGACTAAGAGGTTGTGTGAGAAGAGAGCAAGAGAACACTACACTACATGGTATAAAACCATGACAGGTGGGCATCAGGGTTGTATCCTCTCTCCATACCTATTCAATCTGTACACCATGCGAATTATTCTAGAAGCCAGACTACACGAAGAAGAATATGCTATCAGTTTTGGAGACTCATCAATAACCTACAAAGTGCAGATAGCACAACCTTGCTTGCTGAAAGTAGGAAGGACTTGAAGTGCTTGCTGTTGAAACTAAAATAATACAGCCTTCAATATAGATTGTGTCTTAATGTCAAGAAACAAAAATTCTCACGACTGGACTGATAGGCAGCACCATGATAGATGAAGAAGAGATTTGAAATTGTCAACAACTTCTTCTTCCTTGGATCCACAATTAACACTCTTGGTTCCAGCAATCAGGAAATCAGGAGGCAATACACATTGGGAGAGTCTGCAATTACAGACCTCTCCAAATTATTGAGGGTAACGATATCAATTTGAAGACTAACATAAATGTGATTCAGGCCGTGGTCTTTCTGGTCACTTGCTATGCATCTGAGAGGTGGACAATGATAAAAAGATGACAGAAGACAAATTGATACCTTTGAGCTGTGGTGTTGGACAAGAGCACTAAATATCCATCCCCTGGACTGACAAAAGAACAAAAATATATGTCTTGGAGAAAATGCATCCAGATTGTTCCTTGGTGGCAAAGATGATGAACCTTTACCTCACAGACTTCAAGTGTGTAGGGGAGGCTATTCTTTAAAGCGGGACATCACGCTTGAAAAGGCAGAATGTCAGTGAAGAACAGGAAGGCCTTAACTAGGTGAATTGACACAGTGACTGCTGTAATGGTCAGGAAGTGTGAGGATGGCACAGACAGGACAGGATTCAGATCTGTTGTTCATTGAGTCGCTATGGGAATTTAACTTAAGAGCACCTAACAACAATGTCCACAGTCAAAAAGAACAAACAGATATGTCTTAGAGAGGATGCAGCGCGAGTGTACCTTTGAGGCAAAGATAACAACGTTTAATTAACATA
This sequence comes from Elephantulus edwardii, assembly GCF_000299155.1. NCBI lineage: Eukaryota > Metazoa > Chordata > Mammalia > Macroscelidea > Macroscelididae > Elephantulus > Elephantulus edwardii. The sequence continues at coordinate 170,797 of NW_006400079.1, read as the reverse complement.
CTTTGGGCATGTGCTAGGAGAGATAATTCCTTAGAGAGGGGCGTCATGCTTACACAGATGGAGAGTCAGCGATAGCGAGATTCTCAATGGCTAGACTGTCACAGTAACTGCATCAAAGAGTTCAACCGTGTGAGATGTTGAGGGTGGTACAGAATAGGAAAGGGTTCAGATTTGTTGTTCATAGGCTCATTACGAGTCATCCTCGACTTGACAAGCACATAAATAACAATATGTTAAAATTATAACAATAGAGAAGAAGAATTGCATAGCTTTTATTTAAAAATTACATGCAAATTTATGAAGCATCCAAGACTGCTTTGCTGTGTATATTCTCTACATTTACAACAAAATCAGTAAATCAACATATTTTTTACTCAATACTGACTACAGAGCAATTGTATGACAAATTACCAGGGACATAAGCAAATGTTTTGATAACAAAGTTGAAAAATGGAACGTAACAAATTATTTTGTCCTGTCATGAAAGTTAAAAACATAATCAGCAACTCCTCCCATTTTACTTAAATTAATTGATTCCATAAATGTTATAAATTGTATACCTCTGTTATCTTATTCTACAATAAATTATGCTAATAGACTTTCAGCTAAGGTGTCATTTTAAGATGTAGTTTGGAAAACACCACTATCTAAGCATTCTGGTTTTAAAAGAAAATAAAGTGACAGGATTACTTTTTCTTCTATAATAAAGTCCAAAAGTTGAAGTATTATTATCTCAGAAAACTCAAGCAAACATATCATATTGAGGAAATAGTATTAAGGATAGGTTCAGGCCAAAAAGAATGTGACTTGCTCTGAATTTACTCACTCACTCACCCGGCCACTCACTGCCTTGAAGCTGGTTTCAACTCACACCTCAACATTCATCACACGTCTCAAGCTGTAAATCATAACAGGCTGCCCAGCTCTCACCTGCAGAATGGTGGGTGCATTCAAGCTTCCTGAGGTACTGGCCTTTGAGTTAGCAGCACAATTCAATAAAGAACACACCACCAGACATTCCTGAATTTGGGAAAAATACACTTAACAAAATGGGAAGAAAGACTAGAACAGTGATTATAAAGTGACATTGCTACTGTGACTGAAAGCTCACCTCATGCTTGACCTTATCAGCCTTCTGAAATGGATAGCAAGATATTTCACAAACTGTAACTAATCAGGCCAAACAAATTTGGATCATTTATGAGTATGAACATTGCTCAGTTATGAGCTAAATAAAATCAGGAATTGCCAAATCACTATGCAAATATACAGCTAAAGCCAAAACAAAAAGAAAAATCAAATAAAGGAGAAAATCAGTGTCACTTCCACAGGAGAGATACATACCACAATACAAAAGAAAGTAGAATTTAAAGTACAAGAAATTTATCTCATAAGATAAATTTATCTCATAAAATAAATACTCCATAAGACCATTGCTGTAAAAACAGAAGTATGACTAATAAAATGTTCATGGAGGTCCAAGGCAGGGATGAGTGGGAGCAGAGGAGTGAGGATAGACAGAGAGGAATCACAGGGTGGTACAATTTGGTGAATGGAAGGAGGGGATAAAAGAAATCAGAAAGATTTAACAGGGACCTGAAAAGAATGGATAATGATGGGCATAATCCGCTAGTGATTCATTTTACAGAGCACACTGTATGGGAATGATTGTGTGAAACAATGTCAGTGAAGCAAAGTGTGAAACTCACATACACAAAATCGCTATGCATATGAACGAGACACAGTGTGTATGAATAATTATACTGATAACAATAAAAAATAATTATAGCCAAAAAAAGCACAAGAAAATTCATTGCAAGTATTTCCCCTAAGAGCATAAAATATGAATTAAAGAGTTTGAAGATTAAAGAAAATGAGAAATGCAGATAGAGGAAATTAGGAGTTTACAGATTTAAGGAAAAATTCATAAGTATAATTAGGGAAATAAATGAAAAAATAAAGCAACATGCACTCTGGTGCCTGGTTAACCAAAAGACCTTATCACTCCAGCGGTTCAGACTCACCAGCAGCTGCTTTGGGAGGTGGTCTCGGTCTCCAGTTAAGTTGTACAGCCTCCAGAGCCCAGGAGAGGGTTGCTTGGACTAGAATCCACAGGGCAGGGAGGTTTTCAAGTTGGGGGTTTTTTGTTGTGGTTTTTGTTTTGTTTTGCTTAAATTGAAACACTGACCTAGGAGAAAATACTGAGAGGATTTCAATAAACATTGTTGTTATTGTTGTTATGTGCTGTCAAGTCTCCTGCAACTCATGGCTACCCTGTGTACAACAGCCCTAAACCCTGCTCTGTCCTGTGTCAATCTCACTGTCTCTGACACACCTATCCCCATTACTCCAGTCTCTGAATCAATCCACCTCATAGATGGTTTTCTTCTCTTGTTTGTCCCTCCACGCTCCCAAGCGTGACGTCTTTCTCCAAGGACTGGTGCCTCCTTGCAACCTGTCCAAAGTATGTCGGACAAAGTTTCAGAATCCTTGCCTCCAAGGAGCAGCCTGGTTTAATCTTCTCTAGCACAAACCTGTTCGTTTTCTTAGTAGTCCATGGTATATGCAATACTCTTCTCTAGCATCACAGCTCAAAGGCATCAACTCCCCTTCTATCATCCTAGTCATTGTCCAGCTTTGATGCAAAGCAAGTGATTGCAAAGACCATGGCCTGTATCAGGCTCACCTTAGTTTTCAGAGTGACATCATTGCTCTTCATTACTTTGGAGATGTCCCTTACAGCAGACTTTCCCCAAGTCTGACTGGAAGAGATCTATACTTGTTCCCATTCTAAAGAAAGGTAATCCAACAGAGTTTGGAAATTATTGAGCAATATCATTAACATCACATGCAAGTGAAGGGATGTGGGGCTTGAAGCACTCACTACAAAAAGTCAAGGACTGCAATCTCCAATATGGATTAAAGCTCAACAGCAAGAAAACAAAGATTATATTTTGGAAGAATATTCTTCTAAGTGGTATATCACTCTTCTGTCAGTTTTCTGTACTGAGGTAATCTGAGTTTGCTGTGAGACTGAATCATTTGTCTTTGGGGTGTCAAATGCCATAATGGGTGCCCAAGGTAGACAGTGTTTGGTGGAGCTTCCAGTTTAAGACAGGTTTGGAAGCAGGAATGGCACCCACTTTCTAAACCACATCCATATGGAAACTAAGAGCTTGGAGAAACGACCATAGTTATAGAAAAACATCAGGTCAAAAGGACTAGAGTCACTGAGACATGCAAGCAAGATTCTGCTGCAGATTACCCAAAAACGACTGGAACAGCACATCAACAGAAAACTGCCAGAAGTGGCAGTAGGAATATTATAGCTAATGTTTGATGGATCTTGGCTGAAAGCAGGGAATACCAGAGGAATTTCTATTTGTGTTTCATTGACTATGCAAAGGCATTTGACTGTGAAGATCACAAGAAACTATGGCTGACTCTGAGAAGAATGGGAATCCAGGAACATTTGATTGTACTAATGCAAAACTTACACTTGGACCAAGAGGCAGTTGTCAGAACAGAGCAAGGAAACACTGCATGGTTCAAAATTGGGAAGGGTATATACCAGCAATGTGTCCTATCTATACCTTTTCAACCTTTAAGAAGAACAGATTATTTGGGAGGCTGGGCTCTCTGAGGAGGAATGTGTCATCAAGATTGGTGGAAGATCTATCAACAATCTGCGTTATGCAGATGACACAACCCTGCTTGCTGAAACAGGAGGACCTGAAGAGCTTGTTGCAGAGGGTCAAGCACTACAGGCTTCAATATGGATTGAGGCTCAATGTCAAGAAGACAAAGATTCTCACCACTGGACCAATTGGCAGCATCAGGATGGATGGTGAAGAGATTGAGATTGTTCACAGCTTTAGTTTGCTTGGCTCCATAGTCAAAATTCTTGGCACCAGTAGCCAGGAAATTAAAAGACATTGAGATGGGAAAGTTTGCTGTTAGGGACCTCTTTAAAGTACTGAAAAGCAATGGTGTCACTCTGGAGATGAATATTTAGAAGGTCCCATTTATCAATTTTACCCTCTCCAGACTACATTTCTGGGTGTTTCTGGCAGTTTCTTTATACTATAAATTAGTCTGTCTAAGCTTGATCCCAGTTTGTCTCTGATGAACTTTATGGTTTTGTCCTTTATTCCCAGGTCTCTGATCCACCTTGAGTTGATTTTTGTGCATGTTGTGAAATGTGGATCCTGTTTCAGCTTTCTTCAGTTAGCCATCCAGTTTTGCCACCATGATTTGTTGAAGAGGTTGTCATTTCCCCATTTGATACGTTTTACTTCCTTGTTGAGTATCAGTTGACCGTAGATAGCAGGGCCTATTTCTGGGTTTTCAATTCTGTTCCGTTGTCTGTGTTTTTGTCATTGTACCAGTACCATGCTGGCTTGGTTTCTACTGCTGCAGTTTTGAGGTCAGAGAGTACTATGTCTCCCACTTCATTTTCTGTTTTCAGGAGTGTTTTGCTTATTTGGGATCTCTTTCCTCTCCAAATAAACTTGACAATTTTCCTTTGGAATTCCTTGAAAAATGAATTTGGTATCTATATTGGAATTGTATTAAACATGTAGATTGCTTTTTGTAGGATTGTCATTTTCACAATATTGAATCTTCAAATCCATTAACTGGACACATTCTTTCCATTTATTTAGGTCTTTTATTGTATGTTGCAGAAATGTTCGTAGTTTTCTTTGTGTAGGTTTTTCATATATCTAGTTAGTTTCACTCCCAAGAATCTCAATTTGTGGTTGACTATTATAAATGCTATATTGCTTTCTTGGTTTCCTTTTCTGATTTCTCTGTTACGGGAAAGGAATCCCACTGATTTTTAGATAGTGATCTTGTATTCTGCCACTCTTCTAAATTGGTCTGTTAGCTCTAACTGTTTTTGGTTTGGTTTTGTTTGTTTGTTTGTTTGGGTTTTTTGTTTTGCTTTTTTTTTTTTAGTCATGGTGTTTTCTCTGTATACTATCATATCGCCTGCATATAGCAATAATTTGACCATCCCTGTGCAGATCTCGATGTCTTTTATTTTCTTCTCTTGTCGTATTGCCATAGAAATCATTTTTAATACAAGGCTAAATAGAAGTGGTGACAGTGAACATCGTTGTCTAGTCCTTGTTCAAAAGGAAAATGCTTTTAGTCTTTCTCCATTAAGAATGATACTGGATCTTGGTTTTGCATATATACTTTTCACTATGTTGAGGAAATTCCCATCAATTACAACTTTTCTGAGTGTCTTTATTAGGAAAGGGTGTTAGATTTTGTCAAATGCCATTTCTATGTCAATTGCTAAGATCATACGGCTCTTGTTATTTGCTTTGTTAATATGGTGAATTATGTTGATTGTTTTTCTTGTGTTGGACCATCCTTACATACCTCTTATGAATCCTACTTGGTCATTTATTTTTTTTTATGTACTTTTAGATTCTATCGGCTAGGATTTTGTTGAGGATTTTTGCGTCTATATCCATGAGATATATTGAGCTGTAATTTTTTTTTCTTAGTAATTCTGTTGTCTAGGTTTGGTATTAGGGTTATGCTTGCTTCATAGAATGACTCTGAGAGTGTTTATTCTTTTTCAATTTTCTGAAATAATTTAAATAGGATTGGTGACAAATTATTTCTGAATATTTGGTAGAATTCAACTGTAAAGTCATCTGGTCCAGGATATTTCTTATGGGGAAGTCTTTTTATGACTTGTTCAGTTTTCTTCTTTTGTGATGGGTTTTTGAAGTGTTCTATATCTTTCCTTGTCAGTCTGAGTAGGGCAAGAGTTTTATGCAGTATCTGTCCTTTTTGAGTGAGTTATTTCACTCAGCTAATGTCTTCTAGACTCCTCCATGTTGTACAGTATTTTACAAATTATTTATTGTTCTTTACTGATGTGTAGTATTCTATTATGTAAATATATCAATTTTTCTATCCATTCATTGATAGACATTTGAGTTGTCTCCATCTTCTTGCTATTGTGAATAATGCTGTGATAAACACAGGTGTACCTGTGTCCAATTGTGCCTCAACCCTGTTGAGTATCTAGGTCATATTAGATTTCAATATTCACCCTTTTTAGGAAATGCCAAACTGCTTTCTGTAGTGGTCATATCATTTAAGAATCCCACCAGCAGTGTACATCATAGTTTTTTTGCTATTAACTACTTTGAAAATATTCCCCCATTGTCATTACACACTGACATCATCCTAGTATCAGCCTCTTTGCTTAAAGAGTGTGTTCTATATCAACAAAGTGTGCTTCTTTTTTTTTTTTATACAAAGCTAGTCACATAGAACCATTGTTATTGTTTTGTGCTGTGGAGTTGCCTGTGACTCATAGCAACTCTGTGAACAACAGCCCTAAACCCTGCTCTATCCTGTGCTAATCTTATCCTCTCTGACACACCTATCCCCATTACCCCAGTCACTGAAACAATTCATCTCATCAAGGATCTTCCTCTCCTGCAAGGTCCCTCCACCCTCCAAGCATGATGTTCCTATCCCTTAAAATTGTGGAAGAATTAGCTAGGGTCAGTTCTGGCTCAAAGGCAAAGAATGAGTAGTCTGTTCAATGTGCCATGTTGGTTGTTGTATACTATCGAGTTAGAACCAAACCATAGATGACCTTTCAATGGGTTTCAAGAGGCAGGAAATCACCCAGGAAGAGCTTGCCCATCTTTCTCCAGTGGAGCAAGCAGCTGGTGGATTTTATCCACGTACCTTTGAGTTCCCGCACAACCCATTACAAGCAGGCCACCAGAACTCCCTCAATCTTCCATAGCATTAAGAAGAAGTTTGAAATATTGCAAGCATTACCAACTTATGACACAGAGACACAAAGGGAGACTATTTGGAGAAGAATGATTCTGGCCTATGACAGAGTTTCCCAAACCTCCAATTTGTAAAACATGCAGTATCTGCAAGATGCAGTCAAGGGTAATAAAAGGAGACATGACTGCATCACAGGATTTTCTAAAAAAATTCCTGACACGTTATGAGGTTTGTTGAGGTTAAACAACTGTTTAACATCAATTGTGCTGCCAATGCAGTTACACGATTCAAATCCATCAACTGCTCTGCAGGAAAATGATGGGCAATCTGAATATTATAGCCTAGAAAGCCCAGGTGGATCCAAACTGATGACTTCACTCTCTTCTCTGATTATTAGAGAAAATGGTACTTGTTGGTACAACTGTGAAAACCCTCAATGAAAGAGAATGGCACAATGGACTGAACCAGAATGGGTAAGATGCTGTTGTTCATAGGGTCACAATGAGTCGAAGTGGACTTGACAGCACTTAGCAACAATTGAAAACACGGGTATTTCTACATTGGCTCATTGTTGCTGTTGAGTACCATCGAGTTGGAATCAACTTATAGCTGATCCTCTAGAAAGATTTCAGAGACACTAAAAGCTAAATCACAAGGGAGGAGATCGGCCATCTTTCTCCTGGTATATTAGAAAAACAAACTTTTGGATTAACAGTGCAACTCTTTCCCACTAAGCCAACAGAGTTCCCTACCTGGAGTTAAAAATGACACTGAACACCAATAACAATAGTATCTAAGGTCAAACAATATCCAAAACTTTAGCTCAATTATTTTCAAAACACCCCTTCATCCTAAATCTTCTTTCAAGACTGTTTTCCCATCCTAATACATGATAGAAATTATGTGAAGTTAAGAAACAGAGAGCAAGGAAAAGATAATCAGAGGCAAAAGTATTAAGTAGATATTCAAAAGGCAAAGATCACGATAGCCTAGTCATGATTCAACATGATTCAGTGATTTACACTGAAAGAAAATGGGTGGGTCCAGCAGACTAATGGCAACCTTTATACAACAAGCAGCAAGTCTGAACAGAGCTAAACCAAGCGCATCCATCGGTGTTTGGCCAGTTTCTCCGCTAAATTAGGGTTTAGTTCACTCCTTACCACAAGTTCTCTTCCTCTTTTAGTCCAGTATTTCAGAGCTCTATGGTTAAGAAGAAGAAAAATGAGTCATGAAAGCTTTCAGATGTTTCCAAGTACAGATTAAACAATTGATATTTCCTCCTAAATTATTTCAAAGTTGTAATCAACAGAAGTAATTGCCTGAGCATTTAGAATATGGAAACAAAGACGTAGCCCCTGATTAGTGTTTTGAAAAGCTTAACGTTTTGTTGGTTTCTATCAATGAACTATTAATTGTGTGTTTTAAAATAGCTCAGTTGGAAGCAGTTTGTTTTCTTCCAAAGAGTCATAGAAAGAAACAAAAATGAAATAATTTCATAAACTCTGGTGGCATAAGTGCTTTATGGATTGGACTGCTCACCAAAAGGTTTACAGATTAGTGGGTGGACAGAGGGGGTGAAGCAAATGGGAAAGATCTAGCAGGAACCTGAAAAGGCAGGGAAAGGATGCGTAAGGCCCGATGGTGAATCATTTTATAAAACATAATGCACAGCAATGATTGTACGAAACACAATGTGAATGAAGGATAGTGTGAAACACAATCTATGTGAGCTTTGCAATCAAACCAATGTAAAATTAAAAAAAAAGAAAAAGTAAAGGAAAATACAGTGAAGTTAAAAAAAAAATTTGTGCCTAAAATCCATCAGACACTCCATAAGAGAAAAAAATGGTTTCTTCTTAGAAACATTTACAGTCTCTAAAAACCTAATGGCAAGTCTCTCCATGCGTCAGAGGTGACTCAGAAGCAATGAGCTTGCATTTTTATGGGGGGTTAAGCTGCCTATACTTACCACTGTGTTAGGTACACAATGCATGACAAAAAAAAAAAAGACAACCAAAAAAAACACCCACACAGGATTTGATGAAGAATATATTTAGCATAATAAGGAATCAAAATAGTTAAGGGTTAGTTGAACTAGTAGCTTTATTAATAATTGCAAACTTTCACACCAGAATGAGACACACCACCTGATTGCATTCAATGCACACTTGTCTGTTTTCCTTTTCTATTATCTTGAATTTGTTTCTAATTACTTACTTGTTTTAAAGTCCCCCTTATTGATTATGTTGCTAGAATTAAGTTATAAAGGGAAAATTATTCACAGACTAAATAGTAAAGGAAGAGGCTCTCTTTAAGGCCACCATGCTATTCTCTGAAGCCCAATAGGCACCCTCCTTGCTTGCTGAAAGTGAGGAGGACTTGAAGCACTTGTTACAGAAGATCAAGGAGTGCAGCCTTCAGTATGGATTGTGTCTCAATATCAAGGGGAAAAAAAAGATTCTTACCTCTGGACCAACATGCCGTGTTATGATGGCTAGAGAGGAGATTGAAACTGTCAAATGCACAGATAGGCAAGGGAGTAGAGAGGAAGCTCCCACTTACTTGCTTTAAGTGTGGCTCTGAAGGACACTTGGCCAAGGTGGCCCACATCAGGTCCTCATGGCAGACAGGACTGACAGGCCCCAGCTCCCAGCTGGAAACAAAGGAGGATGCTTCAACGATTTAGATCCTCCCAGAAGAGCCGTGGATAAGCATTAACATTACTGGTAAGTATATTCATTTTCTCCTGGACACAGAGCCTACTAATTAGTCCTAAAAGCCTTCTGAAGTCCCAACTCTTCTCACTATCTCTTAGTTGTTGGAATGGACGGAAAACCTCATAAGCAGTTCCTTACTTC
>NW_006400079.1:146805-160424 GCF_000299155.1 Elephantulus edwardii | reverse complement strand
AATAAAATTTAATAATAATTAAAAAAAAGAAACTGTCAACTGTGTTATCTTACTTGGATCCACAATTAATACCTTTGGTAAAAGCAATCAGGAAATAAGGAGATGCATTGCACTGGGAAAATCTGCAGTTAGGGAACCTTTCCAAATTATTGAGGAGAAATGATGTCAGTTTGAAGACTAAGATTCATCTGATTATGTATCTGAGACCTGGACAATGAGTAAGGATGTCAGAAAAATAATTGATGCCTTTGAACTGCGGTGTTGGAGAACACTAAACATCCCATGGTCTGACAAGGGAACGAACAGTTATGTCTTGGAGAGGGTGCAGCCAGAGTGCTCTTTGGAGGCAAGAATGATGAGGCTTCTCCTCACGTACTTTGGCCATGTTGCTAGGAGGTGCTATTTCTTGGAGAAGGACATGATGCTGAGAAGGGCGGAGGGTTGGTGAAAGAGAGGACGACCCTCAACCAGGTGGATTGACACGGTGACTGCTGTAATGGGCTTTTGTGGGTCAGGAACTGTGAGAATGGTGCACGACAGGACAGGGTTCGGATTTTTTTGTTTGTAGGGTTGTTATGAATCCTACTTGATTTAATGGCTCCTAACAACAACAGTGTCCACTCATAAAAGATAGGAAATAAAACTATAAAACAGAGGAACAACTAGTAACTTGTTTTCCACTTACAGTTCAAACCAAAAAGAAAAACTTGGAAGCAACACAGATTTAAATCAAGCTTTTCACGCTCTCTGTGAGCTTTAATTTTACAGCATTTTCCTAATTTTCACAACTAATTAGAAGTTGTTTGGTTTCTATCTACTACCTTATTTACTACAGTCCTTTATAGTCTTTATCTGACTCTCTTTAAGTTATCTCAGCTGCTCCCAATGAACTTACTTTAACTCTTGATACTTGGAAAATTTTGGTATCCTAAAAGCACAAAGAAAAACATTATCATGAGTTTATAAGTTAATAGAAAGAGTTGGTAGCCTTAACAAGTGATGTGAGTGATTAGCTATGCTACTCCAGTGAGTTTTCAGAAGCAGTAAACCGTGAAAGAAGATTGTCCCTCTTTCTCCCACAGAGATTCAAACCACGTATCTTTGTGCTGGCAGTGCAAATCCTTACCATTAAGCCACCCAGGGACTCCTAACATTGGAAAAGTTTCTTGAATTCCACTTATGCAAAATTGTTATAAATGGGATTTTTATTAAGCGTCTCAGTATGGCAAGCCTTTGTAATTGGCTGCTAACTGAAAGGTTGGCTATTTGAACCCACCCTCAGTGACTTAGCGATAAAGAATTGTGATGCCAGTGCAAAGGCAAGAAGTTTGAGTTCACCAGCTGTTCCACAGGAGAAAGACGGGCAATCTCCTCCTGTGTGATTTATGTTGTTGTTGTTGTTGTTATGTGCTGTTGAGTCATCTGTGACTCATAGCGACCCTCTGTACAATAGCTCTGAAACCTTCCCTATCCTGTGTCAACTTTATTTTTTTGTCTCTGACACACCTATCCTCTCTACCCCAGTCACTGATTCAAACCATCTCATTGAGGGCCTTCCCCTCTTGCGCTGTCCCTCCACCCCTCCAAGCATGACGTCCTTCTCCAAGGACTGGTCCCTCCTTGCAACATGCCCAAAGTATGTCAGAGGAAGCCTCAGAATCCTTGCCTCCAAGGAGAAGCCTGAAAATATGCCAAAATGTCAGTCTGTGTGTCTGTTCGAACTCTGTGGTGCATAACAACAACAATGGCTCCATAGAGGAAAAGTCCTGTTACTTTCAAAATGATAGCCAATAAAGCCTCGTAGAGAAGGTTTACTCTGTATCACCTAAGCTCCACATGAGGCAGACTGACTCAGAAGACAGGAATCAAAACAATTATAAAAAAAGAAGAAAGAAAGAAAAAGAAGGAAGAAGGAAGGAAGGAAGGAGGAGAAGGAAGAGGAAGAAGAAGAGGATGAAGGAGAAGAAGATATTTATTAAGTAATTGGTAATCTTTAATTCATTGTAATCTTCTGTATTTGTTACCAACATTTGGCTTCCAGGTATATACAAAACAACACAAAGTTAGAACATTGCAATGTGAGAGTTCTGTAGCTTTCAACACGTGTTAGGCACAATACTAAACACTGTGCCCACATCAATTCATTTGATAAAATGTTTCTGTAATTAAGTGCTTTTATTATTCTCATTTTACACTTGAAAATTCTGAGGCAAGATTAAGTCACTTGACCAAGGTTTTTACTACTAGTAAATTGAGGAGCAAGAATTCAAACCTAGGTATTCAACTTAGAGAATTTATGTTCTTAACTGTATACAAAAGAACCTTTTCTAAAACTAGACTTAGTATAAAGAATTCCAGCTAGCACAATGGTTAAATTGCTCTACTGAAATTTCATCCCACTAGTAGCAGCTTCTTTGGAGAAACATACAGCCACCATGATTGCAGCCTGGGAAATCCTATGGGCAGTTCTGTGTTTTTCAGGCTGAAACGGATAGAATGACATTGTTTTTTAAAATTATTATTGTAATTACAAACAACATATAGATACTTAAACCTGCTTTTACAATATGGAAACCAATTTTATTCCCAATGACTTAGTTTGTAAACATAGCTAAAAATCACAAAGTAGAAGAATACAAGAGTGATTTTTTTCGATTATCTTTAAGCAAACTAGGTAAAATATTTAAAAGTGTATTTATTGATTCCTTCTTTTTTTATTGATTTCATTCTTCAACCACTTAGTTTAAAATGATAGAATAAAAATCCCAAAAAGGATTTTTCATTTCTCTGCTAAACATGTTCAGAATTTATTCTCTACAATACGAAACATAAGCATCATTGTAGTACGAACGGTCAACCGTGAACAGAACTTGCCTTATTAGAATTGCTTATCCTTGTTTTTGTGGTTTATTTTTCTCTCCCTAGAGTAGGAGCTTACTCAGAGCTGACCCACCAAGTGGATTTTCAGAGCCTGTAAATCCCTTGGGAGAAGATTGCCTGTTTTCTTTCTCGGAGGCCCCAGTGGATTCAAACCACCAGAGACACCATCTTTGGGTGACCAGTACACTTTCCTATGGACTAAGCCATCAGTAAGCTTAATGTTATAAATATTAACTAAAGAAAGCCTTGTGGTAACGGGATACGTGTTTTGAAACAAGATTGCTGTGACACTTAGTCACTTTTACTTTCTCTTAACTAGTCTGTAGCTTGCCTGTCACACAACCGTAATTAGGAGAAATATTTATTTAAAACATAAAATCTTACCCTTTTGTGAGTTTGGGTTTTCTTCTAAAATTTTATTTACATTGGTTTGCTTATAAAGTTCATATATATTGTGTTTCACACTATTCTTCATTCACATTGTGTTTCCTACAATCACTCTCATTCATTATGTTTTATAAAATTAACCGTCATTGAACTATGCCCACTATTGCAATTAATTGTTGAAGATGTGCTTTTTAATATTATCAAGCTAATCTCTTTGTAGTCTTTTAAAAGCAGTGAAGTTATTCCATTTTTCCTAATTAAACTGCCATTGAGATTTGGGAGGTGTGAATTTCAATGCTGATCCTACTGTAGATTTTTCTGGCCCTCTAATGGGTTTTGCATCTGTTTCCTTCCCTTTGAATTAAAGATACTATCACACAATATTATCATGAATGGATTCATTAGAATTTTTCTAGCAATTAACTTGCATGGGCTTTTTATAATTATGGATTTGGAAAGTGTATAAATCACAACATTTAGCCATTTGAATTACTCTTGCTTATGAACATTATAAAATTTACTTGGTAAAAGATTTTTTATGAACTGGAGTGATTTCCCTGGTAATAGGTGTTGTCTTTTATTTGCCAACTTGACAACACTGAACAACACAGAAAGAGACCAGCTGGCCTTGGGGATCGAAAGCCATGCTACCAAGCAAAAGGTGGTGACTCTAATCCGTGGCCCTCAGGTTGTATAGCCCTGGTGTGTCCACTTGCCATACAGAGGTAACTTGTGGTTGCTGTGAAGCTGAACACTGTGACACTGATGTTTCAAATGCAATAATGGTTACCCATGGTGGACAGTGTTTGGTGGAGCTCACCAGTTGAAACAAGCTTGGAAGCAGGAGTGGCATCCACTTCCGTAAATAGCTTGCCTCCGGAAACCCAATGAACCTGGAGAGAGGATGAAAAGTCACACACACAAGTGTCAAGGTCTCTTGTTCATAAGGTCGCTATGAGTTGCCTATGACTTCATGGCACTGAACAACAACAACAACAACATACAATTACAAGGGAGCCCTGGTGGCCTTGTAGTACAGAGTTGTGCTATCTTCACAAGAGGAGGTGATTAGAATCCTTCAACTTCTCCTCCGAAGAAAGAAGGACTGTCTCCCTCTGTGTGATTTACTGCCTTTGAAAACCTGCTGGAGGGTGAGCTATGAGTCAGTTCTGACTTAGTGGTGTATAGTAGATAGTTGAAACCATCATAATACTTGCTTTTAAAAATCCAAAGTGCTTCTGAATAATGATGCCCTTTTGGAACAAACTTTTCTCTTTAATTTTTAATTTTTTGTTAAAAGTTACCCTCTGTTTTCCATCTCAAAGCTGTTACTAAATTGTGAAGTGTTACATCTACAAACTACAACTCTTAAAACCTCTTTAAACATGAAAAGGGAAATGGGATTAACTCAAAATTTTGAGAAGTGAAAATTATATTTACAAAAATAAAATTAAGTCATGAATTTTATGCATAAAGCTAGTGAAATAAAGGAACTGTGAGTATGAATGAAATGATTGATAATATACAACTGGATAAGTTAAATTTCTTGGGAGGGTGGAGGGACAACACAGGAGAGGAAGACTCTCGATGAGATGGATTGATTCAGTGACTGGGGTAATCGGGGTGGGTGTGTGGAGACAGTGCGATTGGCACAGGGCAGAGCAGGGTTTAGGGCTACTGTTCGTAGGGTCGCTCTGAGTTGCAGGCAACTCGATGACACATAACAATAATAACAACAACATTGCTTTCTATGAATTAGAAGCACATAAAGCGCAAGTAAGAAGTCTGGGAATACGGTGGTGTAAATAAATGATCATTTCAATCCTCTTGGACAAATCAAATAGTATGGTAATGAAACGGTTCTTCGCTTTGAGGGACTCTCAACCGAGAAACTTGAGTGGAGATGGAAACGGCAGATGGGCAAGAGTCAATGCATTGAGAACAAGTCAGTTCCGGTAGGAAAACCTTGTCTCCCCATCACTGTCCTCCACAACCACTTCGGCTACCAGCTGCTGTGATATTGGGGAAGTGGTGACAAGAGAAATAAACCCCCAAAACAACAAAAACCAAACTTTAAAAAAAATGGGGAGCTCTGGTGGCCTAGTGGCAAGAAGCTGCACTGCAATCCCAGAGATATGTGGTTAGAATACACCAGATGTTCTGCCAGAGAAGGAGGGGCCATCTCCTCCTGTACCAGTCAGATCCAGTTTGACGGTATACACAGAAAATAATAAAATAAAAATTAAAAAGCCTGTTTGTTAAACCACCATACACTCACCTGTACAGAGAACTTGAACCTTCTACTCTAAAGTCAACAGAACAGACTTTCCCAGGGTTCTGTTTGGAGTGTCTCGCCATCAGTCTCTCTGCGGATCGACCATGAATTACTCCCAGAGGTCATGGAGCACTGTCTGCTTTAACTGCCTCTCTAGGTGACCCACAGCTCAGGCTTCTGAAATTAGCAGGATGGAGACCCTGGAACACCCTTGTAAGCCAGCTTGTTCCCCTTCTGTTTGAGATCAAGTTTACCGACTGAGACTGCTGTGTGGTAAGACTCAGACATGGTTAGTGTAGGCTACACCAACCGCCAACATACTACAGTGTAGTCTGGTAACAACTAGGTGGATCTCTACAGAGGTTGGTAGCGTGGTGTTCGTTCCCCTTTCTAGACACTGTCCCCTAAGTTCCTCCTGTGAGTGGCACAGATGACCCTGCCGTGGGTGCGTGGAGTCCGCTCCCACAGACAGTTGGCTACTTGCCTCTCTGCATAGCCCATATCTCTAATTTCTGAAATTAACTGGTGCTAAGAATTTGTTGAAGTTTCTATGCATTAGAAAGCAGAAGTTTTGAGTGGAGTTTGTATTCATAGCTAAAAATATATCAGCAAGACTTTTGTAGCAACAAGGCATCTCCATTAGATTGTGACGTTTCCTCCCCTAACCAGTAACTGATGATTGTTAAATAGGGATCAGAGGTCCCACCATAGTCTTTTCTCACATCCCTAGTCATTGTCCTGCTCTTGGATGAATAACAAGTGATTGCAAAGACCATGGCCTGTATCGGGCACATCTTAGTCTCCAGACTGACATTGCTCTTCGGTACTTTGGACAAGTACTGTCTCTGACAGAAGACTTTCCCAGTATCTTTAAATAGTGAACCTGAGGCTCAAATTTATTTTTCAGTTCTCACAACTTGAGAAATGCACTTTGCCTACCTCACAGGAAACCCCATAGCTCATCTCAGGACTCTGAAATCAGAAGGACAGACTTAAATCAGAAGGACAGACTTCACTGAGGATTAGTTTGGGTCTGTCTGCTTTCTCTTTCAGTCAGCACTGAGGTCAGCTGACTGAAGCGAGCATTGAGTGAAGGCTATACCCACAGCCCACATCCTATAAGGAGGGGTCCCCCTCTAAAAGAGAACTGCCAGAACTACAAGCTGGGTTTAGAAGAGGCCATGACACTAGGGATATCATTGCCAATGTCAGATCAATCTTGGCTGAAAGTAGAGAAACCCAGAGACTGTCTATTTGTGTTTTATTGACTGTGCAAAGGCATTTGACTGTGTGAATCACAACAGATTGTGGCTAACCTTATGAAGCATGGGAATTTCAGAAGTCTTGATTGTGCTCATGGAAAACCTCTGTCTAGGGTAGGAAGTTGTTTTCTGAATATAGGGAGGGAACACTACATCATTCAAAACCAAGAAAGGACTGCATCAGGGGTTTATCTTTTCTCCACACATTTTCAACCTGTATGCAGAACAGATAATTCAGGAGGCTGGACTTTATGAAGAAGAATGGAGTATCAGGATTGGGGAAAGACTCATCAACAACCTGTGCTATGCAGATAACATAATCTTGCTTGTTGAAATTGAAGAGGAGATGAGGTGTTTGCTGCAGAAGGTCAAGGACTATAGTCTTCATTCTGGATTACATTTCAGCATCAAAAGAATAGATTCTCACCACCAGATCAACTGGTGGCAGCATCACAGAGAAAAGATTGAGGTTGTCAACAATTTCTTCTTGCTCAGATCTACAATCAACACTTTTGATACCAGCAGACAGGAAATCAAAAAAAGTTATGCCTTCAGGGGCCTATCCAGGGCAGTCTAGAGGCTAAGGTGCACCTGACCCAAGCCATCCATGGTTTATTCAATTGTTTGCTATGCATGCGAGAGCTGGGTAATGAGTGGGATAACAGAAAAAGAATTAACGCCTTTGAGTTGTGGTGCTGGAAAAAAGTATTGGGCATACCACTAACCACCAGGAGAACAAAAAGGTCTGTCTTAGTGTGAAACCTGAGAAACTCTGTCTCAAATACTTTGGCCATATTGCCAGAAGGCACCAGTACTTAGAGAAGGACATCAAGTTTGGAAGGATAAAGGGTCAGTGTTGTTGTAGTTGTTGTTACGTGCCATCGAGTCGCTTACGACTCATAGCGACCCTATTTACAACAGCCCTAAACTCTGCTCTGTCCTGTGCCAATTGCACAGTGTCTCTGACACTCCCAACCTGATTATCCCAGTCACTGAATCAATCCACCTCATAGAGGGCCTTCCTCTCCTGGCCTGTCCCTCCATCCTCCCAAACATGATGTCCCTCTCTAAGGACTGGTCTCCCCTTACAACATGTCCAGTGTATGTCAGATGAAGCTTCAGAATCCTTGCCTCCAAGGAGCAGCCCGGTTTGACCCTTTCCAGGATGAATCTGTTTATTTTCCTCTCAATACTCTCAATACTCTTCTCCAGCACCACAGCTCAAAGGCATCAATTCTCCTTCTATCCTCATTGGTCATTGTCCAACTCTGATGCATAATAAGTGATTTCAAAGACTATAGCCTGTATCAGATGCACCTTAGTCTCCAGAGAGACACCATTGCTCTTCAGTACTTTGGAGAGGTCCCTAACAGCAGACTTTCCCAAGGCAATATGTCTTTTAATTTCCTGGCTACTGCTGCCGAGAGTGTTGACTGTGGGAACTAAAGCTGTGAACAATCTCAATCTCTTCATCATTCATCCTAATGCTGCCAGTTGGCCCAGTGGTGAGAATCTTTGTCTTCTTGATATTGAGCCTCAATCCATATTGGAGGCTGCAGTCGTTGACCCTCTGAAGCAAGTGCTTCAGGTCCTCCTTAGTTTCAGCAAGCAGGGTTGTGTCATCTGCATAACGCAGATTTTTGATGTGTAGGAGAGGAAAATCCTGAATTAAACAGATTGACACAGTGACTGCGCTGGGGGGATTCGGGGAACAGGTGTGCCAGAGACAGTGAGATTGGGTCAGGATGGGGCAGAGTTCAGAGTTATATTGTTTGTAGGGTTTTCTTTGGGTCATTGCCAATTCAATGGCACATAACAACAGCAGCAGGTAAGGAAATCTCAGATAAAACTGGAGGATAGCACAAAGTTCTAAAGGTGACTCATTGTGTGTGGGTTTTCTGACTTAAAATGTGACATCAGAAATAGAGAAGACGAAAAGTAATAACCAGGGAGAAGGGACATCAATTTCTGGTGGACAGATTAATTAGTGCACAATATCTCGTTCTACAGGCTACAGGCTGACCGTAGTTTGTTCTCTAGTGTGTTTGGGAGAGATGAAAATTTTTAAAAATATGATCTGCAAATCCTGAATACAAATTGAACTAGACAGAGAGGAACTACATATAATTAAAGGAAAAGAAACTAGTACACAAAAGCTGAAGGCTGTTGCAATGCAGTATATACTACTTATCCCCTCTTATTTCCCCCCCAACTCCAATGTCAGTCCCACAGACAATGAAAGAATTTTTTTAACTTGTCAAAGAGAAAAGCAAAGTGGGGGAGAGGGGTGGGCAGGGAGGAAAGTGTGCCAAAGAATGAATGGAAATTAAAAAAAATAAATAAAATTCAAAGGCTGAAAAAAAGAAAGAAATTAAAATGGAGAGTTTATCTCCTAAACTTTAAACATGTTATCAGAGGAGGAGATATCATGATTCATCAGGTAGAATGCCAATGTAAAAGGAGACAAGTAAAAAAGAAAAGTAAAATTCTTCACCAACATCATAATTCAAAGTGAAAAAAATAAAAAGCTGAAGGCTCTGTTCACCTGGGAGATGTTTGCAACAAGTTGTTGTTGTTGACTGCCATCAAGTTGAGCACAACTCAGTGTTAACCCTATGAACAAAAGACCTGAATCTTGTTATAATTATTGTTTCTCAGCTAAGTTCATAGAGTTTGTGGAAGCGTGTTGTTTAGGAAGTGGATGCCACTTCTGCTTTCAAGAAATTCAGGCACAAACATCAAACACTAGAGAAAATTGAGGTCCATATTCTAAAAAAATAATAAATAAACAAATTTAAAAAATCAATGCCCCAATGAGACACGAGAATCACAAAATTCACAAAGAACAGAGAAACAATGGCCCATACCCAAATGATCATGACAAAGGGAATGACACAGTGCATCTAGGGAATGGAAAATATAGTTATGAAGAATAAAATAATGAAAGAATCTTTTCTTTTACTTTTCCAAGAGGGTAATGTCTGGTGGGGGGGAGCCTTGGGAGGGGACAAATCTACAACAATGAATGAATGGAAATCCAAAGTCTCTGTAAATTTTCACTGAAATTAATAACAAATTTAAATTAAAAAAAAAGAATTAAGTTAGAGTAAGGATGGCAATGGAACCACCTTACCTCTGTAACTTGATTTGTGCCACTATTAGAACCTCTACTCAGAATATTATTGCTTTTCAATTTTTGACTCATGCACTTTTAACTTGTTAGTTAAATTTGTATCTTCTAGGCTGCAACACTTCCATGATACATCTTCAAGGATATGAACATGTACGGCTAAGCACAATTGATAACAGTGCATTTAAATTCCAAAATCAATCTCCATAATAGTCTATGTGTTTCCTACTGCCAAGGGGGCCCTTTGGAGTAGTGAGAGAAGACATTCACCCTGAAACCCACAGCGTCCCTTTTCAGCAGGAAGTAGCTAAGAGAATACGCCAGCCATCCCCTTTTCTTTATGAATCAGGGTGAAGTCTCTCTCAGGGAGGAGTGATAGGGAATGGCAAGGGACACACTGACAAAGGAGATTAATCAGAACTGGCTTTGACAAGCACTGTGGCAATTGGACAATCAAAACAGACATTGGGGGGGGGGAAGACGAACTGGGGAGGAGGGTGGAGAAAACAGTGCAACAATGAATGAATGAAAACCCAAAATCTCTGTAAATGTTCATTAAAACTAATAAAATTTAATAAAAAAAGGAAAAGAATATGATGTAGCAACATTAAATGTAATGAAAGAACAACAATTCCAACTCACTGCCATCAAATTTATCCCAGTTCATAACAGCCCACCATCGGATTTCCCAGGAAGAGATTGTTCCTCTTTATTATGGAGCAACTGCTGGATTCAAAACACTGAACTTCCAGTTAGGAACTAACATACTAAGCACTGTACCATAAAGCTCTTTAAAGTGTCAAACAGCAAGAATGTCAGGGTAACATCCTTGAGACTAAGGTGCTCCATGGTATTTTCTGTTTCTTCTTAAGCACGAGAATGTTGGATCAAGAAGATTTGGTGCCTTTCTATTGTGATACTGGCCAAGAGGATCAAATATACCATAGACTACCAAAGAAATGGAAGCAGGAGTGGCATCCACTTCCATAAATAGTTTGCTTCTGGAAACCCTATGAACCTGGAAAAAGGATGAAAGTTACTCACGAAAGTGTTGAGGACTTTCGTTCGTAGGTTTGCTATGAGTAGCCTAAGAGTAGATGGCACTTAACAACAACAACAAACACAACCAAAGAAATAAAAACTTATCAGGGAGTTGTACAAAACAGTGTATTCCTTAGAGGCACTGAGGTGAAACTTCATCTCACATAATTTGAGCATATTGTGACAAGGAAACACAGTTGGAAAAATAGAGGATTAGCAAAAGAAAGGAAGAGTCTCAAGGAGATGGACTGCTACAGAAACTATAAAAATGGGTGTGAGCATAGCAGAGATTTTGAGGATGACTCGAGATAGGACAAGACTTTGAACTGCTGTGCAGAGGGTCTTTATGGTTCATAGTAAGCTCAATGATACTTAAAACAGCTAACAAGTAAGTAAGTAACTTAAGTAAGTAAAACATACAAATAGCATGATTTGCATATTATATATGATCAATTTTTAAAATTTTTTTCCTATTTTGAAGCTGTAAAAGAACATTTTTTTAATCAACAAATACTCTCCTGTCTATAAAAAATGCTTTCCCCCCACTAAACAGTATAAAGGAGCACAAATAGAACCTCATCTAAAGCATTCACATTTACTAGTAAAGAGAATTTGCCATCACATTGTATGGAAATAGATAATGTGTGCTCTGTGACATTGTTGTTGTTAGATGCAGTTGTTGATTAGGACTCATAGTGGCTCTATGAACAGCAGATTTCATTCCTGTCCTATCTTGTACCACTTTTATGATTCCTGACACACTAGAGGACATGGAGGCAATCACTGCATCAATTCACCTGGTTCAGGGACTTCCTCTCCTTCACTGACCCTCTGCTTTTCCTAGCATGAAGTCTTACTCCAAGGAATAACCCCTCCTAGCAACATACTCAAAGTGTATGAAGGGAAGTTTTATCATCTATGCCTCCAAGGAGCACTCTGGCTGTACTTTCTCCAAGATGTATTTGTCTATTCTTTTGGCAGTCCATGGAATGTTCAGTGCTCTTCCCCAAGCCACGGCTCAAAGGTACTTCTTCTTCTGTCATTCTTTGCCATTGTCCAGCTCTCAGAAGCATATCAAGTTATAAGAATTAACATGATCTGACTTAGATGCATCTTAGCACTCAAACTGACATCATTATTCCTCAATAATTTGGAGAGGCCCTTGACTATACACTTTACTAATGTAATACATCTTCTGATTTCCTGACTGCTGGTACCGAGAGTGTTGATTGTGGATCTAAGTAAGATAAAGTTGTTGACATTTTCAATATTTTCTCTATCAGGATGTTGCCGATTGGTCCAGTGGTAAGAATCTTTGTTTTCTTGACATTGAGATGAAATCCATATTGAAGGCAGTAGTGTTTGATCTTCTGCAACAAACACACCAAGCCCTCTTTCCCTTTTAGCAAACAAGGTTGTGTCATCTGCATAGTGTAGGTTATTGATGAATCTTCCTCTGATCTTAATGTAAGATTCTTCTTTATAGAGTCCAGCTTCCCAAATAATTTCCTTAGAACCCAGATTGAAGAGATATGGAGACATAATTCAACTCTGACATGCTCCTTTCTTAGTTTTAAACCATATCCTGTTTCCTTGCTCTGTTCACACAACAGCCTTTTGGTCTAGTTCTAGGTCTAGATAAGCACAATTAAGTGCTCTCAAATTCCCATTCTTGTTAGTGTTAGCCATGTCTTGTTATGAGTCACATAGTCAAATGCCTTTGCATAGTCAATGATTCATAAATTAACATTCTTCTGTATTCTACACTTTCATCCAAGATTCATCTGTCATGACCAATGATATTCCTGGTGCCTCTTCTAATTCCTGCTTAAACTTCCAGGAGTTCCCCGTCTATGTACTGTTCTAGCCGTTTTTTTAATGATCTTCAGCAATAGTTTACTTGCATGTGATAATAATGATATTGTCTGATAGTTTATACATTCTGTTTGATCACCTTTTTTTGAAATGGGAACAAATATGAATCTCTTACAGTAAGTTAGCCAGAGAGCTGTCCTCCAAATCTCCGGGCATAGACTAGTGAGCACATCCAAGGCTTCATCTTGGCTCAAAGTCATCAGTTCTCCTTCTGTCATCCCTAGTCACGATCAAGTCAATTGGTATCCCATTAATTCCTAGGGACTTATTTTTGGCCAATTCCTTCAGTGACGCTTCAACTTCTTCCTCCTTAACCATTGGATCCTGATCATATGGTATTTCCTTAAATTTTTCAGTGTTAGTCAGTTCTTTTATGTACAGTGAGTTTGTGTATTTCCTCCTGGGAATACTTCCTGGGACATTCAACCTATTGCCTATGTCATTGTTACTGTGTGTTGTTGGGTCGCCTGCGACTCATAGTGACCTTATGTACAACAGTCCTAAATCCTGCTCTATCCTGTGCCAACCTTATTGTCTCTGACACATCTACCTGCATTACCTTTGTCACTGGTCGAGGGTCTTCCTCTCCTGAGCTGTCCCTCCACCCTCCCAAGCATGACGTCCCTCTCCAAGAGCTGGTCCCTCCTTCAACATGTCCAAAGTATGTCAGGTACT
The DNA here is from genome assembly GCF_000299155.1 of Elephantulus edwardii. NCBI lineage: Eukaryota > Metazoa > Chordata > Mammalia > Macroscelidea > Macroscelididae > Elephantulus > Elephantulus edwardii. The sequence continues at coordinate 146,899 of NW_006400079.1, read as the reverse complement.
CGCAATACTCTTCTCCAGCACCACAGCTCAAAGGCATCAATTCTCCTTCTATCCTCCTTGGTCATTGTCCAACTCTCTGATGCATAGGAAGTGA
>NW_006400079.1:144646-146580 GCF_000299155.1 Elephantulus edwardii | reverse complement strand
CTTCTCTTCCTCCTCCTCCTCTTCCTTTTCTTTCTCCAATTGTTATCTGTGAAAATGGCAGTACATTGCAGGGACCCGACTTCCCAAAACTTCACAAGAGGAAAGAGAGGATGAAGATTAACAATGTAAGGCTAATTCCTATGTGATGAAATTCAGACAAACTTACTCTCTTTAATCTTTTTTCCAGTTCTGATACAGTCATCCCTCCCACTTGTACTCTACTTTTCTGCCAGGTTTGATGATTCTTTTTAATGGCTACACAGAACTTAGAAAATATTCATAATTAATGGCTTTATTAGTGAAGTGACAAGTTGCAGTTGGTAAGAAATGACTACGCTTACAACTCTTTGATTTAGATCGTCTCTTCTTGCCCTCTACTGCTGAACCCCTAGGTAGTGCCCAGAGACACCCCACAGTACCACCAATCTTCCAGATCGGATGCATTCATCTCTCTTTGTCTGTGGGCTTGTATCCCCATTGTGTAGTCTTCTCTCAGTTTTATGATTCTACTAATGGCTATCTCCTGCTCTTTTCAGCACTTTCCACTGTGTTGTGCTTTCTTTTGATAGAATTCTAAAACCCTCACTAAGAAAAGTTACATAAAAGTAATCCATTGCACCTCAGTAATTCTTACATATTGTTCTGTATTCACTTCAAATGTCATCTCCATTAGAAGTGTTATCATAATATTTATAGGACTGGTTTTACATGTTAATCTCCTGTGGGCTTTGGTTATTATGGGCTAAAATCATAGTGTCTGGGGAGAAGTCACTGAAATAACACTTAATAGGAAAATTATCATTAAGACAAGTGGGTAAAATGACCTGTTTTTGGTACAAAGACAGGATAGTGAATTCAACGGAGTTTGAGAATAATCAAGAAAAATATAGGCCCAATATATGGCAACATTACACAGTGAGCTGTTGAGTGGGGCCAGTATGCTGAGTCCTTTCGTGTGGGGGAAGACTCACCACAGTTGCAAGGCTTCGAGAGGCAAAAGCTCAGAAACCATCAGAAACAAAGAGGGAAAAGGAATTCTCAGCAGAGATACACAGGGGCTTATATATATCTAGGGGATGTCCTTTGCAGCAAGGAGGTCAGTCTTCGGGTCAGAGAATTATGGAGGGCAGAGCCAGCTCAATGCATTCTTAATAACCACAGGGTTTTATCTAATCTGTGACTAGCAGATGTTGGCTGCAATTTCACGGAGTACAGATATAATGAGGTAAGCTCTGAGTAGCGAAAAATATGCTTATTTAGGCTATACTTCCCTTTTTTAACAAAGAATTGAATGTGTAAAATTTTAGCTTTGTACCAGCTGGCTTTGGGAGCTAAGGAACGTCAGCTTGTTATGAGAACATAAAGAATCTGAAAATAAAACACAGGGGCCTTCTTCAACTCATTATATGGTGGATGGATATATATATATACACACAAGATTCTGTATCTTTTTTCCCTTTCTCTACATTCTATTTATTAACTAGTCTGTTCACTGAGGAGCTCTTCCCTTTAGTCAATGTCTAGACATGAAGTAAAAGTGTCAGTGCAGCAAATTTTATCTATAGACATTCTGAGATTTCTTAGATTAGAAGTTTGGTGCTTCTGAGACTGCAGCCAGCCATTCACCTCTCGTCACATAAAGAAGGTGCTGTTATTTCCTTCTTTTCACTTTTCATATGCCCATTTATTTAGAGTAGCTTTTAGTTCTGGAACTTTTTATCCAAAAGATTTCTTTCTATCTGGTTCAGCATGTATAAATGAGAAACTGGTAGAGGAGAGAAGGTAGAGCATATTATTATCATTCAAGTAGTACGACAAGGAAGGAGTTTATAAAAAAATCAAGAACCAATCTCTAATTGTTGTTGTTCTTATGTGCCATCGAGTCGTTTGCGACTCATAGTGACCCTATGTACAACAGCCCTAAACTCTGCTCT
>NW_006400079.1:127589-143218 GCF_000299155.1 Elephantulus edwardii | reverse complement strand
TTGTTTCATGAAATTCTTCTGTGTCTGCCAATTCCTTTCGATACAGTGACTCAGTATATTCTTTCCATCTTCTTTTAATACTTTTTGGATCATTTAATATTCTGCCGAAAGCATCCTTGATTATAGCAACTCAAGGTTTGACTCTCTAATTAATAATTTTAAAACTGGAATTAATTACTTGTGGAAAAAGAAACAGTGATAGAAGCAGTAGCACTAAAATATGAATGTCGATGGGCATATAGTCTCAATAGAAAGGCAGAATATGATTCATTATCTCCACTCAACCTAAATTTGAAAACACGTAAGACAATGTAATATACTAATAAATTATTTCTAATTTTGTGTTATTATAACTGAAATTATTCATTGTATTTTACCATTAATTTTTTTTGAAACTTATTAGTGTAACATTTGGAGGTTTCTTCTAGTTAAACTACTGTAAGGTATTTTTGTTAACTTATTTGCTAAGCAAGTATTAAAGTAATAGATCAAAAAGAAGAAATCTCATAAATTGCTTTGCTTTCATAAACAGTTAACTTTTGAATGAGTCCTTGCAAACGCTATGCTATCAAGTTCCTTTGGTGTCATAGTGACTCCAAGTGCTACAGACTAGGACTGCATTATAAAGTTTTGTCTTTGTTTTCTTCTTATATTTATTTCTAAAAGCTCTGGTGGTATAGTTTGTTTAGAGTTGAGCTGCGAACCTAAAGGTGGTATGTTTGAAACCACCTTAGACTCCTTGGAAGAAAGATAGCAATCTCCTCTGGTGAAATTTTCAGCATTTTCTAAGCATCCATAAAAACCTATAACCAGGAGAAGATAAAACAGATGAAGACGAATCAAATCCCTATGCACATCAAAAAGTTTCTTCAACAGGATAAAAAGGAAAGCCACAGACTGGAAGACTGGGAAAGAATATTTGGTAATAACATGTCTCAGAAGGGACTGTTGAGCATAGCAACAAGAAAAAGGTAAACAACCCAATTATAAAATGGGCACAGGATATGAACAGACACTTCATCAAATAAGACATTCAGATGGCCACCAAATACATGAAGAAATGTTCAAAATCCCTAGCTCTAAGAGAGATGTAAATCAAAACAGCTATGAAATATCATCTCACCCCACACAATGGAATTCTATGCTGCCTTGAAAAACAAGGAACTCATGCAATATTATTCAAAATGGGTAACCATGGTGGACGTTATGCTGAATGAAATATCTCAGTCACAGAAGGACAAATACTGCATAGTGCCACTGTTGTAAAACGGACTCACTTCGGGGTTTGGGGGAGACTGAGAAAGATGGGTTCAATAATGTATACTGTGCTGAAACAGATGAGGGAGAGAACTGTTTAAAAGGGATGTATGATTAAGTATTGTCATGACAAGAGTCCAGAACGAAGGCTGCATAGTGGAATGGAGTTGGGGGTTGGGGAGAGGGATTGCATAACAATGAAAGAATTCTTTTACTTTTCAAAGAGGAGAGCGAACTGGGAGGGGGTGGGTTTGGTCAGAGGGAAAAGTGCAACAATGAATGAATGGAAATGGAAAGTCTCTGTAAACTTTCATTTAAATTAATAATAATTTTTTAAAAAGAATAGAAAACTTTAACAAAACTGCAAACAATAAATGTTGGTGAGTTTGTGGAGAAATTGGAATCCTTATTCACAGTTGGTGGGAATGTAAAATGGTCCAACCACTCTGAAAGGCAGTATGGCGCTTTCTCAAGAAGTTGAAAATACCAATAGGATTTGACCCAACAAATCCAGTACTGGGAATATACCCTAAAGAAACCAGAACTGACACCTAAACAGATATATATGCACCAATGTTTATTTCTGTGTTGTTCATAATAGCAAAGCGATGGAAACAACCCAAGTGTCTATCAACAAGTGAATGGATAGAGAAACTGTGGTATAGTCACATAATGGAATATTATGCAGCACTGAAAAATAAGGAACTCATTAAATATTATACAAAATAAGTGACCCTGGAGGACATTATGCGGAGTAAAATGACTGACATGGGGGTTGAGGGGAAAGTAAGAAAAAGAGGGGAGAAATAATGTACACTGTATTGAAACAGATGAGGGAAAGAACTGCTTAAAAGGAGTATGTAATTAAGTATTATATGCATGACAATAGTCCAGAATAAGAGCTGCATAGTAAAGTGGACTGGGGTGGAGGTGGGGAATTGTACAACAATTTTTTTTTTCAAACAGAAAAGCAAATGGGGGGAACAGGGAGGCAAACATGCAACAATGAATGAATGGAAATCCAAATTCTCTATAGACCTTCATTAAAATGTCAATTTAAAAAAATCTCTAGAGAGCCAATTAGGAGTTGTTCCAACTCAGTAGAGATGAGAGAGAAAGAACATCTTCGTGGAAGTTGACTGCCATATTTTTCCTCTCATGGTGTCTCTGGGTGGATGCAAATAACCAATCAACCTTAGATTGATTGAAATCGTCAACGTCATCTTACTTGATCCACAATCAACATCTGTGGTGTTGGCAGTCAGGATATCATATGTACTGTACTGGAAAATTACACAGTCAGGGATCTTTCTAAATTACTGAGGAGTAATCCTATCAGTTTGAAGACTAAGGTACACCTGATTCAGGCCATGGTCTTTTCAGTCACTTGCCATGCATCCAATTACTGGGCAATGAATAAGGATTACAGAAGAAAAAATGATGCCTTTGAGCTGTAATATTGGATAAAGTAATGAATATCTCATGGACTGCCAATAGAACAAACAGATAAATCTTAGATACAGTGCAGCCAGAGTGCTCCTTTGAGTCGGTGTTAATGAGTCTTCACCTTACACAGTTTGGGTATGCTGCTAAGAGAGGTTATTCCTTAAAAAGGAAGACTTGTCAACCTGATGGATTGAAACAGTGACTACAGCAATAGGCCTCAAATGTGTCAGAGATTGTGAAATGGCACAGGCTAGTCCAAGGTTCGTATCTGGTGTCCAAAGGGTCACGATGGATCATACTCAACGGCACCAAACAAGAACAAGATGATACTCTTGCCTATCTCAAATATTCATAAATTTGACAACTTAGAAAATGGACCAAATTCCTCAAAATCCACATACTGTCAAAACCTCTACTAAGCTCTTCCCTTAGTGATCTATCAACAATGGCCAAGTTTATACCAAAATTGTGACTAAAGTGGCTTCCATCATCTTTTTGAAGTACCACACCAAGTGTATGTTTGAGGAAATCACAACTATTTCCATACCAAGTGTATGTTGTTGCCATGTTCCTGAGAGTCGCTTGTGACTCATAACAACTCTTTGTACAAAAGCCCTAAACCCTACTCTCCTGTGCTAGCCTCACTGTCTCTGTTACACCTACTCCCATTATTCCCAGCAAGAAGTCATCTGATAATGTAATTGAAGAAATGTGACCCAACAGAGAGCGGAAATTATTGAATGATATTGTTGATATGCAAGCAAGATTCTGTTGGAGATTATCCAAAAACTACTGGAACAGCATATCAACTGGTGGAAGTGCAGGCTGGGTTTAGAAAAGGGTCATGGTAGTAGAGATATTATAACTAATGTTTGATGGATCTTGGCTGAAAGCAGAGAGTACAAAAGGAATGTCTATCTGTGTTCCATTGACTGTGCAAAGGCATTTGGCTGTGCGGATCACAACAAACTGTGGCTGAGAATAGGAATTCCAGAACACTTGATAGTACTTATGTGAAGCCTATACTTGAACCAAGAGGCAGTCGTCAGAACAAAGCAAGGAAACACTGCATGGTTCAAAATTGAGAAGGGTGTACGTCAGGGATGTTCCCTATCTCCATACCATTTCAATCTATATGTAGAAAAGATAATTCAGGAGACTGGGCTCTATGAGGAGAAATGTAGCATCAAGACTGGAGGAAGACTTATCAACAATCTGCATTATGCAGATGACACAACCTTGCTTGCTGAAAGTGAGGAGGACCCGAAGCATTTGCTGCAGAAGGTCAAGGACCACAGCCTTAAATATGGATTGAGGCTCAACTTCAAGAAAACAAAGATTCTCACCATTAGGACAATTGGTAGCATCATTATAGATGATGAAGAGATTGAGATTGCTAACAGCTTTAACTTGCTTGGCTCCACAATCAACAGTCTTGGTACCAGCAGCCAAAAAATGAGAAGATGAATTGCATTGGGGAAAGTCTCCTGTCAGAGTTCACTCCACCATACTGAAGAGCAATGATGTCAGTCTGAAGACTAAGGTGCACCTGATCCAGGCCATACTCTTTACTTGCTATGCATCAGAAAGCTGGACAATGACTAGGGATGATAAAAGAAAAATCAATGCCTTTGAGCTGTGGTGCTAAATAAGAGTACTGAATACACCATGGACTGCTAAGAGAATTAACAAGTTCATCCTAAAGAGGGAGATACCAGGCTGCTCCTTGGAGACAAGAATTCTGAAGCTTTGTCTGATATATTTTGGACATGTTTCATGGTGGGGACTAGTCCTTGGAGAGGGACATCATGTGTGGAAGGACAGCACAAAAGATGAAAACCTCCTATATGATGAGAGAGAGAGAGAGATCTTGGATGTGATATATTGATTCAGTGATGGGGAGAATGGAGGTAGGTGTGTCAGATACAATACGATTGGTTCAGGATAGAGCAGGGTTTAGGGTTGTTGTACACAAGGTTGTTAAGAGTTGCAGGCAACTCAACGGCCCATAATAACAACTACAACAACATGTCACACATCTGATAAAGACGATTCTGAGAACTCCATGATAATTATCTCCATCAAGCTACAAGAGCAAGAGGGAGAAAGGAGATTGAATTATGTTCCTGAATTTTCATAAAACTGGATCATTAGAGTAGATCCTGACACTAAGGGCAATGCTAAAGCTCTTGGACTTTGGCAGTCTGTCTAAACTGGATTTGACCCAGTCCAAAGTTGGGATGAATTTCAAAAGACCACACTGAGCTGTTTAAATCTTTCTTCTGTAATGTTTAAAAAACTTAAAGGTCCTTTCCCCTAAACCATATTTTAGATAATTAAGATTAAATAGATAACCATAAATGTCCTATCATCATTTTTAACTATATTTAATTTTTTTTAATCCCCCAAACCACAAAAACACCCTAAAAATAAATCTCCAGTACCAGATGGCTCCATCTGAGAATTTTACCAACATTTATAAAAGAATAATACCAGTTCAATACCATCATTTTCCAGAAAATAAAAGAGAAGAAATATATTCTAGGACATCTTACAAACCCTGCATTAACTTCATACCAAATCAACCAAAGACATAAAGTGAATGAAAGCTATAGACTGATATGTTCCTCATGATCTTAGAACTATTATTTTTAAACATCTTTAAGAAATTAGCTACTTATTCTGTGACCTTAATATAATCTTGGGGAATATCAATGTCAATTGACATTCCATTGTCAAGTGATAAAATAGTATAGTCCACAAAGGCATCCTATTTTAGTAAATGTTATTGATTGCTGTCGAGTCAAGCCCAACACACAGAGACACTATGAACAAAATACCTGAAGCCTTTCTACAATGATTGTCATTTCTCAAAGTTCATAGAGTTTTCAGTTGTTGTTCTTGTTATGTGTCATCGAGTCGTTTAGGAAGTGGATACCACTCCTGCTTCCAGAAAAAAATTATATAGCATATTCTAAATACATAATACTAGAGAAATATATAGAGAAGTCAAGTCCTGTGTGAAAAATCTCAACTTTGGCATCTCTACATCTGTACTACACTATTTTAGAAGCCCTACTCTCTCTCTCTCTCTCTCTCTCTCTCTCTCACACACACACACACACAGAGATCTCTCTCTCTCTCTCTCTCTCTCTCTCTCTCTCTCTCTCTCTCACACACACACACACACAGAGATATCTCTCTCTCTCTCTTTCTCTCTCTCCCTTTCTCTCTCTCTCTCACACACACACACACACAGATCTCTCTCTCTCTCTCTCTCTCTCTCTCTCACACACACACACACACACACACAGAGAGAGAGAGAGAGAGAGAATAGCAAAGTTCTTATTAGATTGCTAACAGCCATCTTAGGAACAACTGCTGATTTACAGCCATGGTCTTTGCAATCACGTGTTATGCATCAGGGAGTTGGACAACGAATGACTAGGGAGGATAGAAGGAGAATTGATGCCTTTGAGCCATGGTGCTGGAGAAGAGTATTGAATATACCGTGGACTGCTAAGAAAATGAACAGGTCCAACCTGGAGACGGTTAAACCAGGCTGCTCCTTGGAGGCAAGATTCTGAGGCTTCTTCTGACATACTTTGAACATGTTGCAAGAAAGGACAGGTCCTTGGAGAGGGACATCATGCTTGGGAGGGTGGAGGGACAGTGCAGGAGAGGAAAGCCCTCTATAAGGTGGATTGATTCAGTAACTGGGGTAATCGCGGTGGGTGTGTCGGAGACAGTGAGATTGGCACAGGATAAAGCAGGGTTTAGGGCTATTGTACATAGGGTCACTATGAGTCACAGGCGACTCGATGACACATAACAACAGCATGGTGCAAAAAAGAGGAAAGGAAAGCAAATATGCATTGAAACAAGTATTCAAAAAAGAAAAGCCAGTGGACCATGTGAATCTCAACTTCCAGGACGCCGAGACCAGAAGTGGATGATACCAGATACCATTGCTGACCACTCACTGTAGGGGAAATTAACTAGTGGGAAAATGTGAATGTTTGCTTATCCTTCTTAGCAACTACATAGTAATTTAATTTTAAAAAGATTGTGGGTTCTTTAAGTAGTTTTTAAAAAAATAATTATTCAAATTCATTTCTAATCCTAACCCCTAAATATGTTTTCAAATTGTTAGTAATGATTTTCCCATTGTATGTATATTTATATACATTTATTGATTTAAATATATGTGTCTTTGGATGATTTTGCACTGTTTCTGCTATTTTATGAGCTGCTTTTCCCCTTTAAGATTGTATGTCATTAGGCAGAATGCCGTAGCACATTGTATGATACACTAGTATATTAGGGAACTTTGGCAGCTTCAAGGTAAGGAGTGTTTTGCCAAACTAAAAGTATATGGATTAAATCCACCACCTGCTCTGTGTGAGGAAGATGAACAGTCTCTTGCCCAGTGATTTACTTCCTATGAAACAGCTATCACATAATGGGGACACAGCAATATTCACCCAACCCCCTATTATAGCTATTTCAATTCTTTTTCTTTTTCCAATTTTCTTTTTTATCATCTTCACATTGTATTAAATCTTATATCAGGTAAGAGATTATTTCTTCTGAAAAAATTCCTGAATATGATTTTTTTCTAATTTTAACAAATGTTTTGAATTTCCAATAGTCAAAAAATTCTTTTGTCTACATGTTTTGTTCTTGAACTTGATAGGCAATTTTTATGAGAAAATTTGCAAAAAAAAAAATTCCCAGGAATTGACAGCATACCAATTGATATATTTCTACAAGCAGATACTGCCCTGGATGTGTTCAACAGGCTATGTCAAGAAATCTGGAGGAAAACTACTTGACCATCTGACTGGAGGAGATCCATATTTATTCCCATTCAAAAAAAAAGATCATCTGACAGAGTGTGGAAATTACTGAATAGTATCATCAATATCAATGCAAGAAAGATCCTGTTGAAGATTATCCAAAAACAACTGGAACTCTCAATAGAGAACTGCCAGATGTGCATAGAAACATTAGATAGATCTTCGCTGAAAGCAGAGAGAGAGTACCAAAGAATGTCTATCTGTGTTTCATTGACTCTGCAAAAGCATTTGACTGCGTGGATCATAACAAATTGTGGCTAACACGGAGAAGAATGGAAATATCAGAACACTTGCTTGTGCTCATGTGAAACCAGGAAGCAATCTTCAGAACAGAGCAAGGAAACACAGCTTGGTTCAAAATCATGAAAATTATACACTCCATACCTTTTCAATCTGCATGTGAAAGAAACCATCCGAGAGCCTGGACTTCATGATGAGGAATGTGGCATCAAGAATGTAGAAAGATGCATTAGAACCTGAGTTACAGAGATGACACTGCCTTGCTTGCTGAAACTGAGGAGGGCCTGAGGCATTTGCTGTATGACTACAGCCTTCAATATGGATTGAACCTCAATGTTAAGAAAACAAAGATTTTCACCACTGGGCCAATTGGCAACATAATGAAAAATAGAGATGAGACTGAGATTGTTATTGGCTTCAGCTTGCTTGGTTCCACAATCAATACTCTTGGTGCCAGTGGTCAGGAATTGAAAAGATGAATTGCATTGGGAATTTCTGCTGTCAGGAACCTCTTCAGAGTCTTGAAGAACAATTATATCAGTCTAGAGACCAAGGTGCTCCTGATTTAAGCCATGGTCTTCACAATTACTTCCTGTGAATCTGAGATCTGCATTATGATTAATTCTGATAGAGGAAGAATTGATGCCTTTGAGTTGTGGTGCTGGAGAAGAATATTTAACATACCATAGTTTGCCAAGAGAACTAAGAGGTCCGTCCTGGAGAAGGTAGAACCAGGTTACTCCTTGGAGGGAAGGATTCTAAATCCCATCTCACATACTTTTGATGTGGTGTCAAGACAGACCAATCTCGGGAGAAGGACATCATGCTTGGAGAACTGAGGGACAGAAGAAGAGAGGAAGACCCTGGATGATATGGATTGACTCAGTGACTGGGGTAATGAAGGTGGTCGTGTTACAAACAATTTTAATTGGCTCAAGATAGAGCAGGGTTCAGAGCTGTTGTACATAGGGTCACTATGAGTCACAAGCAACTCCATGGCATATAACAACATAATAATACATTTTCATTCAGTCTTAGAATACAGAGACCAAATCATGATGTCTAAAGTTCAGATAAAAAAAGAATATAAACATTTTCAAGAAACTAAAACTTACTAATTTTAGCAACATACAGTCATTTGAATGGCTAAGATGAAATTTTAAGAGATATGATAAATGTTCTGGGTAAATAAAGATTTCTCACCTTGAAGTCTGTATTCCATTGGTATATTTGAAGTAAACAGAAGACAGTGGGCTCTTGGCAACTTGACTGGTCTAATATTTGCCAGATATATCTAACTACAAGCTTATTTTTCTAAGTATGCAAAATAGATATTCAAAGCAATTAGGTAAATGAATACTTAAATTTACAGTCTTCATGTAATCTAGACAAAATTGGATTTTCTCCCTAAAGTGTTAGGAAATTCACCTAAATTACTTCCTTCTTGTGACAATTTTCTTATGATTGATTGTCTTCCTTTTGAAAAAGAATGCATTTTTATACATAATTCCTGAGATCATTAAATTAGAAGAAGAAAGGAATTTATTGTTAAAAATAATACCTTATTCTGGAGTTCCCTTTTTTTTCTATAATTATATTTTATTAATTTTCATAAACATTTACAGAGATTTTGGGCTTCCACTCATTCATTGTTGCACTATTCTCTCTACCCTCCTCCCAGTTTGTTCTTGTCCAAATGCCACAGTGCTTGTCAAAGCCAGTTCTGATTAATCTTCTTTGTCAGTGTATCCTTTGCCATTCCCTATCACTCCTTCCTGAGAGAGACTTCACCCTGAGTCATAAGGAAAAGGGGACGGCGTATTCTCTTAGCTACTTCCTGCTGAAAAGGGACGCTGTGGGTTTCAGGGTGAAGATCTTCTCTCACTACTTTAAAGGGCCCCTTTGGCAGTAGGAAACACATAGACTATTATGGAGATTGATTTTGGAATTCAGATGCACTCTTATTGATTGTGCTTGGCTGTACATGTACATATCCTTGAAGATGTATCATGGGGGTGTTGCAACCTAGAAGACACAAATTTGACTAACAAGTTATAAGTACATGAGTCCAAAAATTATGGAAAAGTAAAAGAAAAGATTCTTTCATTGTTTTACAAACCCTCCCCCAGGTCCCCTCCACCATGTAGCCCTCGCTCTAGTCTCCTGTGATGACAGAAATACCCAGTTACATCTCTCTTTTAAACGGTTCTCTCCCTCCTCTGTTTCAGTGCAGTATACATTATTGAACCCATCTTACTCAGTCTCTCCCCAACCCCAAGGACAGTCCCATTCTACAACAGTGGCATCATGTAATATTTGTACTTTTGTGACTGGGATATTTCACTCAGCATAATGTTCTCCAGAGTCAACCATTTTGAATAATATTGCATGAGTTCCTTGTTTTTTAATGCAGCATAGTATTCCATTGTGCGAATATACCACAGCTTCTCTAGCCATTCGTTTGTTGATGGGCACTTAGGTTGTTTCCAACTCCTTGCTATTGTGAACAAAGCTGCAATAAACATGGGTGTGCATATATCTGCTTGGATGTCAGCTATGGTCTCTTCAGGGTATATTCCCAGTAGTGGAATTGCTGGGTCAAATGGTATCTCTATTTGCAACTTTTTGAGTTCCCTTTTTTAAGGAAGTGATAATAATTTCTGACAAAGAATGGAAACATTGAGAAAGGTTGGCTCTTTATTAGTGGAATAGGGGTAATTTTAAGAATATAATAGCTAATCTGAAAGGATCCATCAATAATAGACTAAAGCTAAAATGATGCCTGGTAGGCAAGCCCTGGTGGCCTAGTCTGTAACCAGTCGCACTGTTAATCCAAAGGCTGCATCTTCTGGTGGTTCTAATCAGTCAGAGGCACAACTGGAGGGCTAAAGATGGGCAGCCTCATCCTGTGTGATTTACAGCCATGGAAATCCAAGGAAGGGTCAGCTAGAAGGTATCTGCTTTGACAGCAGCTAGGTTTTTGATTTTTAAAAATGTTACTCTACACCACAACAAGATAAAGGCAAATAATCCAATAGAAAAATGGGCACAGGATATGAACAGGCACTTCACCGAAGACGACATTCAGATGGCTAACAAGCACATGAAGAAATGTTCAAAATCCCTAGCCCTAAGAGAGATGCAAATTAAAACAACTATGAGATATCATCTCACCCCAGTCAAAATAGCAAAATTTAACAGAACAGCAAGCAACAAATGCTGGCGAGGTTCTGGAGAAACTGGAACCCTTATTCACTGTTGGTGGGAGTGTAAAATGGTGCAACCACTGTGGAAGGCGGTGTGGCGCTTTCTCAAAAAGTTGCAAATAGAGATACCATTTGACCCAGCATTTCCACTACTGGGAACATACCCCAAAGGGACCATAACTGACATCCAAGCAGATATATGCACACCCATGTTTATTGTGGCCTTGTTCACAATAGCAAGGAGTTGGAAACAACCTAAGTGCCCATCAAAACAAATGAATGGATAGAGAAGCTGTGATGTATTCACACAATGGAATACTACGCTACATTGAAAAACAAGGAACTCATGCAATATTATTAAAAATGGGTGACCCTGGAGGACATTATGTTGAGCAAAGTATCTCAGTCACAAAAGGACAAATACTGCATGGTGCCACTGTTGTGAAACAGGACTGACATTGGGGTTGGGGGAAGACTGAGAAAGATGGTTTCAGTAAAGTATAGTGCATTGAAACAGATGAGGGAGAAAACTGTTTAAGAGGGATATATGATTAGGCATATTTTTCATGACAGGAGTCCGGAGCAAAGGCTGCATAGTGGAGTGGACCTGGGGGGAGGGATTGTAAAACAGTGAAAGAATTTTCCTTTTCCAAGAGGGTAGTAGTGTATTAGAGGGGAGAAGTAGGAGGGGAGAAAAGTGCAACTATGAATGAATGGAAATCCAAAGTCTCTGTAAATTTTCATTGAAATTAATAATACATTTTTTTATTTTTTTAAATTAATAATACTTTTTTTTAAAGCTGTAGCAAATTAATAAATGGTATTACAATAAAAAAAGAAATACGCTGTTAAAATTTCCAAAATAAAATTAAAAAATTGTTATTCTATCTGGTCATAATAAATAGTAATTAAGGAGTTTATTTTAAATACAAGAGAAAGGAAACCCTACTTGCCAGATGTTTTCCTCACACTAATCTTAGACCATTACTTACCAGGATATCTCAGCAAGCAAGTGACCTGTCACCTAACTCTCCTGACAGCTGCCCAGGACTGTCCACATTTCCCCTGCCACAATGTAGAATCACACTGCACGCTTTCGCAACTTCCCTTAATTATATCCCAAACGGTATGACTTTCAATATTGAAAAACATACAGGAAGACTACCTGGAAACTTTAGTGTTAAAGAAGACAATAACCTATCTCCCCCTTCCCCTTCTCCACCGCGTGAGTGTGGATGACATCATTCTTTGCTCTATTTCTGTTACCTAGAAATAGCAAAGGAACATTGGGTGCTCCTGACAATTTCAGAGAGGTATGCCTAGTAGACTTGAATCTGACAGTCACACACACACACACACACACACACACACACACACACACACAATGATTCAGCAATTTATCAACAGAGAGTGTGAGAGAAACAGGAGGATTTTCTCTCCTGCTTTGGGGTAATGCATATTTCTCACTGCACATAAAGAAAGATCTATGACTGCTATTTTTGTCCTTTATTAAGAAAAATACTGTTAGGTATAACTAACTAAACTCAGGGAAAAACCCCCCTCTGATTGAGCATATGTAAGAAGAAACCTGTAAAACTTATCCAAGAAATAAAATGAGATGGTAGTTACAAAAATATATCTACATTGAGGGGTTAACAATTTGGGAAAGAATGTGAGAATGTATGCGTGTGTATGTGTTATAAGACCTGTGTTCTGTTCTTTTAAATAAATATGATAGAATGTGGAAAAGACAGATTTTAAATTCTGTTAATCTTATTTTGCTGAAGTGGAAGAGAAAGCAATAGAATATTAAGAGAATGTTTCTTAGACATTATGAAAAGAGGCAGTTGCTGAATGGCATTGCTCTCTGAATTTAGTGCCCCTCTTTAAATATTATATTGTATTAAGATGCATAATCAATATTTCCTCTAAAAAAGCAAAACTCAGTGTAAACTCTCCACATCTCTATATTAAGTGATTCAAATGTAGATGTGAAATTGCTCCATAAAGAAATGACAACACACAGCTTTTCTAAGAAAATGTTGACTTCTTGGATACTTGATGTTTTAAAAGGAAAAGAAGTTTCAATTCTTTGCAAGAGAACTTAAGATGAGATAGTGAGAAGACAAGCAAAACAAAAAAACCCCTAACAATTCCAAACTTTCAAAGTCTAGTTCTAAATTCCTTTCAGAGATTTACAGGAGCACTTTAGATCTAGAATGATGTTTCCAAAAACACGATCAATCAGGATATATAATGACATTTGTAGTTCATTACTGTTATGTGGGGAATTTGGTCTATATCTGCCAGAAGAAAATCATACCTGGCATGTTTTAACTTGATTTGAACCCTTCTAAAAGTCTCTCTTCCTAAGCTGAAAATTCTGAAATACACTGTTTTCAAGACTAGAACTACTACTGATTGGGCCCAGAGTCAGTGTGTCTCTAAATCCTTAATGTGCTAAATTCCAGTCTTCTAGCCTGCTTCCTATTTCACACTTTGACACAAATAAAAAAGTACTGATAATGAACATGAGATCATTTGGATAGGGCAAAGCTAGGTAGCACATACATTCAGTTGTTTCCATTTTTTCCCCATTGTTTTTGTTTTGGGTTTTGCTTTTTCTCTTTATTCTAGGTTTTATTGATTGGCATTTAAGTTTGAAAATCACCGACTCTCAACTTAGACTTCACATTACTATCCCTTGGGGAGTTTTACAAGAAAGAAGCAGCAATGCTTTTTACTTAACCAATTAAATCAGAATCTCTAGCAGCAGTTTTTCTGCATAGAATAAAAAAAAAAAAACATATTCACTGGATTAAAAAAAATGTCAGGTGAAGATGCACAGCTTTAAATATATTTCCTGAGTGTACTTGTCATAAAAAATTTACAGTAAGTCAAAAACACTACAAGCAGTTAAATATCAGAACACATTAAATATGCATCAAAATCTGTGCTATGTAAGAGATACAGTAAAACAGTGTTTTTAAAGTAGGGTTGAGGAAACATCAACTTTCAGAATTGCTTGCAGTGTTTTAGGGAAACGAATTCCTAAGTCATCTTGTTGTTGTTTTGATTTGCTGTCGAATTACCTATGATTCATGAAGACCTTGTGCACGACAGCTCTGAACTCTGCCCTGTCCTAAGACAATCTCACTGACTCTGGCATAACTACCTCCGTCACCCCAGTTACTGTGTCAATCCATCTCATCCAAGGTCATCCTCTCCTGCGCTGTCCCTACATTATATCCTGAGCATAATGTCTTCCTCAAAGGAACAATTTCTCCTGGCCACTTGCCCAAAGTTTGTGAGACAGAGCTTCAAAATCCTTGCCTCCAAGGAGAGATTTGATTTCACACTCTCTAGGACAAGTTTTTTCTCTTGGTGGTCCTTGGTATGTGTTCAATACTCTTCTCTAGCCCCACAATTCAAAGACATCAATTCTTTTTTTGTCATCCTTATTCATTGTCTAGCTCTCTGATGCATAACAAGTAATTGTGAAGACCATGGCCTGAATCAGGCACACTTGAGTCTCTAAACTGACATCTCCTACCTAATAGCCAGAAAAACTCCTTGAATAACCTGGAGACTTCATGTTACCAAGCTTGTGAGGTGACTTTATGTCCACTAAAATTTGAAAGTCATGCATACAGGGGTGCTCAAATAAACTTGAGTCACTAGAGACATCCCTGAAAGTGAATCAATGAAGGTAAGAAACAGCATACTTTAAAAAAGGCATTCATAAAAATTGTCAGAAAGTTTAGGTCCTGAACAATAAAAGGTCCTACTTAGAAACAAAAGAAAATCCGGTAGGACTGAAAAGGGAGTGGAGAACTCTGAAAGCCAAGGTGACAAATGTGCTTGAAGGAGAAACATCAGTATCCACTGTGGCTCATTGTTGGGGTCAGATGGCGTCAAGTTGAGTATGACCCATAGTGACCTGATGAGTAACAGATGGGAACTCTGTCCTATCCTGTGCTGTCCTCACACTTCATGACACACTAACGCCCATGGTGGCAGTCACTGTGTTAACCCATCTGGTTGAGGGTCTTCCTCTCTTTCACCAACTCTCCACCTTTCCAAGTATGATATTCCTCTTCAAGGAATACTTTATCATAGCTACATGCCCAAAGTATGAGATATTCACATACTTTATCATCTTTGCATTCAAAGAGTAGTCTGGCTGCACTTGTTTCCAAGACATACTTATGTCTTCTTTTGGCAGCCCACTGGCTATTTAGTACCCTTCACCAACCCAAAGCACAAAGACATCAATGTTTTTCTTCTGTCAGTCTTTTTCATCATCCAGTTCTAAGAGGCATATCAAGTAGTTGCAGACTGAGGGTAAAGCAGTTTTAGAAATATTAGTAATGAGAGACAGAACACCAAGAATGTAGGAGAAGAAGAGAAGTAAAGCAGGAGGCAAACCGTTCTCGACTGACTGAAGCGCTGATCCCAGCTTCCCTGTCTTTATCAACCACTGTGGAAAGCATTGTGGCGCTTTCTCAAAAAGTTGCAAATAAAGATGCCATTTGACCCAGCAATTCCACTACTGGGAATATACCCTAAAGAGACCATAAATGACATCCAAGTAGATATATGTATACCCATGTTTATCGCG
>NW_006400079.1:108488-127089 GCF_000299155.1 Elephantulus edwardii | reverse complement strand
GCAACAATGAATGAATGGAATTCCAAAATCTCTGTAGATGTTCATTGAAATGAAAAATAAACTAAATTTTAAAAAAAAAAGACAATTGCCAGGGAGCAAATCACAAAGAGAATCCAGTACAGGTAAAGCTAAGCTTTTTCTATTGACAACCTCCTGCTTGATTCAGGAGGGAGGGGTTAGCAAATACAATGCAAGAGTCCTGTAAATGCTTAATGATTGCCTTAGTGCTTCAGGATTAATTCCAGCCTCCCTCATAATCTGAAGTAGCATTCTTTTTATTACAAATATTTAGTATGAAATTTGGCTTCCCTATCAAGTGATTGGAAAGATCAATCAGACATACCATAGGCCTCAAACTCACATTATTGTTCTTCAATAATTGAAGAGATCCATGACTACAGACATGCCCATTGAAAGACACCTGATTTCCTGACTGTTGATACCAAGAGTTGACTTTGGATCCAAGCAAAATGAAATAGGTGACAGCCTCAATCTTTTATCACTCTCAGCATGCAAGGTTGTATTATCTGAATAACTCAGGTTATCAATGAGCTTTCCTCTGATTCTAAGACCACATTCCTCTTCATAGATTTCAGCTCCCAGGAACCTGGAGATTCAGGATCCAGAAATCATTGGACAGACAAGCTGACTTACAGAAGTCCATACCAGGAGCAGACCATTAACGGTATATATGCAAATTCAAATAAAAGCTGAAGAAAATGGAAACAAGTCAATGAGAACCTAAATAAGATCCTAATTCTATTTCACGTGAGTTTCAAAATCATTTTAAGAATAGGTGAAAAGAAAAAAGTTTGAAGCATTGAACACCAATGCCAATTTGAAGATCAAATGAGTTGTTGAGTCGTGGGTTGACATCAAGAATATGATTTATGAAGAGATCTAAAGGTCATTACAAAGATAGAGAAGGAAAAGCAACAACCCTGAAATATATGTCAGAAGAGGCTCTGAAAATTGCG
The DNA here is from genome assembly GCF_000299155.1 of Elephantulus edwardii. NCBI lineage: Eukaryota > Metazoa > Chordata > Mammalia > Macroscelidea > Macroscelididae > Elephantulus > Elephantulus edwardii. The sequence continues at coordinate 126,112 of NW_006400079.1, read as the reverse complement.
TGGAGAGTTAGCAGCCAAAACAACCCAAAGGGGGGAAATACCAAAGTCAAAGAACTGATTGGAAGAGTTCAAAGGACAGCTCAAGAAGATGAAGGAAAGTGTTATAATGGAATGTGCAGAAAGCTGGAAGGGAGAGTAAAATAAGGAAGAACTCGCTCTGCACTTCTCAAGCTGAAAGAACAGAAAAACAAATTTAAGTCCTGAGTCACAATATTGAAAGATGCTATGGGCAATATATAAAATCATTCAGGAAGCAACAAGAGAAGATGGAGGAAATACAGTACCAAAAATAATAGACATTGTAAATTTTCAGGATATATCATAGGCTCAGGACACAATGATAATAAAGGAATATATTGAAGCTTCACTGAAGACAACGGCAGAAAAGAAATATCACTTGACATTTACCTAACAGATGCATCTGTGGTTGCACTCACCAATCTATGCCAGGAAATTTGCAGAAGAGCTGTCTGGCCATCTGACCGGAAGAGATGCATATTTGTCCCCATGCACAAGAAAAGTGGTCCAGCAGAATGTGGAAACTATTGAACAATCTGATTAATATAACAAGCAAACAAAATACTGTTGAAGATCATGAAAAACCATCTAGAACAGTACATAGATAAGAAACTGCCAGAAGTTCAAGGAGGATTTAGAAGAAGCTGTGGTATCAAGGATATCCTTGCTGATGCCAGATGGATCTTGCTGAAAGTAAAGAATACCAGAAGAATGTCTAATTATGTTTTATTGATTACGCAAAGGCTGTGTAGATAATAACAAGTTATGGATAGCATTAAGAAGAATGGGATTCCCAGAGCATTTAAATTTGTTCATGTGAAACCTATACCTACATCAAGAGGCTGTTATGTGAACAGAGCAAGGAAATACTATATGGTTTAAAATTAAGAAACAAGTGCGTCAAGATTTTATCTTTTTTGGCTGTTCTTATTGTTGTGTGGTGTTGAGTGTGAACCAAACCATAGTTGGGCCTCCCATGGGTTTTCAGAGACAGTTTAATTGCACAAGAGGAGACTGTTTATCCTTCCACGGAGAAGCTGGCGGATTTGAACCACATGCTTTTCAGATTGCAGTGCAGCTGCTTACCACTTGGCCACCAGAGCTCCTTTTACATGATTTAAAACTAAAAAAGATCATGAACTGGACCTTAAAAAGATTCAATCTCTGTGCTCAACAAAAACTCTTTCCATAGGGTGAAAAGAAAACCCACTGACTGGGAACAAACATTTGGCAATACCGTCTTATAATGGAAGTTGACAGAATCCTACAGGACCTCTAGAAGAAACATACTGATAATCCAATTACAACTTGCAAAGAATTTTCACGGAGGAGGACATTCGGATGGCCAACAGACACAATGAAGATATGCTCAAAATCACTAGCAATGAGAGAGATGCAAACCAAAACCACAATGAGATACCAACTTAACCCAGTAGCAGTGGCAAAGTTTAGCAGGGCAGCAATTAATAAATGTTGGAGAGGATGTGGCAAGATAGGAACTCTTATACATTGTTGGTGGGATTGTAAAATGGTACAACCACTCTGGAAGATAAGTTGACGTTTTCTCACAAAGCTGGACATAGACATTTCATATGACCTAACTATTCCACTGTTTAGAATATACCCTGAGCAAATGAGAACTGAGGCACAGAGATTTGTACACCAATGTTCATAGCAACATTATTCACTATAGCAAGAACATGGAAAGAGCCCCAAAGCCCGATCATAATAGAATGGACTGAGATATTATGGTACATTCACACAATGGAATACCATACAACATGTAGGAGCAATGTTTTTGTAAATTACTGACATGGGTGGGACTGGAGAACATATGCTAAGTGCACTAAGTCAGCCTCATAGACACAAATACTGTATACTATACAGGACCATTATTGAAGAGCATGTACAGGGATCTAAGGAGGGAGGAGTGTTAAACATAGAGTCACACAATCTGTTGGTTGTAGGGAGAGATTGGCATAGGTAAGGGGAAAGGTCTAGTGTGAAAAAAGTGTATATGAACTTTATGAATTTTGTATGTAAACCAGTATAAAATCATTACCTACCAAAAAAAAAAAAAAAGAAAGAAAGAAAAGGAAAAAAGAAATGCATCAAAGTTGTGTCCTCTCTTCATGCCTGTGGCTTAACGTAAATGCAAAATTTTGGCCTCCAACTCAGGCCAACTGCATCAGCATTGCACTTTAGTAGGACTTTCAGGTAATTTGAATTATGCATACTAATATTTTAAAGGGTTTTTCTTAAAAAAATATATTGATTTGTATGCAGAATTGATATCTATTGTGTTTCATTCATATACATTGTGTTTCACACATTCCTTAATTCACATTGTGTTTCATACAATCTTTTCCATACATTAATAAACCAATCGTCATTGAGTATGTTTATTATGACCCTGTCTTTTCAGAGTCCCACTGGATCTTTGCTGAGTCCATCATCCCCTCCTTCTACCCACCAAGCTCTATGAATGAACCCATGATTTTCACCCACTCCTCACTCTCAAAACCTCTGCTCCCAGCTCTTCCCCCTCTGGATTTTATACACATTTTACTAGTTATCGTTCTGTTTTTATAATAATGGTCTTATACAGTGTTTTTCCATGAGACTGAGTTAGTTTACTCAGCCTAATGATCTATCCCATGGTATACAGTATTTTTTTAAGTCATTGCTCGTGAGGTTGCCCACTAATTTTTCAGCAGTTCTGTCACAGTGGCACTTAGAAATGGGTGAGATAGTGCTTGAAAACAATGCTTGAGTAGGTCCTTCTTGTGTTGTTAGGTGCTGTCAAGTTGTCTAAGACTCTTAATGACCCTGTCAACAAGAGATCTGAACCTTATCCCATCCTGTTTCATCCTTACAATCTCTGATATGCGAAGCACATTATTATGATCGCTGTCTATCTCTATTATTAAGAATCTTCCTCTTTTTCTCTGATCTTCTACCTTTCCCAATACAAAGTCTCTTTCAAAGGACTGGCCCCCTTGACAACATGTCTAACGTATATGAGATGAAGTTTCATCATTTTTGCCTCACAGGAGCCTCTGATTGCTCTTTGTCTAAGATTTGTTTATTCTTCTGGCTGTCCAAGAGAAGATCAATCATGCCGCTTTAAAGACTAAGGTGCACTTTGATTCAAGTCCTAGTATTTTGGTGTTTTAGTGGTAAGGAACTGCACTGTTAACTCAAAGCCACATGGGTCGTATCACCAACCTCTCTGTTGAAGGAAGATGGGCAATCTCCTCCCATGTGATTTATTTCTTCTGAAAACCTGCTGGAGGGTCAGCTATGAGTTGGTTCTGACTTGGTGGTACGTAACAACAAACTACGCGTTTGGAAGTTGGGCAATAAGTGAAGATGGGACTTTCTTAATAAGTGTATATATGGAAAATTAGAGGACGTAAGGACCTTTTAATTATTATTTCTGGAATGATGGGAATGTTCTATATTTGGATTGTTCAATATGGAAGCTACTAACCACATACAACTTTGAACATTTGAAATATGGCTACAGTGACTTAAATAATAGTTCTTTTATTATATTAAATGCTAAATAATTTAAATTTATGTTTAAATAGCCACATGAGCCTAGTTTCCCTCTCACAGCACTGAGGCTGGAAATGTTAAGGCTGTAGGGTGAATGAAGCCTCTGTAGTGGGTAAGTGCAACCATAAGGTATCAAATGTTAGGTATAAGACATCATTTTTATATGGGGCCAGAAAAAAAAGTAGCTAATTAAATTTTCTATTGAGTGAAGAAATGAATGAATGAATGAATGAATGATGGGCTATTTAATTGTGCTTACAATCAACAATTATAAAAGACCTGATTCCATAGTCTAGTACATTCCTGATGTCTTGATAGGATCTGGAATAGGAATAGGATCTTGGGCCCGAAGCTGTGGGAAGCGAGGGAGCAAAGGAAGGTGGAACAGAAGAGAATGAGGGTTAGGTATTTCCCTTTTCAGGGAGTCAGGGGGCGGTGATCCAATCTCTTTACAGGGGCCCAGTGTCAGTTTCTATCAGGTGGCTTGGATGAATCTTGGAAAAATCATCTTCACCTGGAACAATTGTAAAGGACTATCCTCTGAACCATCATGGAGAGGAGTTGTAAATCCTGGCAGTGTCATTCTTTGATAATGATGGATGACTAGAATACAAAAGTTGAGAACAGGAAAGAAAGATCAGTATTTAGAAAGCATGGACATGGTGACAGCAATGAAGCTGGAGACAGAATGATAGAATTCTGAACAATCAATGGCATATTCATTGCAAATACTTTTTATAAGAAACATAAATGGTGACTATACACATAGACTTCACAGATGGTCTGCACAGGAGTAAAATTGAGTTCATCTGAGGAAAAAAAAATTGCTGCAGTCACTGGCTATCGGCTGTGAAAATTAAGCTAGATGCTGATTCTGGAGCAAATCATCAACCACTTATATGCAATGTCAAACTAAAGCTAAAGAAAATAAAATCAAATACACCAGAACCAAAGTTCTTTTTGTCTTTTTTTTTTTGTTCAGAACCAAAGTTTGACCATGAGTCTATCCCACAAGAATCTAAAGACCATCTTAGGAACAGAGGTGAGGCCTTGAATACTAATGAACAAAACCAAATGAACTATGGGAAAACATCAAGAATATTATTCATGATACAAAAAATCTTTATGAAGACAGAGGAGGAAGAAAAGGCCAAGAAGGATGTCAGAAGAAACTCTGAATGTTGCACGAGAGAGCCGAGAAGCCAAAGCAAAGGGAAGAAATCAAGAAGTTAAGGAGCTTAACAGAAGATTTTTTTAAATGTTATCTTATTAATTTTAATGAACATTTACAGATATTTTGTATTTCCATTCATTCATTGTTGCATTTTTCTCCCTGCCTACCTCTCTCCCCCAGTTCGCTCTTGTCTTTGAAGAAAAATTCCTTCATTGGTATACAGTCTCTGTCCACCCTCCTAACCCCCGAATACACTCCACTATGCAACCTTTATTCTGCACTCTTGTCATAACCATAATACCCAATCATATATTGCTTTGAACAGAAGATTTTAAATGGCAGCTCAGAAAGATAAAGTATTACAATGCAATGTGCAAAGAGTTCAAGTCAGAAAATTAAAACGGATGGATTCGCTTGGAATTTCTTAAGCTAAAGAAATTGAAGAACAAGTTTAAACCTCGAGTTATAATACTTAAAAATGCCGAAGACAGAATGTTGAATGCCCCAGGAAGCATCAAAAGAAGATGGAGGATAGTCCTAGTAGTGGAATATACCCCAAAGAAATTAGAACAGAGACACAGACATTTGTACATCAATGTTCATAGCAGCGTTATTCAGCATTGCAAGAAGATAAAAACCAGCCCAAATGTTCAACCACAAACAAATGGATTGAGAAATTTTGGTAGTTTGATTCCTTGACTATATAATACTGGTAAGTGGAACTCTCCCAGCATTTTCTCTAAGGACAAGGCGGGAGATTTGCTTCCATAATGACACAGTCTTGAAAATTCTGTGAAGTGTAACTCTGCACACACAGTGTCACGGTGAGTCAGAAATGGTTCAGCAGCAGCTGACAACAACAACATTCACAAAGAATTGCTGAGTATTTAGGCATGATATCTTCTTCCAAAGAGCTCGAAATTTGTCAAGAGGAACTAAAATGCAAAGGAATAGCTTTAATATAATATTATTCCTACAAATGAAAAAGGTATTATTTTGGAGCGAAATTACTCAGAAAGTATATGGAAGATTCATTGAAAGCATGAGTTTTATATGATCTTAAAATGTAAGTAAAATTTTGCCAAGTAGATTTGCTTGAGAACTGATCAACATATACAACCTTGGAGGTATAGAAAAATAGGGTATAAGCAGGAAGATGAAAAAAAAATTCATATGGAAGGAACAACCCAAACCTAATCCCTGTTACTGAGTTGCTTCAATTTTTAGAAACTTAACATTTGGGGATGTTCAACCAATTTCAAATGGCTATTATTTCCAGTTAATCAGTTGTAAGTCTTTATGGAAGGGACTCTTGTAAATCTTTATGGAAGGGAGTCTGGTAGAGTCATCTCTTAGCTATGATGCTGACCAAAATTCTCTGCAGCTCTGATAGTTCAAACCTACCATGATTTTAAGGGAGAAAAATGGGAAATTCCCCCGTTTACATCAGAAATCCAACAGAAGGTCGTGTAAATCTCGATTGAAGGAAATCATATCGCTGGCTCTCCAAGACATTTTAAATTTCGTTCAGCTTCATCTTGAACCCAAAGAGCAATTGATAGCATTTTCTCAGAGGGCCCCTGGCTTTGCTCTGATGGTTTTTCTTGCGCGAAGTGGTGAGGAATTCTAACTTGATCTTGAGAGTAATGAAGAGCCACGGGAGGGTTTCAGTTTCAAGTAGGGAATAATAATCAAATCTTCATGTTTAAAATACTGACTGGATAAGGAATTGAAATTAAAGAACTAAAGAACCCAAATAAATGAAATTACAATAATCAAGATATATAATGATCACTTACATTGAAAATACAGAATTGTAGGTAATTACTTAGTCCTTTTAGCAGTGAGAAAAGTTAATTTCTGAAATCTAGAGTAAGATTATATTTTTTCAAGGATATTTTAAAAGCTATATCCTAACACATTGCTGCACTGACAACACAGATCTGACGATTAGAGGATGATGTGACTTTGAACTTTGAGATCAGAAAGAAATGTACCCAAAAGATTCAAATCCAATTACTTGCAAGCTGGGAGATTTATGATCAAGTATTTAACTTGTCTGAACCTCAGTGAAGTGGAGGTAATTCCTGCTTTGAAAAATTCTTGGGACATTTAAATAAAACATGAAACAATTAATATTGGGTTCTCTTTCTCTCCTCTTTTCCGGCTATAAAATTCCTGCCTGTGAAGCCTTTAATGCTGAAAACCCTGAATTCTATTCTGAGTTGGATGCCAGAGATCCTGAGTTTTTTTTATAGTAAAATATTTATTTCTTTCATGTAGCATCAGGCCCAGTGCACCAATCTGTAGTGAAATTTCTGAGTGACAGCTATGTTAAATGTAACAAAAGTGGAACGAGCCTAGAGTTGACATTTTCTGATCAATTTTCTTGTAGAAGACATCAGATTCAATAAAGCATTTCAAGGACACTTATGTTGCCAATTAGATTATAAATGATTACTGATAATTACTTAAAATCTCCAAAGAAGAAGTAATTATTTCAAGATAAATGCTATGCAGAAAAGAGGTTGCTCAGTAGCTGCTGGAAAGCTTTCAGATAGAGCTTTGAATCAAATCTAATCCTCTGTGTCTGATAAGCAATTATTAAATATACCAATAGGAAAAAGATACCAGAAGGGGAAATTTAGAATGTATTATAGCTGTAATCATCATGAAAAATCATTTTGATGGGGGGTGGGGGGGGAAAGTCGTACTAGGCCAACCTGCCAAGAAACTACTTAAATGAGAAAACTCAAAGGAAGATGTTATATTTCTAAGGTTTGTTTAAGGGGGTTTTTTGGTGTGCAGGTGTCTCCTGAGAGATATTGAATATACCATAGACTGCTACAAGAACAAATCTTTCTTTTTTAAAATTTTATTTTTATTTTTTTAAAATTAATTTTAATGAACGTTTACAGATATTTTGGATTTCATGCATTCATTGTTGCATTTTTCTCCCTGCCCACCCCTCCCCCCTGGTTCACACTTCTCTTTGAAAAGTAAAAGAAAAATTATTTCATTTGTATAGAATCCCCACTCCCACCCCAAGTACCCTCCACGGTGCAATCTTCATTCTAGATTCTTGTCATAACCATAATATCCAATCATACATTGCTTTTAAACAGTTCTCTCCCTCATCTGTTTCAATGCAGTATACATAATTTATCCAATTTTTCTCAGTCTCACCCCAACCTTAATGTCAGTCCCATTCTGCAATAGTAGCACCATGCAGCACCTGTCCTTTTGTGACTGAGATATTTCACTCAGCATAATGTTCTTCAGGGTCACCCATTTTGAATAATATTGCATGAGTTCCTTGTTTTTCAATGCAGCCTAGTATTCCATTTACGAATATACCAGAGCTTCTCTATAGATTCATTCTCGTTGATGGGGAAGATAAAAAGACTTAATCATTTTGCAAGGGCCACACCAGGTGGCTGAGAAGTAGAGCACTAGGAGTTTTTCTCCAGCACCATTCAGGCATGCCATAAACATCTTCCTTGCTTTTGATCTGCTTCACCATTTTGGCCCTTAAGGTCTGACGAGCGACCGTAAGACTTGAAGGAATAGACCCGAAAACCAGACAGAACTTCCTGTCTATTGCCTGGAAGAACTAACAGAATTTTAGAACTAGAGTATCAATTCATCATCTCATACTTCAAACTCTACCCTTAACTTCTCTGCCACATCTTTCTTCATAGGGTGACTGGTGGGTTAGAATCCAGAACTTAGAGTCAGCTCCTGAGCTCTGAACCACTGTACTAAACATGACACACACCCACTAAACTGCTACCACATTGATTCCAACTCCTACAAACCCTCCCTCTTCTTTTCCAAGGCTGTAAATCTTTGTGAAAGAAGACTCTCCATATCTCTCCAGCTTTACAGTTGGTGGATTCAAACTGGGGAACTTTGGTTTCTCTGCACAACATGTAACATACGATGCCACAGAGCTCCTAACAAGAAAGAATTTGTTATTATCATTCTTGCTAGGTGTTGTCGAGTCAACTAAAACTCAAAATGTCTTCATAGACAACAGATCAGAATCTTGTATTATCTTATTATTATATGTTGTTGTATAGCGTCAAGTTGGAACCAACCCATGTCTGACTTTCCAGCAGGTTCTCAGAGACAATAATCACACAGAAAGAGATTGCCCGTCTCTCTCCTGCATAGCAGCTGGTGCATTTGAACTGCAAGTCTTTGGGACAGAATTCATTCTTGTTAATTTTTATATCTAGTTAACACATATAGAAGCTTCCATGACCCTTTTCCTCTTTCTTTTCTTTATGCTTAACCTTGTGTCCCATTGGCCTTAGTCTAACTTAACTAACTCATTGGGTGAGTATACCTAATTAATAAAATAAGAATTTGTTTACTGATACCAAACCATTACACTCTCTTTCTAGATACTCAAGCTAACAACTAACATATTTCACATATAGTATTTTTGACTGAAAAATACTTTTATAATTTTAATAGCTTCCTTTTTACAAAATATCTTTTTTGGTTTTGATTGTTGTTACAAATATTTGCTCATCTACATTTACAGCAAACGTTCTGAATTAATATATAAATTTTCTTTTCAATTTGTTTTAATATACACATTGTTGTATATATTGTTGATGTTATTGTTATGTGCCATCAAGTCGCCTGTGACCCATAGCAACCCTGTGTACAGCAGCTCTGAATCCTTCCCTGTCCTGAGCCAGTCTCACTAATTCCAAAACACCAACCCTCATTGCCCCAGTTACTGTATCCAATCCCCCTCATCCTGGTTCTTCTTTTCCTGCACTGTCCCCCTACCCTTCTGAGTATGATGTTCTTCTCCAAGGATCAGTCACTCCTGGTCATGTGCCCAAAGTATGTGAAATGGAGCTTCAAAATCCTAGCCTCCAAGCAGAAATCCTCTCCAAGACAGATCTCTTTGTTTTCTTGGCAGTCCATACTATGTTCAAGACTCTTCTTGAGCAACACATTCAGAAGGCACTGATTCTTCTTCTGTCATCTTTAGTCATTGTCCAACTCTCTGACACATAGCAAGTAATTGAGAAGACCATGGCCTGGATTAGGCACATCTTAGTCTCTAGACGAACATTGCTGCTTTTCAGTACTCTGGAGAGGTCCCTCAGAGCAGATTATCCCAGTGCAATTCGTCTTTTGATTTCCTGAATGCTAGTGTTCAGAGTGTTGATTGTGGAGCTGAGCAAGCTGAAATTGTTAACAACTTTAATCTCTTCTCCATTTATCATGGTGCTGGTAATTGGCCCAGTGGTGAACCTCCTTGTCTTCTTGATGTTGAGCTTCAATCCATATTGAATAATTAACTTAAAAGTAAACACAGATCACACTCATTTCTGTGTCACTGTGATTATAAGTTCTTTAAAAAAAGATTTGGGGGGGGCGAAATAACTGAAATGGAAATGGGTGTATTCAGCTCTGTTAAATAGCTTTGTGAACATACTTAATATAGTGTTTAATTAATAAAAACTTAAAATGAACCATAGGAAAAGCAGTTAAGGCAAACTTGTTTTCCAAGTTCATCCTCACTTGCTAGGTAGGGTAGTCAATCTTTATTCTCAATAGTTGCCAGTGTTAAGTTAAATCATCATTACTATTTTCATCCAATAAATGAAGTAAACAACCAAGATTAAGCAACCAGTCCCTCGTAAGTAAGTAAGTGCAATGCATTTAAGGATGAGGGGGAAATATCTCAGATAATATATCCTGCCCTTTTGCAGCTTGCAAGCGGAAAAAACACAGACAAATAAGGACATAGACAAATATAAAATTACACAGTGGAAAAAATGTTACAAAGGAAAGTATAGTGTCCCTCTGAGAACATATAATAGAGAGATTTGAGCTAGTAGGGTGAGGCTCCCAGGAGAAGGGGGGATTGAGACCCAATCTAAAGGATGAGTAAGAGGAAGCCCTGGAGAATCAGGTCTCACAGATGCGGGGGAAGACTGGGTTATGGAGAGGGGAGCGGCCTACAAGGTCAATGTGACTAAAAGGACGAGGAAGGTGGAAACTGAGAATGTTGAATGGGTTTAGTAACATGGAGATCTTAGCCAGAGGAGGCTGGAGGAGGTTTGAAAGGGAAGCTAGATTAGATAATCTGAGTAAAGAAAAGAAATAAGTCCGAGTTTTTGTGGAATTCTTTGATGAACTTTGAGAGTAAAAGGAAAGAAAGGTAGATAAAATAAAATAGAGAAACTTGTGGGGCTGAAATGTTTTCTGGTTTTATTTCTGTTTCTAAATCTAGGATAAATTTAAGAGGAAGTGTGTGTGTATATATATGTATTGTGTGTGTGTGTATGTATTTAAAAGGAATATATATATAAATAGAATACATATATATATAAATGAAATACATATATATAAATGGAATGCATATATGTAGAAATAGAATACATATACATATATATAAATGGAATACGTATAAATAAATGGAATACATATAAAAAATGGAATATATATACATAAATGGAATATAGACATAGATAAATGGAATATAGACATTGATAAATGGAATATATATGTAAATATGTTCTATTTATCTATATATGTATTCCACGTATCTATACATACATTCCATTCATATATTGTTGTTGCTGTTGTTATGTGCCATTGAGTCACCTGAGAGCCATAGCAACGCCTATGTACACCAGCTCTGAAGCCTGCTCTGTCTTGAACCAGTCTCACTGATTCTGACACACCAGCCCTCATTGCCCCACTTACTGTATCAATCCATCTCACCCAGGGTCTTCCTCTCCTGCACTGTCCCTCCACCCTTCTGAGCATTATGTCTTTCTCCAAAGATTGGTCCCTCCAGACCACATGCCCAAAGTATGTGAGATGGGAGCTTCAAAATCCTATCATCCAAGGAGAAAGTTGGTTTCACCCTCTCTGAAACAGACCTATTTGTTTTCTTGGCAGTCCAGTCAAGACTCTTCTCTAACACCACAACTGGAAGTCATTTCTATTTCTTATGTCATTCTTAGTCATTGCACAGCTCCCTAATGCACAGCAAGTAATTGAAAAGAACATGGTCTGGATCAAGAGCATCTTAGTCTCTAGACTGACATCATGTTCATGACAGCAGATTACACACACAGACACACACACACACAGACACACACACACACAGACACACACACACACCATTTTTGAGTTAACAATGCAATTCTCTACGGACCAGAGCTGAGATAGATAGATAGATAGATAGATAGATCTATTTATTTACATTTATGTCATTCTTATTATGTATTATTGAGTTAGAATTGACTCATTGTTGACACTCCAGAGTCTTTTGAGAAGCTGTAACTCACTCAGGAGGAGATCTGTAACTGGTAGATTCCAAACTGCCTCCCTTTGGATTGGCAGAACAACTCCTTACCACTAAGGCCACCAGAGTTTTCTGTTTATGTTGTTGTTGTGTACTATAGAGTTGGAATCAACCTACAGCTGACTCTCCAGTCGGCTTTCAGAGGAAGTACTTCTCATAGGAAGAGATTGCCCATCTTTCTCCTATGGAGCAACCGGTGGATTCAAACTATATACCTTTGCATTGGAAGCACAATTTCTTAGCTCCGGTGGCTTAATGGTAAGGAATTGTGTTTCCAACATAAAGGTACACAGTTCAAGTCCACTAGCTGCTCTGCAGGAGAGAGACGATCTCCTATGAGAGTAACTTCCTCTGTAAACCCTCTGGAGGGTCAGCTATGAATCAGTTCTGACCCAAAAGAGCACAATTACAATATACATAAGTCAGTTTAGAATCAGGGCCATAAGAAATTCCTTTCTGATGGCTTGTGTTTTCTACACAAAGCATGAAATAAAGTCATCTGTTAAGAGAAGAGGGGGCTGGAGGTAATGGTGAAGGTGAAAGTTTTGATAAAAGTGGACGTTTGACATGGTAGTTGGCATGAGTGAAAGTAAGTTGAAGAAAGAAATACAATAATCTAGAGTTGAAAACTTATTTGAAACAGATATTCATTAATTTGGAGCCCTTGGATGACTGAAACTATAACTGAAAAGTTAATGGTTCAAATCCACCCAGAGACATCTTGGAAGATAGAGTTGATGATTGGTTTCTGGAAAGTAACAGCTTAGAAAAGCCGATGGGGCAGTTCTACTCTGTCCATATAGGATTACTATGAGTTCAATCAACTTGAAGACGGCTAAAAATAACATTCATAAATTTATAATGAAACATGTCATTATGCTCCAAAAGACAAATATATTTACTCTATCTATTGTCTATCATCTATCTATCTATCTATCTATCTCTAAAAAGAAATGTTATATTGTACAGTATTTATCCAAAGGTTCTCTAGCCTCAAGTATTTTACGTTTGTCCTAGATTTTCCTATTTCTATTTTAAACTACATAGGGTTTTTTTTTGTTTGCTTTTTCTATGAATGGAATTCATGTTTGCCACATACATTACCATCAATAACAGAGGCATATAGACGTGAATTGACCAGTAAATAAGTTTAAATTAGTGAAAAATCACAAGAGCTTCTATTTAAGTAAAAAGTTTTAGTGTAGCTTAAGAAGTTCCATAGTTGGCAGCACGAGCTCACAGTTGCACATCCATACCATTGGAGTTAAGTAGCAGCTGTCTGCTCTCCAGGTCTTCACAGCTCCATCCATCATCCTTTGTTGCCAAGCTTGTTCTTTGACTATGTCTATCTAGCAATGATCTTCTGCAGACATTTGATTTTGTGACTCTCAAGCCGTATTGTCTGTGACTCCTAAAGATTAACTTTACCTGCATTGTCACTCTTGTTGTTGCATGCCATGGAGTGGGAACCAACACATAGCTGACCCTCCAGCAGGTTTTCAGAGGCAGAAAATCACAAAGGAGGAGATTGCTCATTTTTCTCCCACAGAGCATCTGGTGGACTTGAACTGCCTGCCTTTGGGATTGCAACACTGTTCTTACCACTGGGCCACCAATACTCCCTGAGATTTCTCTCTCATACTCCACATATCAATAGTCAATTTTGTATCAGATCTAAATACTTCTCTTTTCTATTCACTACTATTTTTCATCCTCAATACTCTGACTTTAGCTCGGACCCTCCTTATATCACTCTTCTAATGCTTTCTCTGTACATCCACAAACTGAGCTTTCCAAGCACAATATATTTTCTAGCATATGGTAGTTATAGCAAACTACTCGAATTTTATCAATGGACTGCTTGGTTCACATTCATGTTTTGCCAATTGCTGCTTCCTCAACTTGGAATAGCTTGATGCCTCTGCTTCTTGTGTCTTCCTTCAAGACTTAGTTCCAGTATTTACCTCCAGGAGCCCTCAATACCACAAGGGTAGCATAGGCATAGCCTCAGAGTATAGTTGTCCCAGTGCTCTAGAAATGGTTGTGTATACACGGTCTCCCAGCTAGTGAGATCCTTGAGAGCAGAGGCAGCAGCTTCATAAGGGAAGTTATCTGCACTATCTAGTTGGTGGTCATATTCAACTTTGAGTAAGAACTTTAATTTTCAAATATGCTTAAATTCATAAGGAAAAATATGACATAGAAAGATTTCCAGTTTTTAAAAGAAAAAAAGATTAGGTATTACAAGATTTTGAATTTCCTGTTTTACACTATAAAGATTATTTCTAAAACATCACGCTTTTAGAGGATATATAGAAACATTTGTTTGTGTTGGTAGTTGTGTATTCAATATAAGTGAGTGGAGACTTGTTAAATTGAGATGATAAGAACAGAGTGCTAAGCAAATGATACTGAGCTGCTTGATGGACTAATATTTTATAAACTTAAAATACTATATCATACTATGCATTTAAGTAAATTTAAGATCAATTTAAAAGTTAAAGGTAAAAAAAGAAATGCATAGAAGAACCATAGCATTATATTTGCTGTTGTTGTTTTGTACTGTCAAGTCATTTGTGACTCATAGAGACCCTACTACGTACAACAGCCCTCAAACCTGCTCTATCCTGTGCCAACTTTACTCTCTGACACACCCTCATTACCATAGTCACTGTATCAATCCATCTCATCGATGGTCTCTCTCTCTTTCTCCATCCCTCCACCCTTCCAAGTATGATGTCCCTCTCCAAGGACTGGTCCCTCCTTGCAACATGTCCAAAGTATGTCAGACGAAGCCTCAGAATCCTTGCCTCCAAGGAGCAGCCTGGTTTCACCCTCTCTAGGACAGGCCTGTTTGTTCTCCTAGCAGTCCATGGTGTATTCAACACTCTCCTCCAGCACCACAGCTCAAAGGCATCAATTCCTTTTCTATCATCACTGGTCATTGTCCAGTTCTCTGATGCATAGCAAGCCATTGAGAAGACTATGGCATGGGTCAGGTGCATCTTTGTCTCCAGACTGACATCGTTGTTCTTTAGTACTCTGGAGAGGTCTCAGTGCAATTCAGCTAGGTTGGCACAGGATAAAACAGCGTTTAGGGCTCTTTGCATAGAATTGCGATGAGTCTCAAGCTGCTACTCGATGGTACATAACAACAACAGTACCAAGAGTGTTGATTGTGGAGCCAAGCAAAGGAAAGCTGTTAATTATACATAGGAGACAGTTGTTATGTACATCAGTAAGAAGTCTTTCAAATTATCACATCTAAAGGAGAAATCAAAGTAAAAATGTGAACTTTTAACAATGTGAAAGTATATATAATACTGATAAGAAGCTGCACTGCAATCCTAAAGGTATCAGTTGGAATCCACCCGCTGCTCTGTGAGAGAAAAAGGAACAGTCTCCTCTTGTGCAGTTAACTGCCTCTGAAAACCACTAGAAGATCAGTTATGGATCACTTCTGACTCTACAATACACAGCAACAACAACAACAGTGGAAAAATTGGTTCAAATGAGTTAAATAGAAACAGAAGGAAGTATTTTAAGTTTTTGTTGTTATTATATGCCATTGACTCAACTCTGAATCATCGACACCCTATGTACAGCATATTGAAACCTTACCCAATCCTACATTCCTCTTACAATATTAGCTATTTTGTAACCATTGACTAGAAAAGGTTTTATTTATATGCCTAATGTACGAAATAGGAGTTCTGGTGGCCTAGAGGTAAGAAGCAGCCTACCTCTTTTAATCCATCACCTGCTCCATGGGAGAACGATGAGCAATCTCCACGGCGATGAACGGCCTTTGAAAACCCACTGAAGGGTCAGCTATGCTGGAAAGTCAGCTATGGGTCAGTTCCAGCTGGATAGCACACAACACCAACACCAACAGCAATGGATGAAAGAGTTAAATCTGCTAGTGTTTAAAAGAATTAAAAGTACAACAGAGTTCTCACAGGTCTTTTATTATTATTATTATTATTATTGTTATTATTCATTTCAATGAACATTTCCAGAGATTTTGGATTTCCATTCATTCATTGTTGCACTTTTCTCCCCGCCCACCCCACCTCCACCCTCAGTTCACTCTTCTCCTCGAAAAGCAAAAGAAAAACTTTTTCATTGGTATACAACCCCCCCGCACTTCCACCTCCACCCCTAGTATACTCCACTCTGCAACTCTCATTCTGAATTTACGATAATCATATGCCCTAAAATAAATTGCTTTTAAACTGTTCTCTCCCTCATCAGCTTCAATGCAGTGTACATAATTTATCCAGTTTTTCTCAGTCTTACCCCAACCCTGATGTCAACTCCATTTTACAACAGTGGCACCATACAGTATTTGTCCTTTTGTGACTGAGATATTTCACTCAGCATAATGTCCTCCAGGGTCACCCATTGTGAATAATATTGCATGAATCAACTGGAGTTGTGGGGCAGTGCAAATAGTTAACAACAGACTGAATTGCTAATCCAAATAGTGGCAGTTTAAATCTACCCAAAGTCATTGCCAAAGGCAACCCTGACAGTATAGTTCTGAAAACTCAGCCAAGGAAATTTCAAAGTCACATGACTCTCCCTGAGTTGTGACCGACTTGATGCCAACAGGTTATGTTCTCTGTTAGTGTTTTGCCAGGTATGTGTGTTCATTGATAGGTAATTATTAAAATCAGGACTAGTATGTCATTTATTTTGGTTTTTATGTCTAGATTTTAGGCAAATTTAACTAAGAAAATGCTACTATTGAGTACTTTTTGGAAAGCACATAAAACTAAATATGTATAACCATTTCCTTCTCTGGATACCAAAGTAGACTTCTGAAAGAAGAGCAGGAGAAGAAGGAAAATAAAATCCTTTTGCTTCACTTCCTATCTGCATCCAGTCCTCAGGGATTTGAAGTATATTATTGATAAATGTAATTATTCTAAACTTTGTAAGCATCTTTGTGGAATGTTTGTTACCTTGGTGGGTGTTGTAAGTGGAAATTACTCATAAGAGAGAATTTTATAGTTAGATTTGATTATATCATCAAATTGAAAAGAGAGAAAGCAGTGAAAGAGATAGATGGGGTAATAAACATGGAGAATACAAGTAGGGTGGAATCCTAAAATCAGGTCTTTTAGGAAAACAAAAGAATTAACTTTCCACAGTTGCATACTTTTCCAGGCTAACTCCTGGGAATTACCGATTGCTCAGCAATTTGGATTAAATTTGTTTGTTCTTCTCAGGATCTTTTTCCCAACAGAGGCTTTAATCTACAGAGACAGTTTGAGAGCCTCAAGCACAAGAATAGTCAGATCTTTTTTGTGGTTTTTCTATCCATATCCTTTGAAAGAATAGATTCTATATCAGAATTAAACAACTGAGAAACAAAACCCAAATATCTCTAGATAAATACATTATAGAGAGCTCAGTTGGCCTAGTGGACAGAAAGTGATACTACCAAACCAAAGGTTGTTGTTGTTGTTATATGCCATCGAGTCGTTTCCGTCTCATAGCAACCCTATGCACAACAGC
>NW_006400079.1:99804-107894 GCF_000299155.1 Elephantulus edwardii | reverse complement strand
ACAGAGGTAACTCGTGGTTGCTGTGAAGCTGAACACTGTGACACTGATGTGTCAAATGCAAGAATGGTTATCCACGGTGGGCAGTGTTTGGTGGAGCTCCCCGATTAAAACTATCTTGGAAGCAGGAGTGGCATTCGCTTCTGCAATAGCTTGCCTCTGGAAACCCTTTGAACCTGGAGAAAGGATGAGAGTTATAAAAGTGTCCAGGTCTTTCTTTCATAGGGTCACTATGAGTCACCTATGACTCAATGGCACAAGTATGGTATAACGTTTTTAAAATAATTTACTATTTAGATTAATCAATTATGAAAGCTTTATAATATTTTAGAATTTAATGAAGTCTAATGAACTCTAGTGACCTCATGAGTAAGAAGTTAGGCTGTCAGTCAAATGACAAGCAGTCTATGCCCTCTAGCTGTAAAGGAGAAAGATGAGTCATTTCCTTCTGTGCAATTTACAGCCTCTGAAAATCTGCCGAAGGCTCAGCTGTTAGTGTGTTCTCACTGGACAACTCAATAGAACAGGACAACAATGTATAATTCATTTACACTGAACATTAAAAGTTGCTGCTACAATTAATATTCAACAATATCTTCAAATAGCTGACTTTTTTCTGAAAGAAAAGCATATCTGAAAAAATAAGAAAAATAAACAACTGCTGTAGGCTTATGCTGTGCTCCAAATTATCTTTGTTGGGAGATTACATTAATTTATTTAGAAAGTTTGTGAATCTATTATTTCTCATGGATTCTGTTTTTGTTCTTTAGCTCCAATTATCCATAATAAGCTTGAATTAGCACTGGTTTATATTTTAATTACTCACTATATAAATATGATATGACTAATTTAGATGTCAGATTCCCCTACAGCTGTCACCATTTAGATGTAGGGAAAAATCTGGAATTAAGTTTAAAAAGAAAAGGCCTTGAGTGTAAGTGTTGTTGTTGTGGTTGTTAAGTGTGGTCGAGTTGTAGACGACTAAGAGCAATTCTATTTACAAAGGTCTTTTATAACTTTTGTTGTTTCTCCAAGTTCATAGAGTTTCTGGAGGCAAGCTATTTTGGAAGTGGTTGCCACTCCTGCTTCCAAGCTTGTTTTAATTGGGAAGCTCCACCAAACACTGTCCCGCATGGGTAACCATTAAAGCATTTGATGCATCATTGTACAGTGCTTAGCATCACAGCAACCATGAGTTACTTCTGCACCCTAAATAGACCAACCGGCGCTATACCACTTAGAAGAATGTTTAACCATAAACAATTAAAACCAGGCCTGAGGGCTGCAGATTAAAATCACCCAACTTTTAAATATGAGGCCAAATCACACCCATTAGCAAGTCAACATTCCACCCTAATCCTCGCCCAACCAACAAACAAGCCTCTGTAGAATCTGGCTGCTGCAGACGACTTCCAAACTTACAAACATTTATTTAAAAGATGAAATCTTTAATCTGACATGAAAATAATACTACCTAAAAAGATTCCCTATTTAAGAAGTCATCAGGCTAAGTACAGGTCACAGGCGATAGAAGAGAAATGCATTATAAAGAAATAAAGCCAAGCCTTTCTGAAAGTTGATAGAACTTCAGAATCAGAGTATATTGGGTCCATTTCATCTGGTGAAAATCTTTTATTTCTTTTTCACTTCAACAATGTTTGTTGCAGAGCATTATCAAGAATGGCTTGATAATGGTTCTGAGTCATTCTTTAATAAAGAGGATGTTGTTGTTGTTGTTGTTATGTGCCGTCCAGTCGCCTGTGACTCATAGTGACCCTATGTACAACAGCCCTAAACTCCGCTCTGTCCTGTGCCAATCGCACTGTTTCTGACACTCCCATCCCAATTATCCCAGTCACTGAATCAATCCACCTCATAGAGGGCCTTCCTCTCCACCCTCCCAAGCATGATGTCCCTCTCTAAGGACCAGTCTCTCCTCACAACATGTCCAAAGTAAGTTATACGGAGCCTCAGAATCCTCACCTCCAAGGAGCCACCCAGTTTAACCCATTCCAGGACAAATCTGTTTGTTTTCCTAGCAGTCCATGGTATTCTCAATACTCTTCTCCAGCAACACAGCTCAAAGGCATCAATTCTCCTTCTATCCTCCTTGGTCATTGTCCAACTCTCTGATGCATAACAGGTGATTGCGAAGACTATGGCCTGTATCAGACGCACCTTAGTCTCCAGAGAGACACCACTGCTCTTCAGCACTTTGGAGAGGTCCCTAACAGCAGACTTTCCCATGGCAATGTGCCTTTTAATTTCCTGGCTGCTGGTGCCAAGACTGTTGACTATGGAGCCAAGCAAACTAAAGCTATGTACAATCTCAATCTCTTCACCATTCATCCTGATGCTGCCAGTTGGTCCAGCGGTGAGAATCTTTGTCTTCTTGACATTGAGCCTCAATCCATATTGTAGGCTGCAGTCCTTGACACTCTACAGCAGGCGCTTCAGGTCCTCCTCAGTTTCAGCAAGCAGGGTTGTGTCATCCGCATAACGCAGATTGTTGATAAATCGTCCACCAGTCTTGACCCCACATTTCTCCTCATAGAGCCCAGCCTCCCGGATAATCTGTTCTGCATATAGGTTGAAAAGGTATGGAGATAGGATCCATCCCTGGTGTACGCCCTTCCCAATTTTGAACCATGCAGTGTTCCCTTGCTCTGTTCTGACAACTGCCTCCTGGTCTAAGTATAAGTCTCACATTAGAACGATCAAGTGTTCTGGGATTTCCATTCTTCTCAGAGTCAGCCACAGTTTGTTATGATCTACACAGTCAAATGCCTTTGCATAGTCAATGAAGCACAGATAGACATTCCTCTGGTATTCCCTGCTTTCAGCCAAGATCCATCTAACATCAGCTACAATATCTCTAATACCACGACCCCTTCTGAAACCAGCCTGGACTTCTGGTAGTTCTCTGTTGATGTGCTGTTCCAGTCATTTTTGGATAATCTTCAGTAAAATCTTGCTTGCATGTGAAATCAGTGAAATTGTTCTGTAGTTTCCACATTCGGTTGGGTCGCCTTTCTTTGGGATAGGAACAAATATGAATCTCTTTCAGTCAGTTGGCCAAGTGGACGTTCTCCACATTTCTTGGCACAACTTGGTGAGCACGTCCAGGGCAGCATCTGTTAACTGAAATATGTCAATTGGTATACCATCTATTCCTGGAGCCTTATTTTTTGTCATGTCCTTCAAAGCAGCCTGAACATCTTCTTTCATCACCATAGGCTCTTGCTCATATGTTGTTTCATGAAATTCTTCTGTGTCTTCCAATTCTTTTCGATACAGTGACTCAGTATATTCCTTCCATCTTCTTTTAATACTTCCGGGATCATTTAACGTTCTGCCGAAAGCATCCTTGATTATAGCAACTCGAGGTTTGAATTTGTTCTTCAGTTCCTTGAGCTTAAGATATGCTGAGCGAGTTCGGCCCTTTTGATTTTCCGACTCCAACTCCTTGCACATTTCATTGTAATATTTTGCTTTGTCATCCCGTGCTGCCTTTTGAAATCTTCTATTCAACTCTTTAGTATCTTGAATTCTTCCCTGTGCTTTGGTTTCTCTGCGCTCCAGTGCAAGATTATTATATTCAGTGTCTTTTGCTGGCAAAAAGTTGTTGTATGTCCTATAGTTTACAAAATAGCTATGATACCAACAGGACACACTTTCATTATCTCAAAAATCTATTTCCTTTTTTTGGGTGGGGGAGGGAGAAAACAGAGGTGAAGCAGGAGGGGAACAGTTCTTGAACAACTGAAGCACTGATCTCTGCTTCCCTGTGCCTTTATTGAAAATTGTTAAGGAACAAATAACAAAGAGAATTCAATGCAAATGAGGCTAAGCTTCTTCTATTGAGTACCTTATGCTTGACTCAGGAGGGAGGGGTTAGCAAATACAATATAAGAATCCTGCAAATACTTAAACATTTGCCTTAGTGCCTACCCATGTTAACATTTAAGAATTGCCTTAGTGAATTCCAGCTTGTATCAATCGCCCTCATATCCTGATATGGTATTTGGTTTATTATAAATATTTATTATTAAATTTGGCTTCCCACATTGCCCATTATTATCCTGTGGAGCAGACTGGTAGATTCAAATCACGTGTTTTTAGGATTGCAGTGTAGCTTTATATCACTAGGCCACCAGACTATGAACCACTTTCCTGGCGATGGTGGATGAAACAATGCCTCACTGCATATTAATTTTTTGAGAAGTAATAGATTTGGCAAAACCCTTCAAGTTTTCCATTTAGAAAAAGATGGGTAAAATGTGCATATGCAGACTCAAATCTTCTCTTAGTTGTGTTAGTGTTAATTTTACATTTTAAACTTGAAAGCTTGAGTGCTTAACTAAAATTGGAATGCAGCTTCTCTAAAAACATTTCTCAGGTTTGGAAACTAGCTCTTGAGATTAACCTTGCCCAGAGCTGGAAGAGGCATCTTAATATGATATTTTCTCAGAAGGTGCAGCAGTAACCTAGTTTAGGAAAAACATCATCTAATAAACTTCAACCTCCAATAGCTCAGAGTGAGTGGATTTGGCATATAATCTGTTTTGGAATAATTATTCCAGATTACATTGCATTTTTTCATTACCATATTGATTTGATTACATCTTTGTTTTTCATTTAAAAAAATATTTTATTACCATACCGATGCTCACATGGGTAATTCTTTTTGCTAGGTACCACTTAGTTAGTGCGAATTCATACCAATACCATGTAACCGAGTAGGACTGTTCTGTGGGATTTTCTTCCTGTAATATTCACAGAAGTTAACTTCCCAGCTTTTACTCACAGTGTCCCTGGGTGGGGTTTAGCCACCAATTTCCTTTTGGTAGCAGATAAGCACTAAACTGTTGTACCAATAGTTCATACTAACTGAATAATTGACAATTTCAACTTACCAGTGATTCCAAGGAGAATAAACTTGACATCTTCTCCCATACACACTGTTCATTGTTGTTAGTGGTCTCTAGACAGTTCCAGGGCAGTTTGACCTCATATACAATAGAAGAAAATGCTCTCTAGAGAGCCAATAGGCCAGTACATCAAGTGGCTCTGAGCTGAAATTTGCACAATGACACTTAATAACAACATCAGGGGCTAGGGAGACCTGAAGTTTCCTTGCTGGGAGGAACTGTCGTGTCTTATAACTCTTGTTTTCACATAATGCAAGAAATGGTCTGAAAACTAGACATATATTTAAGACTAAGTGTTTCTGTTGTTTAGATCTTTGTTAATTTTTATCTGTTTATTTTCAGAGCCCAAACATCTGACTTTTGTTTTTAAGAGAGATTGTGCTCACTCATTACAACTTATTAAACAAAAACAATGCTCAATATTATTGGTAACTTTAAGCATATTTTGGCAACCACTGTGTCAAAACATCTTGATGGTCTTCTTTTTCCATTGACCTGCTTCACTAAGGTATGATATCTTTCTCCGAGGACAGGTCTCTCCTAATAACGTGTTCAAAGAATTTGATTACATCTTGCCATTATAATAAGTAAGGTATATTCTAACTGTATTTCTTCAGAAGAGATTTGTTCTCCTGGAAGTCCATGATATAGTCAATATTCTTTGTCAACACTTTAATTAAAGGCATCTGTTCTTCAGTCTTCTTTATGCCTTTGGATCAGCTCCAGACATTTTAGACTCGAAAGGAAAGACACCACGAGTTATCATAATATATTTTTTTTCAAAATTAAAGACAAAGAAAATACTTAAAGCTTCTCAGAATAAATTATGAGTTACTTACAAAAAGAGAATCAATAAGGCAAAGTTCCAATTTCTCAGCAAAAACTCTGCAGACAAGAAATCAATGGAATGACATATAAATAGACTGAAGATCAACATCAAGAAAACAAATATTCTCATCACTGGGCCTATTGGAAGCACCATGATGGAGAAGCAGTTAAGATTGTTAACAATTTCCACTTGCTCAGTTCCACAATTAACAATCTTAGGACCAGCAATCAGAAAATAAGAAGACATATTAGAAAAGAAAAGATCAGGGACCCCTCCAGAGTCCTGAAGAGCAAAGATAAAAGTCTAGAAGCTAAGGTGTGTCTGATCCAGGCTATGGTCTTCAAAATTACTTGTTATGCATCAGATAGCTGGACTATGGCCAAGGGTGCTAGAAGGAGAATAGATACCTTTGAGTTGTGATGAAGGAAATACCATGGAGTGTCAAGAGATCTAGCAGTTCTGTCCTGGAAAGCAAGCTGTTCCTTGAACAGCACAGGAGTGGAAGATCTCAGATGAGATGGAACGACACAATAACTGGAGTAATGAGGGTAGGTGTGTGAGAGACAGTGAGATTGTCTCAGGATAGAGGAGGATTCAGAGCTACGATAGGGTCGCTATGGGTAGTAATTGACTCAAGTGCACACAACAACACAACAAGAAGGAAAAAAATTCCAACCAAGATTTAGATACTCAGCCAAAGTTTTCTTCATATGTGACCATGAAATTAGCACATTTTCAGATAAACAGGAATGAAGGAAACTTATGAAAATGAGAAATACTGAAGGCAGTCTTCAACCAACACAGCAATAGACAACAACTTGAAATTGACATACATAACAACATCATTGAGAAACTGGGTCAGACTTAGCAATGCATGAAGTAAAACAAACTTATGAGGATGAAAGCAGGAAACCAGGAGTATCGATCCATAAATGAGAAGGACTGTGATGCACAGAGAATAAAAAGTGTAGTTTATAGGACATCTAAATGGAGACTAGGTGTTGGATATACAAGTAGAGTAAACGGTTTTAATCTTGGAAATAAAATAATAAAGTTACTATTTTGCTAAGAAAATGAACAAAACTCATAAAAATAAAAAGGAAATTAAAAAACTTAGAAAATACTAACAGCACCAATGGAAATGGTAAGAAAAGTCATACACAAAGTTAACCATGCACAGAAAAGCATATGAAACAGACAAACCAAAAGAGTACAGCAAAATGACAGCAATAAAATTATACCTGTCAGCAATTGCATTGAATGTAAGTGGGATAAGTGCACACATCAAGAGGAAAGGAAT
This sequence comes from Elephantulus edwardii, assembly GCF_000299155.1. Taxonomy (NCBI): domain Eukaryota; kingdom Metazoa; phylum Chordata; class Mammalia; order Macroscelidea; family Macroscelididae; genus Elephantulus; species Elephantulus edwardii. The sequence continues at coordinate 100,837 of NW_006400079.1, read as the reverse complement.
AGTATAATAGAGGAGAAACATTTTGGTAATATACTAATACAGGAGATATACACCTTAGACACATAGATAAAAAGAAATAAAATCTATGAGTGTCAAAAATATATCCAATAAATGGCAATTGAAACAGACCAGAGGTGGCAATATTATTCTCTGCTAAAATAAACTTCAAAGCAAAACCAATATAGGGTACAAAGCAGGACATTATATAAGAATTGCATGATCAATTGAATAGGAGGCATTAATTATAATTAATAAATATCCACCCATTGACAAAGCCACAAGAAACAGAAATCAAATCTTAACAGATCTGAGTAGAGAAAGTAATAACTACATGATAACGCCAGTAGTTGTTGGTTTTGTTGTTGTTATATGCCATCGAGTTGCCTGCAACTCATAACAAGCCTATGTACAATAGCTCTGAACCCTGCCCTATCCTGAGACAATCTCAATGTCTCTGACACACCTACCCCCATTACTCCACTCACTGAGGCTATCCATCTCATCCAGGGTCTTCCACTTCTTCACAGAAGCTCCAAACTTCCCAGCATGATATCCTTCTCAAAGGACCAATCCCTCTAGGCAATAAAGCACAAAGTACGTGAGAGGAAGCTTCAAAATCCTTGCCTCCATAGAGTAGCTTGGTTTCACCCTTTCCAGGAGAGACTTATGTATTCTCTTGGCAGTCTATGATACATTCAGCACTCTTCTCCAGCACTACAACTCAAAGGCATAATTTTTTTCTTCTGTCATTTCTTGTCATTGTCCAGTTCTCCGATGCATATCAAGTAATTGCAAAAAATCATTGCCTGGATCAAATACACTTTAGTCTCTAGACTATTATAGAGATCAAAGCCAAAATAATTATGAACTACCATCTCACTCCAGCAACAGTATGACAGTTCAGTATGACAGCAATCAATAAACATTGGTGAGGGTATGAAAAGATTGGAGCTCTCCTACGCTGCTCGTAAGAATGTGAAATGGTTTAATCACTATGGAAAGCAGTTTGGCACTTCCTTAGAAAGTTGTTGTT
>NW_006400079.1:70058-99553 GCF_000299155.1 Elephantulus edwardii | reverse complement strand
AAGTATGTCAGATGAAGCCCCAGAATTCTTGCCTCCAAGGAGCAGCCTGGTTTAACCCTCTGCAGGATGAATCTGTTTGTTTTCTTGGCAGTCCATGGTACCCTCGATACTCTTCTCCAGCACCACAGCTCAAAGGCATAAATTCTCCTTCTATCCTCCCTAGTCATTGAAAGTAGAGATTAGAAATACATCTAACCCAGCAATTCTACTACTATATGTGCATACCAAAAAATAAAAGCTGACACATAGTAAATTTATGCACATCCAAGTTCATGATAGCATTATTTACAATGGCAAAGAGATGGAAGACACCTAAGTGTCCTAAAACAGACAAATGAATTAAAACAACTGTGGTACATTAGCATTGTTGTTATTATTGCTGTCAGGTGATGTTAAGTCGATTACAAACCCTATGAACAACAGATATGAATCCTGTCCTATCCTGTGCCATCTTAACATCTCCTGACACATTAGGGCCTATTGCAGCAGTCACCTTGTCACTCTACCTGGTTGAGGGTCTTTCTCTCCTTCACTGACCCTCTACCTTTCTGTGCATCATGTCCCTCTCCAAGAAATTTCTCTTCCTAGCAACATGCCTGAAGTATGTGATGCAAAGCCTCATCATCTTTGCCTCCAAACAGCACTCTGGCTGCAACCTCTCCAAGATGTGTTTGTTCTTTTGGTCATCCATGGGATGTTCAAGGCTCTTCTCCAACACCATAGTACAAAAGCATCAATTCTGTCACCCTTACTTATTATAAAGAAAAGAGAAGGGTAGGCATGGTTGAGAGTCTGGGGCAGGCATTTCATTTTAGACGAAGTAAGCAATGTAGATGTCCTGGAGAGCATATCATCTGAGAAAAGACTTGAGAGAGGGATGTAAACGAGTCGTACAAATATTTGGGAGAAGTCATATAAGATAAGAAAAATAGTGAAATCAGAAGTGAGAATGTATCCATTGTGTTCAAGGATGATGAAGAAAATCTGTGTGCCTAAGCGCAAAATAGACCAAGGACACAATAGCAATCAATGAGGTGTGAGAATGTCAACATCTTACAAACCCTTGGAAGGATTTGCGTTTTTAATATGCATAAGATAATACACTCGAGGGATTGCCCAGAAGGCTGACATGTACTAATTTAATATTTCAAGAGAACTATCATTCTGACTGTATTGAAGAGAAACTGTAGAGAGGAAAAGGTAAAGCAAGGCTGTCACTATTGTAATAATCCTGGTGAGAGCTGATGAAAAATTGAATTGTGATGTTAACAGCAAAGTGGGTGGCAAGTGGTATGATTCTAGGCGTATTTTGCAAGTAAGACAACAGACATTCTGATCAATCTAATTTATTGAGGCATGTGAGGCTTTTATCCTCACTTTTGAACAAGACAAGGAGAAATGAAAGATATTTCCCTAAAAGTTGACTGAGACCCATCTTTTCTGAGTCTGGTGGTTCTCTTTCTTCTATGAATCATTAAGGAACTTCGTGTTCCAACAGTGGGAGCTTCAGTAGTCATGATAAGAATTACATCTGTACTCTGTACTGGAATAGACCTGAGATTTTGAAGGCTCCTCCCCTTGTTTATTTCCCACTAGGTTCATAAAGCTTCCTACAGCTCTTTAACTATATTAAAAACGTTCCTGCCCAGATTCTCTGCAACAGGATCCTTTCTGTAATGTTCCTACATAATTAGATTCTTCTCCCACTTGAGACTAGTGACTCTGACCACTTCACTACAAATAGATTCCCTGAATTGCTTTTTACGTTTTTCTCAGCCACTTGTTTGTCTTTTTAATTTTGTGTACTTGCTTTTACTCAGCCCTTTTTGTTGAAAGACAAGATCCATGAAGGAAGGATTGCTTTATCCTGGACGCATGCACAAAGTATGTTAAATGGAGTGTCAAAATCCTAGCCTCCATGGAGAAACTTGGTTTTACCCACTTTAAGACAGACTTACTTGTTTTCTTGGCAGTCCATGGTATGCTCAAGACTATTCCCCAATACCACAATTCAAATGTATTGATTTTTCTTCTGTCATCCTTAGTCGTTGTCCAAGTCTCGGATGCATAGCAAGCAATTTCAAAGACCATGGCCTGGATGGTACCATGGTACCTTAGTCTCTAGACTGACATCGTGCTTTTTTAGTACTCTGGAGAGGTCCTGACAGTAGATTTTCCCAATGCAATCCATCTTTTTATTTCCTGACTGTTGGTGTTAAGAGTGTTGATTGTGGAGCTGAACAAACTGTAACTGTTAACAACCTCAATCACTTCATTTATCATGGTGCTGCCATTTTGCCCAGTGGTGAGAATCTTATTGCTTATATGACAGCAATTTACTAAAAAAATATTATTTTTTATTATTATACTAGTGACCTTCAGTCTATCTGCCATGAGATTAAAAACCAACTCAGGAATAGGCTTCAGTCTTTGAACACTAATGAACAAAGATCAGAAAAGCTAAGGGAAGATATCAAGAATATTGTTCATGAAGAATCCAAAATGTCAATAAAAAGAAGGAAAAAGAATATAAGATCAAAATGGATGTCAAAAGAGACTATGAATAGTGTATTAGAGCACCGAGAAGACAAAGCAAAGGGAAAAATCAAGTCATTTAGGAGCTAAATAGAAGATTTCAAAAGGCAGCTTGGGAAGGCAAAACATGACAAGGAAATGTGGAAGGAGCTTGAGTCAGAAAATCAAAAGGACTAAACTTGCTTAGCATTTCTTAAGCTGAAAGAACTGAAGAATAAATTCAAACCATGAGTTGCAATGCTTAAGGATGCTATGAGCAGAATATTGAATGATTCAGAAAGCATTGAAATAAGATGCAGGGAGTATGCAGAGTCATAGCACCAAAAAGAATTGGCGGACACAGAAGAATTTCAAGAAACAACATATGAGCAGGAGGAAATGGTGATGAAGGAGGAAGTGCAGGCTGCTCTGAAGGATTTGGCAAAAAATAAAGCCCCAGGAATTGACATATTTCAGCAAACAGAGGCTGCCCTGATTGTGCTCACCAAATTGTGCCAAAAAAATCTGGAGAACAACTACTTGGCCAACAGACTGGATGAGATCCAGATTCATTCCCATTCCAAAAAAAGCTGACCTGACGAAGTATGGAAATTATCAAACAATATCACTAATATCATACTCTAGCAAAATCTTGCTGAAGATTATCCAGAAAAGACTTGAACAGTACATTGACAGAGAACTACCAGAAATCCAGGCTGGGTTTAGAAGAGGCCGTAGCACTAAGGATATTATTGCCAATGTCAGATGGATCTTGGCAGAGAGCAGAGAGTACCAGAAGAATGTCTATCTGTGTTTCACTGATTATGCAAAAGCATTTGACTGTGTGGATCACAATAAATTGTGGCTAACCTTGAGGAAAATGAGACTCTCAGAACACTTGATCAGGCTTATACAAAATCTATACTTGTACTAAGAAGCAGTCTTCAGAACAGAGCAAGGAAACACTGCACAGTTCAAAATCAGAAAAGGGGTACATTGAAGATGCACCCTATCCCCATACCTTTTCAATATGTATGCAGAACAGATCATTCGGGAAGCAGGGCTTTATGTGGAGGAGTGTGGTATCAAGATGGGAGGAAGGCTCATCAGCAAACTACGATATGTAGATGACACAACCTTGCTTGCTGAAATGGAAGAAGACCTTAAGCACTTGCTGCAAAAGGTAAAGGACTGTAGTCTTCAATATGGATTGAAGTTTGACATCAAGAAGACAAAGATTCTCACTATTGGACCAATTGGCAGCATCATAACAGATGGGGAAGAGATTGAGGTTGTTAGCAATTACAACTTGTTCAGATCCACAATCAACTTTCTTAACAGCAGCAGTCAGTAAATCAAAAGATGAAGTGCATTGGGAAAATCTGCTCTCATGGACCTTTTCAGAGTGCTGAAGAGCAACTATATTAGTCTAGATACAAAGATGTGCCTAATCCAGGCCATGGTCTTCTCAATTACTTGTTATGCTTCAGAGAGTTGGACAATGACTAAGGATGACAGAAGAAGAATACGTGCCTTTGAGTTGTGGGGCTGGAACAGTCTTGAACATATCATGGACTGCCAAGAAAACAAGTAAGTCTGTCTTGGAGAGGGTGAATCCAAGTCTCTCCTTAGAGACTAGGATTTTGAAGCTTCACCTCACTTACTTTAGGCATGTGGCCAGGAGAGATCAGTCCTTTGAAAAGCACATCATGCTCAGAAGGGTGGATGGACAGTGCAGGAGAGGGAGACCCCGGGCGAGATGTATTGATACAGTGACTGGGGCAATGGGGTTTGGTGTGTCAGAATTAGTGAGACTGGATCACGACAGGAAAGGATTCAGAGCTGCTGTACATAGGGTCACTATGCATCGTAGGTGACTCAACAAATAACATTCTATGACAGGTTTGGAAGCAGAAGTGGCATCCACTTCCTAAACAACATGCCTCTGGGAACTCTGGAACTTTGATAAAGGTCGATAATTGTAGAGGGGCTTCAAGGCCTTTTGTTCATAGGGTCACTATGATTTGTGCTCGACTCGAAGACAATCAACAACAACATACTAGTTTATTTACAAAATTTGAATAGATTGTTTTTCAGACAAGATTCTTTCCATTTTCCTCACCCATCAAATTCTACACCCAATAATTAATCCCCATTCACCCCACCCCACTTCCCCTTTTACATCATCACCCCTCTGCTTTAACCTCCCCCCCCCTTGGATCCTCATACTCATTCTACAATAATGGTTTTTATACAATATTTGTCCTTGTGGGACTGAGCTAGTCCACTCAGTAAAATGCTCTCTAATCCCTCCAAATTTACATAATAATTTATTAAATCATTGCTCCTGCATTTTGCATAGTATTCTATTTTATAAATGTACCATAATTTTTCAATCCATTCAATTGTGTTTGGACATCTGGACCATTTCCATGTTCTTGCAATAGTGAATAACACTGCTATGAACATTGATGTATAAGTCTCCATTTGTGTCTCGGTTCTCATTTTCTCAGGATTTGTTTCAAGCAGTGCAATAGCTGGGACATATGGAAATTCCTATGTTCAGCTTTCTGAGGAAGCACCACACTGTCTTTAAGAATGGTTGTACCATTTTACAATCCTAGTAACAATATATAAGAGTTCCTATCTTTCCACATCCTCTCCAACATTTATTGCTTACTGTCCTGTTAAACTTTACCACTGCTACTGGAGTGAGATAGTAACTAATTGTGGTTTTGATTTGCTTCTCTCTTATTGCCAGTGATTTGGAGCATTTCTTCATGTGTCAGAGACTGGGGACTCAACTCTACTGAGACTGAAAATTCAAAATAATAATAAAAAGAAGAAGAAGAAGCAGAAGCAAGATATTATCATTTTTAATTCTCAATCTCAGTAGAGTTGAGTCCCCAATCTCTGATACAATTTGTGTCTATCATGTGGTGTTTTACTTGACATTATCCTTCTAATAGTGTCTCAACCAAAAGGTAGAAGTCAAAGATAGTACTCTAGTAATGAGATGATATGATTCTTATGTAGGATTCAACAAAATCCATCCAAACCAGCCTAAACACAGAAGAAATCTATTGACTTATTTGATGGTAAGTCTGGCTTTAAAAAAACTCAATCAGAAGCTCCAAAGAATTTGGCAAAGCCCAATTCTCTGTTATCTTGGCTCTGCTCTATGTATTTCTTTCATATTTAGGTAAGCTTCCTTTGAACCTTTTGTAGGTAATGATTGCAGCTCCAGAGTTTATACTTCTGGTTCAAATTCAGAGAACTCACCTTATGACCTTATCTCTTGCTAATCTAACATGGTTACCAGTAAATTTGTCAATCAATCACTCTTATCAAAATATGGGCTCTAATGATTGATCTAGATCATCCTTCAGCCCAGGCCTGAAACTGCGGACAAAGAATACTCAAATCACATGACCTAAAATGTTGGATGGAGTGTTTCCCCTCAAAATAATACATTATGTCAGAAGACGAGTATTGAAAACACCATAGGCCGAGTAAGCACTACAATTTCTCTTTGTGTTTTCATTTTATCAATTTTGTAGATTTGTCAGTTTTCTATTAACATTGCTACCGACCACTTGTTTAATGATTAGATCAATAAAATGCATATTATAAATCAGGAAGGGAAATAAATTAGGCAGAGAACCCTGAAATTGTGTACTAGCAGCACTGGTTGTTATGATAATGAGTTCAATAGGGAATAAACATTATCACATTTGCTTACCAAAGCTTCCTTCACCATAAATTCTTAAAATAGTAAAGTTATACATTCTATAGACAGCAAAGCACTGTGATACACAGTATAGTCAGTTGAGGTTGCTGAAAGTACACTTTCCTTTTGCAAGAATAGACAGGAATATGTTGTTGTTGTTGTTGTTGTTATGTGCTGTCGAGTCACTTGCGACTCATAGCTACCCTATGTACAACTCTGCTCTATCCTGTGCCAATCGCACCATCTCCGATACACCCATCCTGATAACCCCAGTCACTGAATCAATCCACCTCATAAAGGGCCTTCCCCTCCTGCACAGTCCCTCCACCCTACCAAGCATGATGTCCCTCTCCAAGGACCGGTCCCTCCTTACAATATGTCCAAAGTTTGTTAGACGGAGCCTCAGAATCCTTGCCTCCAAGGAACAGCCTGGTTTGACCCTTTCCAGGATGAATCTGTTTGTTTTCCTAGCAGTCCATGGTACCCTCAATACTCTTCTCCAGCACATGGTTTAAAAGCTTTTCTTTTTAAGGACCAAAGAAAAGTGTATCAATCATTTTAGGAATTCATTCTATCCCATTCTAAGTGTTTGTCTTTGTGGGCATGTACAAATTAAATTTCTAAGTCTTATTTTATTTTTTATTGTTTGGATTTTTTTTTAAAATTTTAAATTGGTTTACAGAGTTCATCTAGACTGTATTTCACACTGTTCTCCATTCGTATTCTACTTCATACTATGATTCCTCTGCATTTTGTTTTATAAAATCAATCACCATTGGACCTTGCCCAGCATTAATCTATCTTTTTAAGTCCCTGTAAGATCCTTTCCCTTTCCTTACTCATCATTTTATTATATTTTGTTTTCTAAAATAATTGTTTGCATGCTTCTACATACTTCTTTGTTCATTAAAATGTACCATACTAAAATCTGGAAGTAGTTGCATGTTAACTTCTATGGTGGTTCAGATTCACCTGTTGCTGTCAGGAGAAATGTAAGTAATCTCCTCTGGTGCATTTATGGCCTCTAAAACCCACAGGAGGGTCAGGCATGAAGTTTGAGTTTTGAGTTTGATTACATAAATCATAATACAATTTAAGGTAAAAACCTTAACATCCAAAGTAGCGGTGTACTCTACGAATTTAGAGACCTAATTTTGCCTTCTTCAGCTGTGTTTATGTGTTTAAACCTGTCTGGAGAGAATCTGCTTGAAGGATGTGTATTTGTCTGAATTCCAAACTCCATTTTTAATATGCCATGAGGAATATTTCTGAAAGAACTCTTTTCCCCAACCCTTGCTCTGTGTTTATCTGAATGTGTGGCTCTATATGTAGGTGCATGTGTAGTGTGTGTGTGTGTGTGTGTGTGTTTTGCTGTTTAGAATTTATAGCTTTTATCCACATAAGAATTAGAGATGAAGAAGCCTTTGGTAAACAAATGTGGTCAACCTCATTATTGTAGTAGAAGCCTATTATTACCGAAAATCTTAACCACGGCTACTGGAAGAAATCACATCCTATATTCAGAATCAGGAAAAGCTAGCATTGTATACAGATTAAGGTGTATTTCATAAATATAACAGTCAATGATTAAACTTGACCCCACCTTTCTCTTATTGAAATTGATGGACTTTGTTGTCTTAGAGTAAGCCTTTTATATGTCATAACCAACCTTATTTAGCCATACAGGCAGCTAAGACTTTTTGCCTGGACCTGTTTAGCAGACTTTTATTTCTTGGTGAAAACTCTGTTTGCCTTGCAAACCACTCCCTCCTTATTTGCAAACGTGGCATTTTACACTTGCCGGGAAGCTCTCTGTGGTATTCTCCTTCTGGGAGACATGAAGCATGGCTGCATGGGTTTTCATAAACATTTTATGAGTGCAGGCATAAAATGCTCCCAGGAAATGTATCACCTTCTCAAATTTTAACACCTAGAGGAACACTGAAAATGATACCTAACTTCTCTAGGAAAATAAAATGCATATCTGCAACTCTATTATTTCTCTTCACAAGGAGTTATGTGGGGAATACAGGTCTTTGCATTTACTACTTCAATACCCTTTTGGCCCCTTTGCCCGTGGCTTGGCCTTCTAACTACTTCCATGGCTTCATTTCTACCCATCCCTTCATCTGTTACCACCCTTCTGAAAAACTGAAATGTTGCTAATCACATTTGTTTTTTTATATCTGCCTCCCATGACGAACTTGTTTCTGGAGAAAGAAAAAAAAAAAGAATTAATGAAAAAGGATCTTTGAGTGCAAACATTTTCATTTAATTTTGGGAATCAAATACCCTTCTTGTAAAAATATTGGCACAACTCTTTTGCAGGAATAGGGAATTTGTTACCAAGAAAATGTTGAAATACTAACCATCTTCTGTGATTTATAATGCCAAGAAGAGTTAAATATTTCTGGAGGCCTGTTTCTGATACTTAATTTATTGGATAGATGGATGGTTTGGTTTTTTTTCTTGACAAATTTCCACTTTCAGCCAGCTGGTCAAGCAGTCTCTCTCAACAATCTTATGTTTTTTCTCTCTTTCAGATATTTCCTCAATTCAATTCTTTTCTAAGTTATTCTAGTTATGGTGACAGAAATTATATTGATCATCTACTGCTGAATTATATCTCTTTACAATTCCTATAAACCTATTTACTAATAAAGTGTACACTTTGAAGCTACTTGAAGACTAATGTATATTCATTCTTTGTGCCCCTAAGTGTTTGCACTGTTCATCTCTGATAATTTCCCATAGCTGTGTATCTGAACCTAAATCCAAAGAAGCATTTGATACACAACAGACTGTGTGTTTAAATGTCTAGAATCTTAATAAAAGGAGCTTAAAAAGAAAACAAATGCAACCATTATCTTAGGAAGTAGGGAGAAAGAAATTAATTTATTACTTTGCCAAATTTCATAAACTCAGTTTTTATATACTAAAAATGCCTTACCCATTCATCAATTAATGAAGAGATATTTCAAGAACAAGCCTCTTCAAATGCAACATCATTTCTCTTTGGGTTTTTGGTAAATATTAGTTGACAAGAAGCATTTAATTTGTATGTTTAGGCTTTAGGCATTTGTGCACACTGGTAGTATGAATTTGAACAGATGTTGAGAATGTTTTTGTTATTGTTATATACCATCAAGTCAAATGTGACTCTTAGCCTACCTTCTGAACAGAAGACCTGTTCCGTGCAATTCTTACCATCTCCAACACACTTAGGCTCATTGCTATAGTCATCATCAATACCTCTCCTTGTGTCCCTCCCTTTCCTATGTTGACCTTTCACTTTTCCAAGCATGATGTCCTTCTTCAAGGACTTGTCTGCTTAACAACATCCCCAAAGTAGGTGAGATGAAGTTTCACCTTCTTTGCTGTCAAGGAGCACCCTAGTTTTACATTATCCAGGACAAATCTGTTTGTTCTCTTGACAGTCCTTGGAAAATTTAGTACTGTTCTCCAATATTGCAACTCAAAAGCATCAATTCTTCTGTCATCATCCTTGATCATTGCCCAACTTTAAGATATATAGCAATCAGTTGATAAGAAGATGGCTTGGATCAGATGCACCTTAATCTTTAAACTGACATCATTATTCATTGGTACTTTGGAGAGGCCCTTGACAGTAGATTTTCCCAGTGCGACTAATCTTTTGATTTCTTTGCTGCTTGTATCAAGGCTGTAGACTGTGAATCCAAGTAGTATAAATGCTTGACAGCTTCAATCTTTTCTCCACAAAAGCAAGGGTATTTAACTACAGGCGTGGATTTTTATTGTAAACTTTAACTGTCATTGAGCCAGATCTTGACTGATAGATTGCCTTAAAAATGGAATGAAATATCTCACAGTCCGGTGCTATCCTGGTTTTGGCTTAAAATATTGTGTTATGAACATTTTCACTGGCTGATTTTCAGAAGCCAAATGTCAAGCTTTTCTCCTAATCTAGTTTATTCTGGAGTTCCCACTCAAACCTATTCAGTGTCATAGAAATACACCAGCATCCAAGTGGCCGTCCAGGAATAATATTGAACAAACATTGAACCTGGATTTCTCTTATGGAAAATTAAGAATTATACCACTGGGCTCCCACATTTTCATTGAAGGCCTAATCTAGGCCAGGTCCTGGACTGTGGAAATGTACAAACAATGGGCTCACCAGTTAATAGAGCAGACGAACATTTGAAAGTATAACACACATGCATATGTAATAACCATAAATATTTTGTGCATACAATGTGTCCTGTGATGTTCATAATAAAGACAGGTGCAATAAGGGTTGTTATGGAATACAGAATAAGGAAGAATTTTTTTTCAAAGAGGAAGTAAGGCTAAGAGACTTCCAGAAAGCTACAGATTGCATAATTTACAACTGAACTGGTCTTGAGATTTGAGTCATACTTCACCAGAAATAAAGGAAGGATATTGCAAACAGACACAGGAAGCTGTCAAACTAAGACTCAGTGAAGGAAGCCTTCATGAATGGTGACTGGCTGAACAGGTTCTGATGAATGTTATGAGGCGATACCAGTATCAACATGAATCCAAGTGTGAAGAATGGATAGAGAATAACTGTGAAATTACTTGTAGACTAGGAAATAAAGCATTTGACCTTTGAAGGGGTCAGGAAATTGTCAAGACTGAAATTGTGTTTTTCTAATTTTAGAGACTTTTGATGACATCAGCCTTATCATTAAAAGTTTATATTCTCCTTTTAATCTTTCATTCCTTTGAATTTTCAGCATCTAGTTTGCATTCTGAGTGCCTCGATAATATACGGATTTGATACTGTGTTCTATTACTTTACACCCTGAGCTTGCATAAGAGTAGCTTAAGGAATCAGACACGGCCTCTATTTCTCATTACACTCTGACTATAATACCCCAAAGATCTTTTAAAAAAATCCTTTCTCAGTCATTTGTATCTGAGAAAAAGTGAGGATGGGTTTGGGTTTTTTTCACATTAATTTTTGAGAGCAGCCAAGAATAAAAATGAGAAGGAAAGAGAGCCCAAGAAACTGGGGCATCTTTGGGACAAAGGACAAAGCCATGGGAAAGGAAGTGCTCTGAGAAATGATTCTCCACCAATTGATTTTGTTCTTTCCAGTATGAACTGCCTGTCCTCTCCAAAAAGGAAAAAGAAAATCCTTGTGTTTCTGTACTTTAAATTACTCTCCTCTTTTGTGGGTCTTCCGAGTCTGTTGGCACTGTTATTTTTTTTTCTAAAGAAACAGAAATTCATCAGAGAGAAGAAACTCCAGTAGTCCAGTCATTCTTTTATGCCTCTTGAATAGAGCAAGAGTCATGGTTTCTCACGTACTCCATTTATTATAAAGCCAGAAAATAATAAATGAAAATATCATGTCTGTATTGGTCATAGGCATTATATCTATGCCTTGTCAATGGCTGTTACAAAACCCACCTCTCATTTTGTTTTTGTTGGAATTAAAACATTTAATTTCTTAATTCTATTTCAATGGTGGCTTTATTTCACTGTCACTTACGAAAAAATGATTCAGACATCAGAGTTGTTTTCATCTCATCACAGTGGGAGTTAGGATGACAATACATGCTAATTCTTACAAAGTGAACATTTAAATGTGCATAAAATTACAGAGTGACTGAATAAAAAGTGAAGAGTTTGCTCCAATCACATAAAATAAAAACTCGTATCTTTCTTTGATTTTATCATAAATTAATATAAAATACTTTTATATTTTTATAAATATAAATCTGATCAGATTTGTGTTGATCAACACAAAAAGCACATTCTGATTTATTACTGTGATATAAAAAAATATATATCCTATTGTAGTAAATTTGCTGAGAACAGATATAATAATTTACTGTGTACTCTAACTCATATATCTGGTAGTTATATTGTAAAGACCCTAATATGATCCTCTATCTACTAAAACCAGCATTTCCCATTGCAATGGATTGAACCGGGTCTCCTTAAAATATACTTCTTTATCCTAAATGTGGCTGTTATTCCATTTGGAAATGGGATATCTTTATTATGTTAATGAGATGTCATTTATATAGAGTGTGTTTTGAGTAAATATCTTTTGAAATAGATGTGGAGAAACAACACTACCTTGACAGAGACCTTTCCTGATAACTTGGCAAACTGGACTAAGAGGAGAAGAATGTGATATCAAGATTAGAGGAAAACTCAACCATCTACATTATGCAAATAACACAACCTTCCTTTCAGAAAATGAAGACCTGTCTCACTAACTACACAAGGTCAAAGACTATACAGTCTTCAGTATTGATTGAATCTCAACATCAAGAACAAAAATTCTCACCATTTGACAAATGGGCAACAATATAGTAGATGGAGAAAAGACTGAAGTTGTCAAAGATTTTCTTTTACTTGCATTCACAATCAACATCCATGGAAGCACCTGTCAAGAGATCAAAGAAAGCTGTTACATTGTGAAAAATCTGCTGCCAAAGACTTCTCCAAAGTGTTACAGAGCAAGGATGACACTTTAAAGACTAAGGTTTACCTGAACTAAACCACATTATTTTCAATTGCTTCCTAAAATCTGAAAGTTGGACAATGAATAATGAGAACCAAAGGAGAACTGATGTCTTCATATTGTGTTGGTGAAGAGTATTGAATTTTGAATAGGCTACAGAAAAACCCATAACAGGTATGTCTTAAATAAAATAAAACCAAACCAGGGCGATCTTTACCAGGAAGGATGTTAAAATATTGTCTCACATGCTTTGGGTATATTGTTGAGAGAACCAGTCCTTGGAAAGGAAAGTGACAACATGTTAGGAAAGCTATGTTGTTGCTCGCTGTCACTGAGTCAAGTACAATTCATAATGATCCTACGGACAGCAGATCTGAACCCTGTCGTAGCCTGTATCATCCTCATTATTTCTGACATACTTGTGTTTATTGCTGCAGTCACTGGTCAATCCATCAGGTTAAGAATCTTCCTCTCGTTTGATAACCCTCCACCTTTCCAAGCATGATATCTCTCTTCAAGGAATAGCCTCTTCTCACAACATGCTCAGAGTATGTGAGACAAAGCTTCACCATCTTTGCTTCCAAGGAGCACTCTGGTTGTACTTCCTCTTAGATGTACCAGTTTGTTCTTTTGGATGCCCATGGGATATTCAGTACTATTCTACAACACCACAGTACAATGACATCAACGTTTCTTCTATCATTATTATTCATTGTCAAGCTATTGGATGCATAGTAAGTGATTGAAAATATCGTAGCCTGCATCAGGCATACCTTGGTCTTCAAACTGAAATCATTGCTCCTCACTTGGATAAGTCCCTGACTAGATTTTCCCAAAACAATATGTCTACTGATGCTGACTGCTGGTACCAAGGGTGCTGATTGTAGATTCAAGTAAGATGTCATTGAAAAGGTCTTTATTTCCTCCCTCATGCTGTTGACTATTGGTTCAAAGGTGAGTAATTTTGTTTTAACACTGAGAGATAATATTTATCAAATAGTCTTTGATCACAAATAGTCTTACTCACTTTCAGCAAACAAAGTTGTGTTATCTACACAAAATGATGACTCTTACTCTGATACTGTTACCATATTCTTCTTAGAGTACGGCTAATCAAATAATTTGTTCAGCATACAGATTAAATAGGTATGGAAAAAGGATACAATCCTGACACACACTTCATTTTAAGCTATACGGTGTTCCCCAGCTCTGTGTGGACAACAGCTTCTTTCTCTAGGTATAGGCTTTGCATGAGCACAATTAAGTATTCTAGGATCCCTATTCTTCTCAACATTAGCCATAATTTGTTATGAACCACACAGTGAAATGCCTTTGCACAGTCAATAAAGCCCTAATAGACATTCTCCTGGAATTCCTTACTTTCAGCCAGGACCCATCTGACATCAGCAATGATATCTCATGACCTCTTCTAACCCCAGACTGAATTTCTGGCAGTTCTCTACATATGCTTTTACCCTTTTTTGAATGATCTTCAGCAGCATTTTGCATGCATGTGACATTAATAATATTGCTCAATAATATACATATTTTGTTGGGTCACCTTCATGGGAATGGGAAGAAAAATGGAACTCTCCTCCTCAGTCATTTGGCCAAACTTCTGTTCTCTAAATTTCCTGGCATAGATAGGGGAGTATGTCCAAGGCAGCATCTGTTAGCTAGAACATGGAGATTGGTATCTCGTCAATCCCCAGTGCATTTTTTTTTCTAAAGCCTTCAGTTCATCTTGAACTTCTTCCTTCTTTACCACTGGCTCTTGATCATATGGAACTTCTGGAAATATTTCAGTGTCTGCTAATTATTTTTTGGTATGGTGATTCTGTGTATTCTTTGCCATCTTATTTTGGTGCTTTCTGGATCATTCAAGGTTTTGTCCATAGCATCTCTCAGTATTGCATCTCAGGGATTGAACTTGCCTTTTAGTTCTCTCAGCTTGAGAAGTGCCAAGTGAGGTCTTCCTGTTTTGTTCTCCAATTCTAGCTCTCTGTATATTGTGTTACAATACTATTTTTTTTTGTCTTTTCGAGCTGTCCTTTGAAATCTTCTGTTCAGCTCTTTTACTTCAGCATCTCCTCTCTTTGTTTTGACTTCTTGATTCTCTAGTGCAATTTTCCATCTTTTCTGAACATCCGTTTTGGTTTTTCCATGATGTCAGTTTCAAGATAAGGTATGCATGATGCAAGCCATTGTTGTTGTTGTTAGGTGCCATTGAGTTGAGTGCAACTCAGAGCAATCCCATGAACAGCAGAAATGAACCTTGTCCAATTGTGCGCAGCCTCTCAATTTCTGAAATACCAGAGCCCATTGCAGCAGCCACTGTGTTAATGCATTTCGTTGAGGGTTTTCCCTTTTTTTGCTGACCCTGCACCTTCCCAATCATGATGTATTCCTTTCTAAGGAATAGCCTCTCCTAGCCACATGCCCAAAGTATAAAAGACAAAGCTTTGCCACCATTGCCTCCAAGGGGCACTCTGGCTATGCCTTCTTCAAGACATAATCATTTGTTCTGTTGGCAGTCCATAGCATATTCAGCACTCTAACACCACAGTTCGAAGGTATCAATTAATTCTTCTTCTGTCATCTTTATTAATTGTCCACCTCTCAGATGAATAGCAAGAGACTGAAAAGACTATAGCCTGAATCTGATATACCTTAGTCCTCAAGCTTAGGACATTGCTCCTCAATAATTTGGAGAGGTCTCCAATTGCAAACTTTCCCAATTCAATATGACTACTGGTCTCCTGATTGCTGGTAGCAAATGTGTTCATTTTGAATGCAAGTAAGATGACATTGTTGACAACTTCAATAATTTCTCGTTCTATCTTGATTTTGCCTATCTGCCCAGTGGTATTTCTGTTTTCTTGAAGTTGAGATGCAATTCGTATTGGAGGTTGTATTCCTTGATATTCTCTAGGAACTGCCTCAAGTCTTCCTCACTTTCAGCAAGCAAGTTGTGTTTTCTGCATAACATAGGTTTTTAAAGAGTCTTCTTTAATGTTTCTACATTTTTCTTCATACAGTCCATCTTCTTGAATAATGTGATAAGCACACAGATTGAATAGGTATTAAATAGGATACAATCATGACACACTCTTTTCTTAATTTTAAGACATGTAGTATTTTATTTTAAGACATGTAGTATTTTCTTCTTGGAAGCAGGAGTGGCATCCACTTCCACGATAGCTTTCCTCTGGAAACCCTATAAGCCTGGAGAAAGGGCAAAAGTTTCACAGGAGGTATCCAGGATTTTCGTTCATAGGGTTGCTATGAGTTGCCTACAACTCGACAGCACTTAACAAGAACAACAACAGTATTTTCTTGTTCTATATGCTTAACAACCTATTGGTCTAGGTATAAGTTTTGCATGAGCACAATTAATTGTTCTAGGATTCCCGTGCTTCTCAATGTAGGCTATAATTTGTTGTGATCCACACAACTGCCTTTGCATAGACAGTAACGCACAAATAGACTTTTTTCTGGTATTTTTTACTTTCAGCCAGGATCCATCAGACATCAGCAATGATAAGTCTACTATCATGACGTCTTCAAAATCCTGGAGCTTCTTGCAGTCCTGTATCTGTGTACTGTCGTAGCAGGGTTTTTTTTTTTGTTGTTTTTGGTTTGTGTTTTTTTTTAATTTCCATTTATTCATTGTTTTACTTTTTTCTCTACCCCACCCCAGTTGCAGTTTTTTAAAGTTATCTTCAACAATATTGTGCTTGGATGTGCTGTTAAGAAATTGTTTGGTAATTTCCAGAATCTGTTGGTTCACCTTTCTTTGGAATAGGAATAATTATGGTTCACTTCCAGTCAGTTGGCCAGATAGCTGTCCTCCAAATATCCTGGCATAGATTGTTAAGCACATTCAGGGATGCATCTGTTAGTTGAAACATGTCAATAGGTATGCCATCAATTCCTGGGGCCTAATTTTTTGCCAATGTTTCAGTGCAGCTCTAACTTCTTCCTTCATTACCATTGTTTCTTGTTCATACTGTACCTCCTGAAATTTTTCAGTGTCAGTCAATTATTTTTGGCACTTTGACTCTGTGCATTCCCTCTTTCTTCTATTGATAGTTCCTGGATTACTTAACATATTGTCCATGCCCTCCTTCAGTATTGCAAATCAAGGCTTAATTTTGTTTTCCATTTCTCTCAGCTTAAGAAATGCCAAGTGAGTTCTTCCCTTTTTATTATTTCATTTCAGCTCTGTGCAGATTCCATCATAATAATTGTCCTTGTCTTTTCAAGCTGCCCTTTGAAATATTCTGTCCAGCTCTTTCACGTCAGCCTCTTTTCCCTATCTTTTGGCTTCTCGACCTTCTAAGTGCAATTTTCAGAGTCTCTTTTCACAGTCCCTTATGACCAAAAATGTGTCCATTTTGGGGTAAAAATATCAATTTGAAGATAACCTATGCCTGATCCCAGTCTTCTTAAATACTTGATATGCATTTGAAAGTTGGACAATGACTGAGGACGAAAGAAGAATTGATGATTTTGAGTCGTGGCGTAGGAGAAGAGTACTCTCATTGCAATAATTTCTTATGGGCTTCCAAATGAACGGGTAGGTCTGCCCTAGTGAACGTGAACCAGAGTGCTTTTCGGAGACAAGGATTGTGAAACTCCAGCTAGTATTCTTCGGGCATGTTGTTAGAAGGGGCCAGTCCTTAGAAAGGACATCGTGCTTGGAAAGGTTGGGATTCAACATAAAAAATGAAAATCCACAGTAAGACTGATTGACACTGGGCAGGAATTGGAGATAATGAGGATGGCACAGGCTAGGCCAAGACACAGATCTGCTATTCATAGGGTCGGTATGATTCTCAGTGGAGCTGACAGCACATAACAAATCCAGGTAGAGAGTTGAGGCCTTCCATTCTCGGCACAGCTGACTTCTCAGAAAGGAGCCAGTCCTAGAGCACTGGCCCTTTTAAACGTGTAGTTTTATTCAGAATACTGACCCCAAGATCTCTTTTTTTTTTCATGTGTCTCTTTGGATAACATCTTTCTGCAAGATAGGCAAGCCATACTAAAATTTTTTTAGTGTATTTGCATGTTTTCTTAACTGTGCGCTAATGGCTCGAACCACACAAGATCGCTTCCTAAGGTACTAATTGGTTTCTAATGACAAAATTCTGAAAGAGCTCATAAAGCAGCATGTTTTTGAGGCTCAGGTGAAACTTAGGGACCATTGCAATGTTACCAGTACTGCCACGATCTCTCTAAAACATTTTTACTTTATAGTTAGTGACAATTTTAATTTGTAACCTCCTTACTTAGAATTCTAGACGTTGATGAGTTCGGAAGGGTTAGAAATAATTTACAGAAATGAAAGAGGCCCTTGGAGATTATGTTGCTCATAATTTGAAATCCGAAAATTATTTAGCAAGTTGTGGACTTAAATCCAGAAGACCTCACTTGCCCCTGTCGGGCCTCTACCATGCTGGTCCTTTTTTATAGTCCCACGATAAAATGCCTGCGATTCCTCATGATTTCCCAGCATAACGAAACATCTGTTTCCGCTCCAGTATACTCTTAGAAATTATATTATGAATTACTAAAAACAGCACAAAATAGGTTTTCAGGCTTGGTCATGTTAGGATGGCTTAAAGACAACTCTGTCAGCTTGTTCTGCTATGGTGGTTTCCATGTTACTGTGATGTTGGATGCCACATTGTAAGTAGTGCAAGTATATAGAATGTTATCCATGGTGAACAAATTTTATTCAAGCTTCCAGAGTAAGAGAGCCTAGAAGGACCTGGAAATATACTTCAAAAAAAATATTGGTCATTAAAAACCATATAATAACAGCAAAATAATAACTGACATAATATCAGAAGTCCTCAGGATGGAAATCACACGAAATAGAACTGGGAAGAGCCACCTTTTCAGTGTAGAGTCTAGCATAGTGATGTGGAGAGAGTAAAGGTTTCAGCCAGTGAAGGACTTTCATTTGCTTATGTTGCATGACTTAAATGAGCAGAGATAATGACAAACATTAATGAATAATTGGAACATGGAATGTACAAAGTAGAATTCCAGGAAAATTGGAAGTTGTCAAAAATGAAATGGAATACCTGCTGATGAAAATCTTGTTGTTGTTGTTATGTACTGTTGAGTCGTTTGTGACTCATAGCGACCCGATGTACAACAGCCCTAAACTCTGCTCTATCCTGTGCCAATCGTATTGCCTCTGACACACCCCATCCCGATTATCCCAGTCACCGAATCAATCCACCTCATAGAGGGTCTTCCCCTCCTGCGCTGTCCCTCTACTCTGTCCAGCATGATGTCCCTCTCCAAAGACCTGTCTTTCCTTGCAACATGTCCAAAGTATGTCAGATGAAGCCCCAGAATCTTTGTCTCCAAGGAGCAGCCTGGTTTAACCCTCTCTAGGTTGAATCTGTTTGTTTTCTTGGCAGTCCCTGGTACATTCATGGTACCTATGATGAAAATCTTAGGCATCCCTTATTGACATGACTATTTTTAATAGCTTGCCTCTGGAAAACCTATGGAACTGGAGAAAGGATGAAAGTTATACAAAAGTGTCCAGGTCTTTCATTTATACAGTCACTATAAGTCACCTATGACTCAATGGCACTTAACAACAACAGCAATCATATGACCTACTATACTGACTTGAAAAGGAACAGGATCACATTCAGTAGATTAGTGATAAGATATTATTTACGTTAAGGGGAGCCCCTCATCTCCATTTTGGAGCCTGGATAACACAGCAGAACTCTACAGGATGGGTTGATTTGTTTCGGTTTAGGGTCAGGGGAATGTCTGGTGTTTTGTTTTGTTTTGTTTTGTTTTGTTTTTATTTAAGCCTCTTGTTTAGTGTCAACAAGATATCCTGGAGAACATTATGTTATTATATTTTGGAAGAACATCCTTCTAAGTGGTACATTCTGTCAATTTGCTGTACTGAGGTAATTTGGGGTTGCTGTGATTCTGGACCTTGTGTCCTTGGGATGTCAAATGCCATAATGGTTGCCCATGGTGGACAGTGTTTGGTGGAGCTCCCAGTTTAAGACAGGTTTGGAAGCAGGAGTGGCATCCACTTCCTAAACCTCATGTCTCTGGAAACTCTATGAACTTGGAGAAATGATGTTTGTTACAGAAAGGCTTCAGGTCTTTTGTCTGTAGGGTCGCGATGAGTTGTGCTTGACTCGATGGCAATCAACATCAATAATACATGAAGAATAAGAGTTAATACTAATATTCTTGAAATTTATGTACCAATCACTAGTGCTAAAATGAAAAGGTTAAGATCTTTACCAGGTTCTGAAATTGATCAAACATGCAATCAAGATAAATTACTAGTGGCTGGAATGTAGAAGTTGGAAACAAAGAAGAGTTGTTGTTGTTGTTGTTGTTGCTGTTGTAAGGTGCTACTGAGTCAATTACCACTCATAGCAACCCTATGAACGATTAATCTGAACCACGCTGTATCCTGTGCCATCCATCCTCACCATATCTGATATACTTGACCTTGTTGTTATAGTCACTGTAGCAATACAATTTGTTGAGGGTTTACCTCTATTGAGTGACTTTCCACCTTTCCTGGCAGGAAGTCTTTCTTCAAGGACTGGTCCCTTCTAACAACATGACCAAAACATGTGATATGAAGTTTTACCATCTTTGCCTCCAAGAAGCACCCTGACTGAACTTTTCTCCAAGTCATATTTGATTGTTTTCTTGGCAGTCCATAGTATATTTTTCTCCAACACCACACCTCAAAGGCATCAATTCTTCTTCCGTCATCTGTAGTCAATGTCCAACTTTCAAATGAATGACATGTAATTGAAAAAGACAGTGGCTTGTATCAGATGTGTCTTAATCTTTAAATTGATATCATAGTTCCTTAACATCTTTGATAGGTACTTGACAGCAGATTTACCCACTACAGTATGTCTTGATTTCTTGACTGCTGGTGTCAACAGTGATAGGAGTTGGAAAATAAGATTTTGGAGATAGAAATGTCACCAGATAGAAAATTTAACTTAAGATCTTGTTATTGGGGACTGTAGAGTTGGAATCATCCCATAGATGACCCTTTGGCCGATTATCAGAGGCAGTTAATTACATGAAAGGAGATTGCCCATTATTTCTCAACAACATAATGATGCCTACATGCATGGATCTCACCACATGGATACATAAGAGTTGATGGCCTAGTGGTAAGAAACTACACTGCAATCCCAAAGGTATGCAGTTTGAATCCATCAGTTGCTCATGGGACAAGGATGGACAATCTCCTCCGGTGTGATTAACTGCCTCTGAAAAACAACCACAGAGTCAACTATAGGTTAGTTCCAACTCAATGGTACACAACAAAAACAACACGTAGAAAAAGATAGTAGAAAAGTTCAATATCATAAGAACAAAGCCCGAGAGAGACTGTGGGACAGGTCATCAGTAGTCCTTCTAGAAGTTAAAGTTGAAGCTGAAAAATATTAAAGCAATCCATAAGAAACAAAATATGACATTTAACATATCCTATTTGAATTTGAATGTTTACAACTGTCTCTGGTCTTTTCTTTTCCCAGTATCTTCCAATCTGAGGGGCTCTTCTTCCAGTGCTATACTTAACAATGTCCCTCTATTATTCACAGGGTTTTGAAAGGCCTGTTACTTCAGAAGTGGGTGACCAATCCTGCTTCTTAGTCTTTCTTAATCTAGAAGCTCCATTGATGCCTTTCCATTATGGCAGATACCTTGGCAGTATTTGAAATATCAGTGTCATAGTTTCTACCACTACAGAAATATACAAGTCACCCCAGTATAACAAACAACAGTATCAATAGCACAAAACAAAATTCCATGAGGTCAAATGTGTCCCCCATGGTCTACACCTCTTTTTATTCATCTCCACACCAATCTTACTGATTTGCTGGGTCCAAAATATCATGAGAAAGCCCTCAGACCACACAGATTCATGTTAGAGAAGTTGAAAGGTTCTAATCCAGGCTAATAGGAGAATACATTTAGGACAGCTCACAAAATGTGCTTGCAGGCACCTCAGCCTTGAGTGTCATGGCTTTTAGGCCAGTGTTACAAAGTTCTCAGTCAGCCCAATATTGGCCCCTCACCCCTAGTTGTCCAAAAACTTGGGCACAGACTCTTAGCTCCAGTTCCAAGGGTGTAGCAGTTCTGAGTTCTCATCTCACATCCTCTTCTGTGGCTGTTAGTCCCACAGGCTCTCTTGCTTGTTGTTTTCTCGGTGGTGAGTTTTTTCTTCTTCCCTGGAGGGGAAGGTCTCTCCAACTGCTGCTGAGTTGCGCAATGTAATGGCAAAACTATCCAATCCTCGTGTGGCCTGATAGCCAATTGCCTTGTGGATAGGTTAATAGTCCCTATTTGTATGCTCCCGCACATCTATACGGCAAAGTCAAAACATGACTAGAAATGCCATACTGAAAGAGAAACTCCACATTTATCCAGGTTTACACTAGCAGTCCCAAAGCAACTATTATCTGCAGCTCTTTAAATTTTTAATTTCCCTCATTTGAATAGTAAATTGTCAGCTTCATACTAGTTTTGGATAATTAGTCTATTAAACATGCATATTAATTTATGTAAAGATATTACTATTAAAGCTTTGTTCTAAGACAAGAGTGACGGAAGTGAGAATTAACTGTAGTCATATGCATAAGGATATGTTATTTAGTGTTATTAGTTTTTAGTGTTTTTTTCCTATATCTGTAACTCAATAATTAACTTTTAAAATTCAATAGATTTGTGTATTTTTAGGTAAAACATTTATTCTAAAAAAATTATTCTATAGAGTTCTTGATTAGATACATGGCATGAATATCAATAACTTCTAATGTATTTACATTTGATATAAAAGAGTATCATAAACGTATGCAGCATGAGTTCGGAGAAAACCCTCAGCAGGAAACGGGCAGGAGCCGTGAGGTCTCTGATCCAGCCACAGGCATACCTTTAACTTTACACAGGCAGCTCTAATCCTCACACTTTCAGTGACTAGGACACAAACAGCTTCTCTCACTAAAGCAGTAGCTGAGACTACGCATGCTCTAGTATTTCTAGGGATGCACACACTGCTGTCGTTGTCCGGTACCGTCCAGTGGGTGGCAACTCACAGTGACTTTACAGAGAATTCCCCAAAATGTTGCCCAGTCCTGTGCCATCCTCACCATGTGCCAGTTTTTGAGCCTCTGATTGCAGGCAGTATGTCAGTCCATGTGGTTGGAGGTTTTGTGTTTGTTTTGTTTTGGTTTGGTTTGGTTTGGTTTTTTGCTGGCCCTCTGCTTTCCCAAGCATTATACCCATGCCTAGGGACTGGGTCCTCCTGATAACATGTCCAAAGTACTTGAAATTAAGTCTCATTATTCTCACTTTCAAAAATCATGCTGACTGTATTTCTTCTAAGAAAAAAAAAATGTGTTCGTTTTTCTGGCATCCTGTGTTGTGTTTAGACTTTCTTGAGAATATCTAGGAAGCTGTGGTCATCTAGTGGTAAGGAGTCGCACTGCGGT
Source organism: Elephantulus edwardii (assembly GCF_000299155.1). NCBI lineage: Eukaryota > Metazoa > Chordata > Mammalia > Macroscelidea > Macroscelididae > Elephantulus > Elephantulus edwardii. The sequence continues at coordinate 76,296 of NW_006400079.1, read as the reverse complement.
CCTAAGGGCACATAGTTTAAATCCACTAGCAGCTGCTCTGGGAGAGAAAAATGGACAATGTCCTCCTGTACAATTCAACAGCCTTTGAAAATCCACTGGAGGGGCAGCTGCAAATCAGTTCTGATTCACCTGTACACAACTCCATAAATATACATCAAATACATCGGTTCTTCTTCAGTCTTTCTGACTTGTCCAGATTTCAAGTTCATATGGGCCGATTGAAGATAACATGACTTAGCTCTGGCACGAAGTGACATTTTTGCCTTTAAATATTTTAAAGCTCTTTTTGGGCCTCGATGTTCCAAATAGAATATGTTATTTGATTTTTTGGTAATAGAATAAAATCCTTGACAATGTCAATTTTTTTTCACCATTTATCCTGATGTTGTTATATTTACTGGCTCAGTTCTAGGATTTTCGTTTTATCCACATTCAGATGTAATCCATACTGAAGACTGTAGTCTTTTATCTACTGAAATGAAAGGATATGTTATAATTTTATTACTTAAGAGAGTACATAGTGAACATTGTCAGTGGCCTACGCAATATTCTTCACCATTGCAAGAATATGGAAACAGCCTAAATGTCCAGGCCATAATGGAGTGGACTGAGAAATTAGGGTACGTTCATGGAATGGAATACTATGCAACATGCAGGAACAGTTGTTTTGTAAATTATACCTAACTTTGGAGCGACTGGAAAGCATTATGCTAAATGAAATAACGCAGTCTCATAAGGATAAATACTGTATAAGGCTATTAATATAGAACATGTAGGAAGATCCAAGAAGAGAAGAACGGGGGATAGAGGGGTGAGGATGTGTGGACTTAATCGTAAGGTCACATGATTTGAGTGAATTGTGACAACTCTTTGACCTTTGTTTGCATTTTGTGAATTGTAACAAATTGTGACTAACATTGTGAAGAATGGAAATTCCAGAACATTTAACTGTGCTCATCCTGAACAATAAGGAAATAAAAAACAGAAAAAAGTGTTCATCAGTGTTGCACCTTTTCACTTATTCAACTTGTATGCTGAGCAGATTATCTAAGAAACTGGTTGTGAAAAATCTGAGGTATCAGAAGAAAGCAGCATTAGAATTAGAAGAAGATCCATTAATGGGCAGAAATACAAAGATAAAATAATCTTGCCTGTTGAAAAGAAAGACTTGAGGCACTTAATGTTTTTTATTTTTTTTTTTTTTGTTATTTATATATCTCACAGAACAGGGTCTCACATATAACACACCTTCAATAAATATTTGTCATGTATGTTACATATCACATGCAGTATAACTACAATTCTAGGATGTTAGATACTGCAATTATTTTACACTTTATAAATGAAGAACTTGATTTAAACTTTCAGTAACTTAATTAAGACTAAAGAGTTGGTGTACCATACTTTAAATACTTATTTTATTGCCAAAATCTGTACTTATATATGTGCCATGTGGCACAGTCTCTCCACACGTCAGACAAAGCCTCCAGTAGCAGAAGTATGATGTTTTTGTGTTGGGAGGTAATTCACATTGAAAACAGCAGCTGCTGATCTTTAACTATAAAAAAGTCTTCTTTGACTTCAGCAAGACAAATTGGATCGTCTGTCTTCATGAATTATTAATGAAACGTCCTCCAAGTCAGATGTTGCACCTTTCTTAATACCATCTAGATTTTCAGATTATTTGCTCAGTATACAGATGAAATCAAAGCAGGGAAAGGATATAACCATTATGTATATCTTTCTTAATTTCAAACAGTACAGTATCTCCTTGTTCTGTGTGAATGACTTCTCTTAGTTCCTGTACATATTCTCAATATATTCACAATAAAGAGTTTTGAAATTCCCATCCTTCTCAATGTAATCCATAATCCATTATGATGCAAACATCCAAATGCCTTTGCATAGTTAATAGAAGACATCTGTCCAATATTATTTTTCATATAGTTCAGAATCTCAGATGAATAAGTACAGTGAAAGGATATAACCTAACCTTGATGTACACCTTTCCTGATTTTAAATGATGTAATATTCCCAGTTTGAATGACTACTCTGATCTGCATGCAGTTTCTAACCACAATTAGGTGTTCTTGAATTTCCTTTACTCTCAGTGCTATCCATATTATGCTATGACACACATTGTAGAATGCCTCGATATTGTCGATGAAACACAGAAACACTTCTATAGTATTCTCTCCTTTTAGTCAAGAGAATACCCATCTGGCATCAGCAGTGAGATTCCTCGTGCTATGTCCTTTTCTGAATGCTGCTTGAATTTCTGACAATTCCATCCCATTGCACTATTACAATAAATTTTAATAATAGTGAGCACTTAAAATTATTTTTTAGTATTATCTTTTACATTTACTTGTTTATAATTCTGTTTTAAATTACTCTCCAGTATTTTGGAATATAAATTTTTATACCAGATATCTGCACACAATTCTTGGAAGTTTTAGTATGTTCTCCAAATAGTTTTTACCGAATCTTGTTCAATCTTGAGGAAAAGCATTTACTTGACATTTTCTATTTTATCTTTTATAGAAAGAAGATGAGTGTTAAATTAGGAAAAGTCTTAATTATTGGTTGATTTTGTCTATGTATCAGGCTGTATGTCTGTGCATTTGCTTAACCTCATAAAATTGGATGTTTTATTTTAGCAATGAGAATTTTTTGGCTCTTCAGCACCTGTGTGTTTTGGCAAGTGTGCTTCAGAAGCATCATTTGGGGTTTTAAAGGGACAATTGAGACTTAGAGAAGCATTTAAGAGATACTTAATGCTATTTAAAGTTACAGTAGTTTTTTTTACCTAGAAAAGAAAGAGATTCTTGTCACATTAGTCTTAATGGGACTACAATGGAGTATTTTAATTACATCAGGCTAGAACACTTCAGATGTTATGTTACATTGGCGGACTACTAAATTAATGCATTTAAAGTTCCCCTGTGTTAGAAAAAAAATAGATACGGTGTTATTAAAATTATAATTTTTTTTATTCCTCATCTATTTAATAGAAAAAAGAAAAAGAGGATAAGTATTATTTATATAAATAAATCTTACTTGACATGTTCCATAAACTATAATGATTTTTTCTTTTTTGTCATGATTTGTATTTTTGTTGGTTGTTTTAAGGATCAATACAAAGACGTTATGAATAACTTGTAAATAATTCTTAATGTACATACCAAAAATCTAAAATGTCATGCAGTTATAATATTTTCCAAATTCCAGTGACTATCTAGTTTTAAATTTGGAAGAGAATTTTCATTAAGATTAAGTACTAATATTTTCAATTGTTTGTAAACTGTAGAATCATTACTGTGGTTGTTATAGGTCATCGAGTCACCTGCAACTCATAGTGACCCTGTGTAAAACAGCCCTAAACCTTACTCTACCCTGTGCCAACCTTATTGTCTCTAACACACTTACCTTCATTAGCCCAGTCACTGAGTCAATCCATCTCATCGAGGGTCTTCCTCTCCAGCACTGTTTCTCCATCCACCCAAGCATGATGTCCCTCTCTCAGGACCGGTACCTCCTTTCAACATGTCCAAAGTATGTCAGACAAAGATTCAGAATCCTTGCCTCCAATAATGAGCCCTGCTGGTTTCATCCTCTCTAGGACAAACCTATTTGTTCTCTTAGCAGTCCATGGTATATTGAATACTCTTCTAAAGCAGCGTAGCTCAAAGGCATCAATTCTCCTTCTATCATCCCTAGTCATTGTCCAGTTCTCTAATGCATAGCAAATAATTGCAAAGACCATGGCTTGGATAAGACACACCTTAGTGTCCAGGATGACATTGTTGCTCTTCAGTACTTTGAAGAGGTCTCTGACAGTAGACTTTCCAACGCAATTCATCCTTAATTTTCTGGCTGCTGGTACCAAGAGTGTTGACTGTGGAACCAAAATAATTGGCCAGCGAAAACTTCATAAATAGTAGTGTAATGTAGTCTGTTATGATATAAAAAAACAGTCCCTTATGTTACAAAGCACTAAAATATAACCAGAGAAAAGCTTCTTCTTTAGAAAAGACTATTACTTGTTGACATGGATGTATAAAAATGTTCTTATAACACTAAATACATATATATTAATAAATTAGAATATAACATGTATAGAATATGAATCGAGGAAAATTGGAAGATGTAAAAAAATGAAATGCAACACATAAATACTGATATCCTTTACATTAAGGAGCTGAAATAGACAGGCCATAGTCATTTTGAATCAGACTATTACGTAGTCCACTATTTCCAGGCTGAGAAGATGAGCGGAACAGCTGGATTGTGCAAAGATGTGTTTTTTGGTTTGAGGTTGAGAATAGGACGTGTCTGCTTTTTGTGGATCTCCTGAATAAAATGGGATTGGAAGCAGGAGTGGAATCCACTTCCCCCCCCCAAAAAAAAACAAACAACAAACAAACAAACAAACAAAAAAAAACCTTGTCTCTGGAAAATCCACAAACTTAGAGAAAAGATGAAAGTTTTGTGTTTCAGGTCTTTGCTTTGGGTCGTCTACAACTCTATGGCACTTAACAACAACTACTATGGTGGAAATGGCAAATTGAAGAAATATAGTTAGTGTCTTATGTAGCAGAGAGAATATCTCAATTGAGATCTTGAAATCAATGCTGTAACTATTGTTGTTGTTGTTGTAACTATTAGGATAACATATATATGATGAAGGAAAAGGAAAAATTAAGATGGAAGGAATACAGAAGAGATTCAGACTTGTGTCCATTATGAAGAAAGGTTATGAAACAGGGCGTAGACATTATAGAATAATCTCACGAATAGCACAGGAAATTGGAAGAATCTGGTCTGGAACACAATATATTCAAATTTTGTAAATAAACTAGTATAATTTTTAAAAAATTAGAAAAAATAAAATAGTTGCACCAGTAAATGGGCAGAATATTGACAGAAATAAAGCTAGATTCAGATGAGGATATGGAATGAGGGATATGAAGATGGAACTTGCTTGAAAGTAAGGAATCTCAGAAAGATATTTGTCTGTTTCATTCACTATTCAAAGGCTTGTAATTAATTATAGATGAGCTTGCAACAAACTGGAATTACAGAACACTTAATTATGTTCATGTGTAAACTGAACATATGATTGTCTTTAAAGAGGTTAAGGATTTATGTTGTTGTTGTGGTGTACTGTCAATTAAAAACAGGCCCACCACTGACCCTCCAGCGGGTTTTCAGAGGCAGTTAACCACATGAGAGGACCCATCCTTCTCCCGTGGAGTGGCTGGTAGCCTCAAACCATGAGCCTTTGCAATTGCATCACAGCTTCTTGGCACTAGGCCACCAGAGCTCCCTACGGGTGTATAGCATGGTTTAAAATCAGGACAGATTTGTATCAGAGTTGTAGTCTTTCACCATATTTATCCAGTCCGTATATTAACCAATAATCTAAGAAATTAAACTACATGAAGAACATTAGTGTCAGGAGTAGAATAAAACTATATTCAGATGACACAATCTTTTTTTGTTGAAAGCAAGTAAGACTCTAAGACTACAGACTTCATATGGTAAAAATAGTGCCCATCAGAGTCCTCCTCCAGACTTGAGGTTGGAGTATTCCCATTTATAACAATCACCTGGATCCACAGGAGTGGAAGTGGTAGGAATATAATAAGGAGAAACAGACTGAGCTTGTATGTGTTCCTTCAGCTTTGCCCATCTAGCATGCATAGACATGTGGATGAGCAGAGAAGGGTTGTTGACTTGATAAACAAGGAGTCCTGTGATTCCTTGGCTTATTGACTTGACTTCACATGGGAACTAGGACTGAGTGAGAAGATCAACAGATCTGGAATGCAGAGAGAAGTGTGAGCTTCCAACTGATGCCTGTTACCATAGTCACAGATGGTGGAGGTTGAGTTGACCAGAACCCAACCAGATGAAGTGAAAATGATCAATGTTGTAAACTAGAGTCAATTACTTGCTCCGGAATGGACTTTGCTCATGGATGCAGACTCTCAAAGTTTTCAGGTGTTAAGCTGAACAGAGGATTCTTCAGCAAAACAGTCATATTTGTTTTCTCAGAGTAAAATGGTGACATTAGGGAATGAGACAAAGTAGCTGGTTTACACACATTCACAAAGTAAGATGACTGTAAGGGGGGGGGAATCCTCAATGTATATGAACAAAATATAATGTAAATTAAAAATTATATAATACACAATGTACATGCATGAAACACAATGTATATGAATGATAAAAA